>NC_066366.1:65294107-65601371 GCF_013377495.2 Cygnus atratus
TAATGTACAAAGATGTTTATTCATTTCTGTACCCACACGTTAAAATAAAGTGACGCAGATTGTGCAGGGCGGTACTGTGACAGATGCTCAACACCCGGCCTGTCACTGCACTTAAGGAAATGTAGCGCCATCAGATTAGGTCTGCAAAGAGCTGATGGCTTCTATGACTCCACTGAAATTACTGACCGTCTCTAAGGCTGCTAAATAATCACAAGATGCCCTTGACCAAATGATATTTTCATCCAGCTTTCATATGACCAGAAAATCCAAACTATCTGTCCAGCCATGCTTGCAGGAACTCATTGACTTCAATAACACTTGAGCTGAGAATAGAAACTATGCACAAAAAGGATGAAAACAAGGCAAAGAGTTAGGCCTGAGCAGGTAGGCAATCCTACAACACTGTAATGATACACAAAAATCAATACGGTCTTCAGCAAAGAATTTGCCACCTCCCATGTCATTGCCTAAATATGAACCCTCACCAACAAAGGGTATATATTTTTCCTATTGGCTCCACGTTCAATTATTAGGTAAATCTCTCTCTCATTTTGAGTTACCATTTTTGCATTTTTTCCTGACCTGAGCGCTCCCTTTATTTATTTATTTTAAATTTGCAGGTGGAAATTTGGAAAACAGAGATTTAAGCAAACACAAGTCAGTCATTTACAAGGCTTATACATTAATCAGATACATATCTCAGACTCAAAACACTATTGTCAACTTAACTTAGCTTTTTAACAAGCTTTGGGCTTGCCTGTCTTCCCCCCACTACCACCTTTTCAGATCTTAGGAAGAAAATGCGCATCTAAAATTTGCCTGGCTTTTTCCTATTTCTACAATGTGATCTAATTACAGATTGGATTTCTTTTCCTTTACTGGGAGGGTAAATCCCACCTGGATGCCTACCTGGGCAGCCTGCTCTAGGGAACCTGCTTTGGCAGGGGGTTGGACTGGGTGACCTTCAGAGGTCCCTTCCAACCTCAACCGTTCTGTGATTCTGTATGGTGCTGCACTTCGGATTTAGGGTGAGAATAGTACTGATAACACACTGATGGTTCAGTTGTTGCTGAGCACTGCTTGCTCTAAGTCGAGGACGTTTCAGTTTCTTGTTCTGCCCTACCAGCAATGGGGCTGGGGGTGTGCAAGGAACTGGGAGGGGACAGAGCCTGGGTCAGCTGACCCAAACCGGCTGAAGTTTTCCTCTCCATCCCATATGGCATCACACTGAGCAATTCTTAGGGGGTAGCTGGCTGGGGTGGGGTGGGGGGGAGACTGCTGCTCAGGGACAGGCTGGGAGTGGGTCAGCAGGTAGTGACAAATTGCACTGTGCATCACCTGCTTTGTAATTCCTATTACTGTTATCATTATTGTTTCTCTTCCTTTTCTGTCCTCCCACATTAAACCACAACATTCTCCTAAAAGAGGACTTCTGCACACCAGCTATTTCCTTGTAGGAAGAATTAGCAGGCATTGAGAAGTGCTGGAACACTTAAGTAAATTGGCACCTGCTACAGTGAACGATGATTCTGTCAATAGAGATAATACAGCTTGTTACAATATTATAAGAATGGTCTGATGACTCCCTTGACTTCATTATAATCACAGTATCTGAACAGCAAAGGGCCCTGACATATGTGAACACATGAAAAAAATCCCTGGAGAGGTGCCTCCATTAACACGGAACTCAGCACCTCCCCTCCCACACCCCCCATCTAGCACAGCACTCCTGCAAGGATGGTTTCACATCAAGAGGTATGGTAGGAAACCTAGTGAGAGGGAAAGCCCCATTAAGATGATCTTACCCAGCCATCTTACTATTATTACAAATATATTCCAATTTCAAAAAAGATCTATATCTGAAAAATATTATAAAAAAACTAATCAGCTATCAGTGATCTGATAAATTCTGATTGCAAATATGGATAACACCACAATACGATATCAAAACTGTATTAGAAACACTTAAAATGAATAAAACTTTCATCTAAATTGATAGAGTTTGTGTTCCCCAGCTGATTTACTTCAGGTGTGGCCTCACCAGGGCTCATATTCAGAATAAATAGATAATTTTGGAACTAATTCACATATATATATATATATATATCTGCAGAGTTTTGATCACTACTCTAAGAAGTCTGCAGAATGACACAATGAACATCGCCCATACTGTCTCCTACATTCCTATTCAGTCATCTTACTCACATCAAGTAGCGAACACATTGTTATATACCAAAAAGAAAAAACAAAGCAAAAAAAAAGGACTTTATTTCTGTTCTTACCTTAAAGCAGCAGCAATAGTTACAAACATGATTTAAACATACATCACAAAGTACTCCTGGCAGTGTCATGTCCACAGACACCAAGGGCTCTCGCACATATACACACAAACATGAAGTCAGCTTTGCATTCTGTCACAGGGTTAGTTGGCATTTTATGAGTGCAAGTTCTTACATTAAGATGATCAAAGTAATAAAAAGCATTTTGAACTGTTAACGATGAAAAAATAGCTTAAACATTCATAAAAGCTTTATTTTTTTTGTCATTTGCTTGGAGTCTTTCAGTGGTTTATAAAAAAGCATTAACACTAAAGAACAGAACTATCGATCATTTTGGTAGTTATTACAATTAAAATTACGAAGTAAAAGACATTATATATATATATAATAAATAAAACAATAAAACTCTGCTTACGCTTCCTTATCATTACTGCTGCTGGCCGTTTGGCAGCCTGGCCCCACCAGGCTTCGGCCAAAGCAGAGGAAGGAAGCAGGGGCTCTGCTCTCCGGTGGGACAGATGCTGCCTGCTTCCCTTGTGCTGCCTACATTTCCATTACACTTCCAGCCACTTCCCAACAGGAAAGCTGGGCAAGGCAGCACAACTCACTAGCATGATTCATGACATTTTCACGAAGTAACTAAACACCCTGGAAAACGTTTAGATGATGCTGTCACCAGGAACAAACAAAATAAACAAATCGACCAAAACCAACCAGCACACACACACAAAAAAAGCTTGAGAGCACTGCAGTGCCTGACAAGGGAACAAGGAACATTCCTTCCTCATAACAACAGAGGAGGGAGATCTGCAAGACAAAACATGAAGCTCATGCAAGACATTACGTGCAAGTTAAAAGACCTCTGTTAACTGAGAGTGGGGTTTGTGGTGAGGGAGCCAGTGGCGCCCCTCTCACTGAGGAACCATTCACAGCTATTCACAGTTCCAAATGGTCACATGCAAGCAAGATAATGAGAAACGCACCATGTTTTGTATTTCATTCTCATCCCGCTTACACGATATGGATGCACAATGCTCTTGTTCTGTAAG
Source organism: Cygnus atratus (assembly GCF_013377495.2). NCBI lineage: Eukaryota > Metazoa > Chordata > Aves > Anseriformes > Anatidae > Cygnus > Cygnus atratus. Next base: position 65,297,436 of record NC_066366.1, read on the forward strand.
ACAAGACATGGAAGGCTCTCCATGTGGTGCTTCAGTCACCAGGCTCATCTCTGCTTTATAAAGCACATGAACAGTCAATACCATTTTGTGCCCTTTTCATCCTCCTGATGACTGAGCTCTTGTAGCGTACCTCAGGTGCAGTGCAGGAGCTGCTGTGCTCTTCACACAGCTAAGTCAGGGCAGCTGGCTGTTGGATGAGCTACTGCAAGGGAACTTCAAGTTCTTTGAACTTGCCCAAGTTCTCATCAACTCTGCTGTCTCTTGCAGCAACCTAGGTGTGAAAAATGTAATTTCAGAGGAGCTGAATGCAACCACCAGGCTTGCACAAGGGCTTCCAGTGCTATTAGCTCCTCAGCACAAAGAGGCCCCGTGACATGGGGCTGAAGCTCCAAGCCTGTCCCAGCTGCGGCCCGGGGTGTTGAGCAGCGGCTCAGCAGGCACCAGGCATCAGTCTGCACTGAGCTGGGGAGGGCAGGATTGCTGCTCAGTGCCGAGAGCACCTCCAACACTCGCCGCAGGGTCCAGGTACGTGCTTGAAGACCCACAGAAACACCAAAGCACCCACTGGAAAGGATGTGGTTTAGCTCCTCTTCAGTGCCAAGGGTCTCCACCTCTGAAGAAAGGGTTAATGGCTGCTGGCTTAATTAGTGCAACATGAACGAACAACATTTTTGTGAGCTTGAGGGTAAATTAAGACAACGTTTAGTTCTGCTTCTTATTAGCTCTGCATAAATTCTCCCAGGAGCCTAATTAGCTCTGTCACAGTAAACATCTCCTCTATTTACACAGGGGAATGTATTCCTTTTCTATAGGTTTTGCCCTTGCAATAAGCATCATTAGGAAATACCGCCCCCTCCCACCCCTCCCGTAGGGCACTGGGTGCCGCAGCGCAGGGTCTGCTGCCCTGTGCCCCCCAGCCCTGGCTGTGAGCAGTTCCCCGCAGCCAGCCCACAGCCACCTGCGTGTCCCCGAGCCCCCCTCCAGCACAGGGGCAGGGGGCTCAGCCGGACACCCCAGGGTACACTCCCTCAGTGCTGGGACCCGGGGCTCCAGGAGGCAGCAGGCTTCCAGCCACGCATCTCAGCGTGAGTTAATAGACTGCATTGCCAGAGTTACCCGAGCAAACAAGCTGGGCTTGCCAAGGCAAACTTGTTTCCCCCCAGGCAGTCTTCAAAATAAAGTGGCTATAAAGAAAAATAAATAAATAAGAAAGAAAAAGCCAACACCTGGGAACACTATCAAAAGACAGTGGACTCTTTTTCACTGGGAAGAAAGAATCGACTGATTTCAAGTCTTCTTTTCAGATCTGGGCACTTCCATCATGTGAAATCATTGCGGTATACAGCTTATCGCCTGGGCTTCTCTCCGGCTTGAGGTAGGTTAGATTACTTCTCATATCAACGTTGGCACTGGAATCCCGCTGCCTGGCACGGAGCACAAGCTGCAGTTGCTGCTGAAGCTGGCGATGGCGGCGTGCTGTGCCAGCCCTGCCCGGGGTGCAGCCTGCCTGCCCGGCCAGCAGCCCCTGGGTCTGATGGGACCGGCTGTGTCTGGCCTTTGCTCACAAGAAGTAACGTCCCAGCCATGCGACCTCTGGTTATCCATGGGATTTTCAGAGTAAGCGTCAGCATCTCTCCACTGACACCAGCACATCTTCAAGCAATTGCCACCACTCAGGGATTTTATAATGCAGAACTTCTCTTCCTGAGAGTAACAGCCATACACCTTGAAGGAATAATCACAAGTAAAATTGGCTCTGTACATTAATTATCTTTAGGCATTTGCTCCAAAATGCAGGTAGTCATTTTTCTGTTTTAACATTTATAGTTCTGTGCAAAGTACTTCATTATGCAGAAAGATCCCAATTCAGTCAGGTTCTTTCTCCCCTCTCAGTTTTTACATAGACCTTCCGGACTTCTTACTTGGAAGGAAAGTCTCAAATATGTGCTGAGTCAGAAGGGAAGGTGCTGTAGCTCACAGAACAATGCGGCGAGGGGCAACCCCCATTCTCTGTGCCGGGTGCTGTTGGTCCCCATCCTACTGGGAGCCTTCCCCTAGTCTTGGATCAAGACATTAAGAACTGCCCCCAAGGGTTGCTACCCGTAACTCTCTGGATTTCCTAATGCTGAGCACAACCTTCCAAGCCCCAAGACCCTCCCAGCCCTCACCCTCCACCAGCCCCCCACCCGCCTGCAGCTCCCTGCGGGGATGCTGCTGGAGACCGCAGCTGGTGTCTGCGGCCTGGCTGGGCGACGTTTGCTGCTCTGCCCTTTGCTGGTAAGCTAAAGTTTAGAAGAAAAGTTGTGCAGATTACATAGTATGAAGAATTATTGGCTACAAAATTGTGAACACACCTTTTGAAGCATTTTCCTCGCTCATTACAGCAAGTTGCAAGACAGACACCTGCCACCCTGGTGTTCAGTATTACAGTGGTATATTTAACATCAGGCCTGGAGGGTGGATCACCTGAGAAATACATGGGAAGTCTCTGCAATATGACTTGTTGGCAATTAGTACCTTTCACTACTAGAAATAGTGTCTGAAGTGTTTTGCAACTCTCAGGCAAAGCTCTCCAGGTGAAGAAATTAAAAAAAAAGATCAAGTTACAGGGCTGCCAGCAGACTCCCTCCAGCTCAGCAAGAAGCAGGGTATTAGGCGCTGCTGGGCCCTGTGGGTGCCGCCAGGGACACCACGCACCACCGGGACACAGGTGGGTCCTGCTGCCCCTGGAGAGTGGCACTGCAGGCTCACAAGGCCAAGCAGGTCCCAGCCCCGGTGCTTTGGTTCACTGGGAGCTGTCTCTGCACAGCTGTGCCACCTCGCTTAGCTTGCCCAAGCTTGAGCTAGACATAGCAAAGGAGATTTCTCCAAACTCTGCCACAGCAGCAGTCATGGTCTGCGATGGCAGCTGAAGCAGAGATGGGCGCGTGCTGTGACTGTGGGAGAGGCATACGCAGCAGGAGCGCACATCTTCTCTTTTCCAGGGTGTAAGTAGAAAGAGCATTTGTCATTAGCTCAGAAGAGTATGAAAGCTCCCAGGAACCTCACATTTAGGTTCTCTGAAGGACGTCTGCCCTGGAGTGCTCTCCTAGCTCCAACAGATTTCACTGGAATCTGATTAAACTCATCATTTGTCACTGAAAATGTCAAAAAATACTTATGACAAAGCTGATATTTAAAGATCACAGTAGAAATTTCTGATAACCACTGTAACACAGTGGAAGCACAATCTGATTGACACAGTCAGAAAATTGAAATACTAGAGCAAAGAAACACTCTGATGCACCCACTAATTAGTTATCCACAATTCCTGGGGTAAAAGTTGCACACTCAGACCCTATCCAAAGACTTTTGTGCAGCCACTACCACTGTGCAGGACATCTAAGATGTACAGACAGATGGATGTTCCAACTTCCATTTGGAAGTTCTGCCTAGACTTAACATATATCAGGTTTTATACTTCACAGTGTTGCCTAATCTAATTTGAATTCTTTCAGGGTTTTGCCCTCCAAATAATAAAGGATTAGAGGGTAATAAAGGACTATGAGATAGTCTTTAGATGCACTGCCAGATCACAACATGCCTTCTATTAGGAGAAACAAAGAATAGCCTTCTCCTTCATCTGGCAGAACTCGAAGTCACCTTTCAGAGCTCTGTCCTCCCACCACAAGCTCGAGTACCTTTGTTTATGCATTGTTGCTCAACTTAAAGGAAGTGAAGCTCCAAGAATGTTATTTTAAAGCTATTGTCTCTGCTATTACTTGCCACAAATAGAGTTACCTAACTAATATTTAATGACTGATCATTGAGCTGGGATTGAAGAATTCTGACTGCCCACCTACATGTCATTGACATCTGTCTCATGCTTGTTTTATGCATCCTGGACATGTTGGAGGAGAGTTACTTCAGCCCAGAGGCCTGACTTCCCTGGCACTGAAATCTTGCAGAACCTCAGGGACAAACCGTCTAAAGCTCTTTCAGTCTCAGGACTGATTCAAGCCATCTCCTACATTTGCTATACAAATGCAAAAGAATAATTGACTCTGCACTGAAGGCAGTAAATTTTTCAGCCTCTCTCTGCACCAACTTTACTCTTAGGGAACTTTCATTGACTCAGTATAGGTGAAGAGAAATTCTGCTGACAATTTTGCAATTGGAAGTGTTTTCTGAAAAAAAACATTAAAAACAAATGAGTTTGCTTTCATTGCTTTCAATATGGTAAGACCTGCAGGAAAGATTTCTACAATGCCACTCCTTTGTAACAGAAGTGCTTTTTACAGAGGAAAACAGTGCACTCATTTCATATTTTGGGTTTAATGTGCTCTTCAGTTCTAGTTTCTAACATGGTACATAAAACTCTTTCCTTAACTTAGAGTTGCAGAGTTATAGTTACATCACTACTAGAAAAAAATAAAAGAAATCAGATGTTCACAGTTAGTTGGGATAAAGTGGCTTTTTAATAGCCTGCACCGTTAACTACAGATATTTTAAAACTATAAAAGAGAGCTGTAATAATAACAAATTGTTCAAGAAAAAAAGGCAACTGATATAACTGCTTCCAAAGTAGGGAGGCAAAAAAAATATATTTTTCTCAGAGAAATGAATGAGTCACAGTAGAACATCTATGATCATAGAAAAACACTAGATTTAGTCACTGGTAAATAACACAGTTATAAAGGAGCAAATACAAAAGGATTCCTCACCACTCACCTGGAGACTTTTACAGTCAGAAGGTATCTTTACGATTACACGATCTGTCCTACACAGCCCTGGCACTGGGCCTCCTGGTGGCATTTCCTTCCTAAATGGGATGAGCTCCTTCACGAAAAGCACAGTTAAGCCCACCCAAGCAGGCCCAGTGACTTAGAGGAGGATGTTCCAACAGTGAGGATACTCAGCTGCTGGAAGGGATGCATTTCTTTCCTGAATTTGTTCATCTTCAGATGAAGTCATTGCACACTCATACCTTTATCTTTTTCTCTGAAGATCCATCTATTCCACGTCACCATGTAGATACCTATGGACAAGAAGCTTTAAGGTGCTTTGATTTAAAAAAAAAAAAAAAAGGCTGAACTCCTTAATCCTTTCTATATGGAATGTTACAAAGTCTCCCCTTATTGTTTGACTTTCACATGGAAGCACCCGCAGGTATCAAGCATGGGCATGGCTCTAGTGACGGACTTCCACAGTCTCTGCACAGGTAGCTTTTATGAGGCATCTCTGTCTGCATGGTCCTAGATCACACAGGCACTTTTAGTCACAATGTCACACCCATTCACCTTTAGCTTGTGGACAAATTCAGTTTTTCAAGAGATTCAAAACGTCTCCAGTTGAGCATCTAACTTACACAGGAATAACATCAAAGCTACGCAAGGCTGACAGGGGTCTTGCCTGGTTGAGCTCTGAACACCTCCAAGAATGCAGCCTCCAGCCTCTCTGAGCCTCTCTTCCTGTTTTTGACCACCTCAGGATGAAAGGCTTTTCCCTACATCTACCTGGCGCATTCCTTGCTGCTGTTCCTGCCACTGCCTCTCATCCTTCCAGCGTACCTCAGGAAGCACCTGGCTCTGTCTTCTCCATAGGGAGCCTAAGGAGGTAGAAGGATCCTCAAGCTCTCCTCTGGGCTGCACAAACCCACTTCTCAGCCTCTTCTCACACATTCCCATGCTCCAGCTTCATTTTTTCTAATCTTCTTTTGTTGTTTTGTTTTGAGTGGAGGGGGCACAATTCAATTTTCCCAGCTTCTCTTTGAGAGATACTTAATTATAAGTTTTTTTTCTTTCTTCCCCCCTTACACATACTACAAAAAAGGCAAAGATTAAGATGGTCTACTATCAAAACATCTGAGACAGCTTTACAAATAGCTCCATAGGAATATCCCAGATGAGCAGACAGGCTATTAAACTATGTCTGTGGATTGGTCTAGCGTAGATCAAGAAGATACTGATCAGCTGGTATTGTTCAGCAGCAGGGAAGTCATTTGTCTTCAATATGAAGACAATGCTCCTATTGTTGCACATCAGCTGGGGACCAGCCCTGTTATTGTGGCATTGATTAGTTGGTGTAGAGAGGGCAGAGGAGAGGTCTGAGTTTTAAGTACAGCTGAAAATCATGTGAGGGAATGGTGAGCAGGGAATACGTCACGGGAACAGCTTGTTAAAAGGAGTGTTCTAATACCTTTATACCTAGAACAACAACTCCATCACTGTCCAGAGATAAACAAGCCCCACATCCTCTCCACATACATGACCAAATGAAGAGAAGGCCAGTCTGCAGGCTGATCCCTGCACCTTTACATGTGCCAGTACCTGGGTCAGCATCAAAGCACTTTCTTGTGTGTTTATGTGACCGAACTGCTTGGCCTGATGTGTCCCACATCTGTCCCAAGAGTAACGCTGTGGACGCAGGTCCTACCCAGTGTCCCAGCTGCACTGAGGGTGGCAGCCCTCCCCAGCAGCAGGGGAGCGCGTATCCCAGCCTGGAGCACGGTGCTTTGTCATGCTCCCCAGCAAGGCTCAGGCAGATGGAGTCACCATGGACCACGGCAGCATGGGGTCAGAACTGTGCACTGCAGCAGTTGGCAGTCCCTGTCTTCCACCCATGCTGGCCACCACTGTTTGAGAGCAGTTATGATCTTTGCTGCTTTATCAGAAGTTGCCTTTTGTATTTTTCCTGAACTGCTGCAAATACCCATGAGATCTGGGATGGAATCCTGGCACTTCCACCACGCCATGCAGCACTGGACCTGCTACTGTGCTCGTCAGCAGGACTTTCCCAAGCCAGTGCTTTCCAGATCCAGCGAACAGGTGCTGTACTGGCATTGAGAAACCATGAATAATATCTGAGAACAGCTTCTGCCAGTGATCTTACCCATAAAACTCCCAGCCTAAGAAATGTAAATAGGAATGCCACTTTCATTTAATCTTTCCTGAGTTTCTCACACACACACGATTTGGCCCATACTTTCATTGCCCCTGGTGCCACCAGGGTTATGCTGCCACTCACACCATTCACACACTCAGCTGTCCAGCTGTGGTGGAAGAATAAAAAGAAGTAAAGCTGTTACCAGCCCCACAGGGCAGGGCAGATAGCTCAGCTGGGCAGCAGGGCACCAGTCCTGCAGTGCTGTGCAGGCACACGGCTGCACCGAGTGGGCTCTGGCACTGACTGCAGAAGCAGGCTCCCAGGAGCAGCACCACACCAGGGCGCTGCATGCAGCTGAGTAGCAAAGGCAAAACACCACGAGCAGCAGGATGACAGGATGGGAGATGGGAAACAGGGCCAGCTGCATCCCCGTCACACAAGACTCAGCACTCAGGAGATGCTTGACTCTGCATTGATTCTGCATGCCAAAACAGGTTGAAAAGAAAACAGTGACAAAATATCACAGAAGAAGCAGTGACAGAGTCCTGATTCATGGGTCCCCCTCTACCGCCTAATTTGTTGTTTTGAAAAAGATCAATGCTGTTGATCTCCGCCAAAATTATGGTTATGCTACTATTTGTAGATCAGTTCAGTGCATTTACAATCCCAGGAGAAATCTCACTGCCGAATTTACTCATTTTCTCATTGATACTGACAACAGTAAGCACTCCTCTCCAACACCTGGTTCTGAGGCTAAAGATCCCAAGGAAATTCTGCATCTGAAAAAGCAACCTCAGCAGAAACAGCTTTATGACATTAAGAAAGCAAATCAAAACTCAGCCTTACCCTGATCTTTGTTCCTACTCTGCAAAGGAAGCAGCAAACACCATCTTTTCTTTGCTGGTTACTTCCAGACTAGTGCCCTAGATAGGGCTGCAAACTGCTGCTCATGCAATACACTTGGCTGTTCTGGGACTGATACCTCATTAGATCTAGGAAGGAAACCTCACTAATCACTGCTCTGAATATGAATTGTTTCTGCTGCTGATTATATTTAGCTATTATGATCATCATGCTAGAACTCCCCAGTTTTTGCACTGAACACATACACACACACCCCCTCTGACCCACTGTCTCCACCACATGGAAACTAACGCAGGCTGCCCCTAAACCAGAACATGGAAACTAGGTATGTGGCCAAGCTCATTTCTCTCACTGCAAAACCTGCTTGGAGTACTGCTTTGCTGCCCACCTTGTCTCCATCATCTGTAAAATGCCATCATTTACTGCATATGTGGACATGACCACTCGCGGGTAGCTGACTTGCAGGATGTCTGTCTCTGCAGTTCTTCTGCCACAATGCAGTCTGTGCTTAATGCTAGGAAATCTCCTGGTTTTCTGACTGCTGCAGGCTGTAGGAACATTTTTCATAAAGAAATTATGCTCTCTTCCTCTCACACACTCTTCCTTTTGTTTGCAGGCATGACCTACAAATAGCAACTAGGTATTAAACTAGAGAAGAATAAAACAGATGACGTGTTCACCAGAAATCCTTCTTCTGCAGTTTGACTTTGTGGCTTTGACCTAGTTTTCTTCACCCTGTCTGAACTACTCAGTTGCAGAGAAAATTGAAAAAGGACAGAGTTTCTTTGCAAATGTGGAAGTCAAGGACTTGTCTTAGAGAAGAAATCAGCTCATTTCATGTTCCTTCAGGGACTCTGAACCGATGGTCTTTCCAGTTTGGACCTCTTCCTCTTTGTAAGAACTCAGGCATTCAACACTCTTCTCACTTGCAAGCACCCCACCTGAGAGTGCTGAGCCTGTCTGGAGCACCCCAAGACACAGAACAGCTACAGCAGCTGCATCCTCTCAGCGCCTCAGCTGTGTAAGCAGGTACAGAAGAAACTCAGGGCATGACCTGCACCTGCAGCACCCACAGAACACCCTGTGGAATGTGGTGAAGAGCATATTTACAATGGAGAAGTAGCAACCTTACAGGCACAAGAAGTACAGCAGAAAAATAAAAATCCAGAAGAGCTGTGTTGATGCATTGTCTCCCAAATAATGGATGCTTTGGTACAGTGGGACCATTTTATATAGCAGCTAAAAGCATCTAAATCCACTCTGATATGTTCCAAAAGCACAGTGACTCAGTTGCATATGTTAGCTCATCTGTCTCCTCTTCAGATACATTTTCATCATTCACATTCCAAGGTTATATAATTTGGGGTCACACCAGGGATCCAGTGCACGGTGCAGCCCAAGGATTGCCCATCTGGACAGAGGAGATTTTCACTCATGAGGAGGCAGAGCTGGGTGATGAGAATAAGCCTTCAGATGGTGACATATGTGACAAGTTGCTGAGAGAGCTAAAGCCAGTCAGAGCATTTCATTTGCTATGAATTGAGTAATTACATGACTCTAGGTCCAAATAGGCTTTTTATTAAGAAAATAGTTTATTTAGATCCTACAGCTGCAATTAACGCTGAACTGGCCCAGCTTTTCTGAAGCTCCTCCAAAGCTTCTCTCAAGCTATACTTACTTCTCCTTTATATCCCATACTGATGCCTGCCTACACAGAGCTATTTTAAAGTCAACAGAATAATATGAATTAAATATTTATATCAACAAATACTCAGCTGAGTGTTGCCTTCCATACTGCTAGTTGATGTACAAATCTGCACTAGAAACCTCTCCTCCACAAGAGAGATTATTTCCTTTCAGTGTGAAGAAAACTGGTCAACTGAACATAAAGCATGAGCTTTATCCACCTGTTACCTAATGCAGTTGCACTAAAAACAGCCTTGAGTATTGTTAGATAAATGATGCCTTTTGATTAGAGGAACATTTGACTTTTGACATGCGCATAATGCTTACGATGGAAGCAATGGACAAAGTACCAGCTCCATCACCCTGTTCCAGTGACCCCTCTCAGCTGGGAACAGCAGCAGCCCAACACAGAGCCGGGAGAGCTGCTGCCAGCCGCGTTCCTCCCCATGCACCTTTTCACCTACAGCAACCTCAGCTCCGGGCTGAGAAGCGAGTGCACTCCAGACCTAGCTAAGGGTTTTGCCACCACCCGCCACATCAAGGACGAGCCCACCCCATCTGTGCCACCAGCGCTGCCCAGGACGTGCCCGCAGCTCCCAGGCGAGGCCCAGGACAAGGTGTGCACCACCGCTCCTCCCCAGCTCCTTACCCCTTACACAGCATTGTCACCTCGCATACAGCACAGGTTTGGGACACGGTGAACCCCTATTCAGGGCAGGGAATCTAATTGCTCTGCTACCCTGACACGTAAAACCTTTTACATGCTAACAGGCAAAAGTTAAGTGCACATAAGCAAAAAGCTCATACTTCCAGAGCGAGCATCTGCCCTATCAGTGAGGTGTGCTAACCTAGATTTTTCCACTGACACACAAGCAAAGCTTTTTAACCTGTAGCACCCAGACAAGGCTACAGGCTAAACATCACCATTGTACTATAGAGAAATCTGAACACAATATCACAGGTCTGTGCAAAGTCTGCGGGTCACGATCTGCAGGGTCCCTTGCAGTTACCGCTTTCCAAAGAACAGCTCTCCCATCGACCCCCTTGGGAGCTCTGTTTTTATTCCCACAAAGCCACTGGGCTGGAGGAAATATGATTATTTTACCACAGAGCTCGGTTCACCCACTATATGTAACCTGCCCTCATCCATTATTTCACAGCCTGCAATTTGTATTCACCAACTCAACACACACCACCAGGACATATAACAAAGCACACCTGCAGCAGAGTAAGAAAATATCCCTGCGGGACCCCACTAAGAACCACTTATATGAAATCACACCTCCTTTACCTACCACTTATTTTCCAGACCTGTTAACTAAATCAATTTTCTGATACATTTAGCATTAGCTGCCCAGGCACTGCCAAGGGCTAATCCTCCCGCACCCAGCGATGCCACCTCCAGCACACAACAATGGAGAACACCCCAGGGCCACCCCTCCCCGCACCCCATCCATCTCCTCCCACAGCACCCCACACACCCCTCCTGTCAGGGGCTGAGCAGCCTCACTCAGCAGCTTGTTCCTCCTACCCTTACTGCCAGAGACCTCTCCTCCAAGCTCAGCATGAACTCTTCTTACTGGATCAAGACAAAGCCCAGCCCAGCCCTTACCCACAGCTCATTTTAAAGCCCTCCTTGACACAGCCCTTTTCGGCCTCTCTGGCTGCAGGTGGAAGCAACTCTCCCCCAAGGCCATCTGATGGTCTCCACGGCTCTTCTTGGTGTTGCCTCCTGCTGGCACCACACCCTCAGACAAGATGTCCTGGGCCAGCTGTGGGCTCTAGCAGCACAAAAGTACAATGTGGTGTTTCTTGCAGGGCTCATTCATGTCTGCACCTCCTCATCAACAAGTCACTACTTTCACCCCCTCACAGCAGGATATGACCAAGATGTATTTATCTTGGGATGCCCAGTAACCCCAGAATCCTCTGATGAAGGGCTGGCAGCTGTTCCTCATCCTGCATTAGCAAGCTCAGCCTTGCTGAGTGCATTAGCTTCTACTTACCCTGTATTCCCAGAGCAGGCTTCCAGCCTGCCAGCACAGCATGGGCTGGAACCAGACACAGGCCCTGACACACAGCCAGGCCATATCCTGCCAACCCAGCCATCATCCATTTGTGGCTATACATTTCTGCCACTGTTTAACAGAAGTACACTAGCACAACTTTTGCCTAATGTTTTTAAACAACAACATCGTGTGAGGCAGTGATTGAATTGCCATAAAGAATTGCCTGAGCTACGCTGCATCGCCCCTTTGCACGCCTTTAGCCCACAACACATGCAAGGCAGAGGGCAGGAGCCCACAGCTTCCCATGTCCCTGCGCGTGGTTTCAGCGATGCTGAGCGGGGAGGAGCCCACTGCCCTGGGGAGATGAAGCCTGTGCCAGGACACCCGCCTTGCCCCTTTGCCATGGGCAGAGCTGAGCCGAGCCACCCACGCCAGGCGAAGCTCTGCCGGCAGCTTCAATTTGCGGGGGCTGATGGAGAGCAGCCTCCTTGAGAGTTGGGAGGCAGCGGTGCTGACCTCCAGAAAACGCTCCTCGGTTGTGTTTGAACTTCTCTGGAAGGTGCTGCTATCGGTCTGCTTTGCCTGAATTTCTCGGTTCACCTGAATACGCTCAGAGCATGGTGTGTCAGGCAAGGTGTGCACTGACCCAGCAAATGCTGCACTGCTCTGTTGGTCTTCTGCCTGCACGTCCAGCTGCCTGGTGGCCTGCAGAGTGTGCTGAAGCAGAGGGCCTGGGGGTTTCCCCCACCCCAGCAAAACCGCTTTGCACTATCACGTGCCCCTCTGACAGAGCTGCCCAGTCTCGTGCAGCTATTGCCACCTCTTCCATCCACTTTTGGGACTGTTTTTTACCTCTTCTCCTGTCCCGATCTAAGCTCTTCTCTTTTTCTTTGTGTCTCCACTGCTCCCAGAGGCAGGGCAGGAGATGGCCTCATCCTGGCGGGGCGCAGCCGCGGTGCGGAGCTGGGAGCTGGCACAGCCAGCCCTGCTTGGAGCGGCAGCCACGTCCTCTGCCTTGCAGCCTGCTGCCGTGCTGGGAGTGCTGCCCACAGGGTGACTCCTGCTGTGGGTTAATTACCCTTGCTGGGCTTTATTCATTCTTTTATTGCACTCATTTTTTGTATTTATTTCCCTTCAGGACTCACAACTGGAATATCCAAATGAAAATGTGAAAGTTAGAAACCACAAGCATACATTTTAGGCGGTTTGGGTTTTCTCACACAAGCAGTGCAGTTTGTCTTGGAAATGCTCAGTAAACGGCTGAGCTCACATTTAAAGTAACATTTGCACTAAATGAATGTTTTGCTGCACCGTAACACTGATTCTGTTATTTTTAAAGCTAAAGTTGCCACAAAAAACTCTCTTGAAAATGAAAACATTTTCAATACATCAGTTATGTTTTGCTTTCATGCTTTTATTTATTTATTTATTTATATTTATAAGGTTGTATCTGGTACACGAAAACAGCAAGCCGATAAGGAAAGGATTATTTACTCACAAGAAAGCTGTAAATGTTCTTTTTTCGCTTTCTGAATGTAAATATTTGCTTTCTGGTGTTTGCTGAGAGGCATGTACTAGCTTCCAGACTGAAGAGCATCACCACAAATAAACAACAGGCACACTGGCACTGCGGCCAGCAGCAGTACCCCTCAAAGTGTGCCATGCAGCTTGCCTTGGTCAGCGCAGAGGCCACGCGCTGGCCGTGGGGATGCTTTTTGCCCAAAACCCCACCGAGGAGCAGAGCACAGTGCCATGCACAGCGCCGCCAGCAGGCTGCCCTGGATCCCCGAGTCCTGCACGTTCAGCCTAAAAAATACCTTACTTTGGTGATTAAAATATAATTGATCAGTGTCCAGTTGTAAAAGGCGGTTTAAAAATCAAACAGCAAAGGTAACTTTGATACCAGGGACCATTTGTGCTACTGCTCCACACTGGCAGTCAAATGACAATAACCATCCCAGCAAATGCCACTGGAGGAGCCTCAGAAAGCTCTAATAAGGTGATGAAAATGTGAGTGCAACTCAGAAGTTAACAGGAATAGCAGGCAAAGTCCTGCAGTTCAGCCTGCCTGTCATCGCTATTAAGTAGGAGGTGTTTGAAGGGACCTTGAAATGGATGGGAGCTTGTAAAGATAATCTGTTAGCTCAGTCATCACCTCTGTCAGCTGCCAGGAGGTCCGCGCACACCTTCGCCAGAAGTAATGAAAGCGGGGTTGTTTTTGTCACTTATCCCGAGGCCGCAGGTGAGGAGCTGCGCTCAGCGGGGGGGGTCAGAACCGGTGCCCCCACGGCTGCCGCCAGGGGCTGGCCTTGTGCCGCCGTGTACCGTGGCTGCCCAGGTACGGGTCGACTTGATCAATTTACAGGGATTCTAAACATTCACATTTAAGTTTGCTCAAAAGAAGAAAAAAAAAAAAAAAAAAAAAAAAAGATGCTTATTGCCCAGTGGCATGTACTTTAGTTTTTATTTCAACTGGTACAACTGAAAACATTCAGGTTTTTTTCTATCAAATGGTGGATAACTTCATCTGAGAATATGCATTTTGGATGAGTTAATACTCTTTCACAGCACAGGGTATACAAAATGTTACCTGTCAGAGAACTGCTGCATGCCCATGAGAAAATGAGCTGGCAAACCTGCATATAAGCACTCAGAAAACTTATATATGTAGCCAGAAAAATCAGGCTGAAACAATGAGTAATGATATGACAGTGTGAAAGAAAGAAGCTTCTTCCAAATATGACAAACTTACTTGGAGAAGCTAATTCATTTTATTACAGTAAAACACGATTGACATCATGCACATTTTCTCCTAATTTGTGCTTTTGTTTTGTTTGTTATTTATACAGTGTTCTATAAAATGTGAAGACTTCGATCTACAGATGTCAATGAACTTTCATTTTTTCCTTCAATAGATTAAATCTTTTTATTTCTGCACTTAAAATAAACATGACAAACAAGCAAAAGAAGAACAGGGTGGAATGGCCACACTTTGGGATCTGAAGGACCATGTTTAGGGAGGTGAGAGCAGAAGGGCAGGCTTGTGAGGAGCTCCCATGCAGTGCAGGAGCAGTGCAGAGAGCCCAGGCTGTCCTTCGTCCCCGTGCCCTGGCCAGGAGCCAGCCACCACCTCCTGAGAGGGACGTGCTCCTCTGCACGAGCACACTCCGGCCGCGTGCTGCGTCTCTGCTTGCTCCTCTTACTTTGTTTTGAAGTATTTCCCTTCAATGTTGCCACAGAAGCTATATAATTAGATATTTTATTTACATGGATAAATGAGGTAATTATCCTTACTTATACATTACTATACAATCCATCCATTTTAATTGGATTATGTAAGTAATTGGACAGCAATGTGCTAAGCAGAGAGAACAGCAGATGAAAACACTGGCTCTTTTACACAGAGTTCAACCACTGTACAGAAGCATATGATAATGTATAATAAGAGCAACTCATTACAAATCATTACTGCCAAGGAATTTTTTCCAATCATATAAGTGATCCTCTTTCTATGCTTTCATTACCAGGTCTCCATAGCTTTAATATTCCTGCTTTTGCAAGCATTGTATTTTGGGATATATTGACAGCTCCATTTTTGCCCATTATCATGCAATAGTCTCTCAGTTTTCTTAAATTTCTTCATTAGGTTTGTTTCCCCTACTGTGAGTTCTTCTCTTTCTAATTTGATATGAAACAATTTCTTGGGGTTTCATCACATGAGCAAGTGTGTGCTCGCATGCACGCTGCCTCTTTGGACTTCATTGTCAGCTGTAGACTTCTACCCAAAGCTTCCTGCACTGGCAAGAGCTTCTGCCACTTCTGGGGCTCAGCCACAGCACCATGACATCTGCCAGGAGTCTGCTTGCCTCCCGCTGAAACACCGAGACACCAATTGCTGACACCATAGACCTTGCAAAAAATCCTGTTCTTTTACAGCGTGTTTTTTCTTCTTCCTAAATGATTTCTCCAAAGCAGGAGCCGCTTCCGTGTTTGTTTTCTGTGCATCTGCAAAATACATGTTTTACAGAGCAAATAACTATGTTGTGAAAAGCCAGCTGCACTTTTAGGTTGGGGACAGGAGAAAGAAACAACATGTTTTGCTTCGGTTTGCATGGACCAGTCTCTCAGTTGATCTGTGTTCTCTGCCTGTTAGTATGTCCATCGCTACATGCTTTAAAATACATTCTTGGCTTGAAGTTGTGTCCTGATGTTATCCCTGGGACAGTTTTAAAATCTTCTTCTGGTTTCTGCAGAGGTCTGGCAGGTACAGTGCTGCCTTCCCAGGGTGCTAAGTGTGCTGGTCAGTAACTGCAGTATTTTGGTGATATATTAAAAAGTCTTGTAAACCAATTTGCAGCAGTGAGTGATTGCTCTGCTTGAAAGACTTCAATTTTCATTTCTTATTTTTCAAAGCAGATACTTATTATAATACAGGTTATTAAACATCAGAGGTTTATCTTGTATTGAGACAATTTACCTTCTTTTAAAGGCTCATAAATGCTTTATTGTGCATGGTTCTGAATAAATATTTGATTCCACATGAGATCTGTATTCTTGCTCTGGAAGCCATAGAGTTGTGAAGGAGCTGTCACCTACTTCTCACTGCTCCTCACACAAGGGCCATCTTCCAAAGCATCCTGTTATCTCGGTTAGGTGTCGAGCAGCCTGGTCAGCCGGTGCCGCTCGCCTCTGCCTTGTGCCGGGTGCCACACGCGTGTGCCTGGGGATGGCTGCAGGAGGTCCAGAGCCCCTTGGGGCCAGCAGGTGCTCGGGCCTTGTTTCTAGGGGAGAGCCGAGGGCGAGGGTCACAAGAGGAGTACCTTGTTTACACGGGGAAATCTGTCTTCCGTTGAGATGACCACATCCACTTTCCCAAGGAGATTCTGTTTCTTTGGTGTTAAAGAAATTGTCTTGAGAGCATACGTGATGCAAAAAGGCAGCAGGGGAACACAGCTGCGTTTCCTCAGTCTTCAAGACTATCACGTACCATAAAGCACTTGGCAGACAATGAGCAGGCGGAGGGGCAGGGACAGCCCCCCAGGGTGACACACAGCCACACGGTTTGGGGATGCAGGCAGGAAGCGGAGCGACAACAGGCACTTCGCAGCCCAATATGCTTTAGTCCCTCCGTGCAGTGATTCCCTATTTAAAGGAGAGCGCTCCACTGGTGTTGGGGCAGACATGGAAAACATTCTGGCCACAATATTACTTCAATGTGCAGCTCCCAACAGTAATTTTAGGCACAGCAACTCCAGCAGCTGTTGCACTCGAGTGCTGGGCCGGCTGTCCTGTGTCACAGCAAGGCCTCAGTCCTCTCTGAAAGGCCATGGAGACCTGGGGAGATCCTGGTGTGGGGAAAAAGGCAAAGCCCATGCCTTTCTTCAGGTAAGATCAGAGGGAGAACCCAGGTTGCTGCAGACAGGTCAGCCCCAGGCTCCTGCAGCTTGTGGGAGACAGCCGGCAGCAGCAGTGGGTTGCCTGCCTGCACGCCCAAACACAGCCCCAGCCAAAGATATGGGAGCGCAGTAAGAAAACCAAGATGTCACACATGATATAAAAACGTTTTCTCGTGAGGTCTTCATGTGTCACACGATATGCTGAGACGCAAATATGAAGCAGGGACATGAACTTCATCCCTGGTGAAAGGAAACTGTCCCTGGTTGTCCTGACCAATGGTAAAATCAGGCTCAGGCTGGGATGGCAGGACAGGAAGTTTGCTTTGCTCTCTTATCGATGGGAGGAAGTCAAAGTGCAGTAAAAAGTGGAGAAAGTGAAGAGAGAAACTTGGCTAGTGCTGGTCAGGGCCATCATATTTTATTCTTCTCCAAAGATCTGTAACCATAAAAGCAGTAATGTCTTTCCTGCATGCCTAGGTTCTTCTTCCATTTTCACTGCTGCCTCCAGCATTAGCCAAATGTTTGGGGAGTAATTTTGTTCCAAATCCAGCTTCATTGTTATTCAGACAATTTATGCCCTCCCATTCACAAGGACTATAATAACAAGAACGGATGATAAGAAACCATTCTTCTGATAATGATTTAAATGGGAGTGTGTGGGATACCAGTCTTCTCTGCATCGTAATCCACCAATTGTTCTGATATATGCAGTGCCTGCAACCGTCTGGCAAAGGCTTCTCAAACCATATTGAAAAATATGAAGGAAATACACCCATTGTTTTTCTCGGGAGTAATCAACACTCAGTAATTTCCTTCATCTACGGAACAGTGCAGCACAGCCATGTCCAGCATCCCTCTATGCAAATAGGATGGTTCTTACATACTGATTTGGTAGTTTTGGTTTATCATTGTCGAAGAGATTACATATGAGAAAGGGACTTAGCTCAAGAGAGGAAGGGTTCCTTTAATTGTCAGCCATCTGGAGCTGAGAAAGCTGGGGAGGTCCCGGCAGCGTCCTGGCATCGCCTCCAGGAAAGCCAGCCAGCAGCTGCGCGTCTCCAGGCGGGCACCGCATCCACACGGGGCAGCTGCGGGATGGACATGGGGCGGCTGCGGGACAGATGTGGGGTGGCTGCGGGATGGACGTGGGGTGGCTGCGGCACAGACGGGCTCCAGGCAGACAGGACGAGGTCTGCCCCCAGCCCACACCTCCAGGGATGGGATGGAGGAGCCTTCAGCCTTGGATCTGCAGGGGCTTCCCCCCAGCTTGCCCATCCCTGCTCACTCCCTGCAGGTCCCCTCACCCCTCTCCAGCAGCAGCAGGGGGGCCGAGGTGTCCCCAAGCAGGACTCTGCCCCCGCCGTGCATCCCTCTGTGCCCTCACCCAGCTGCTGCCTCCTGCTCTGCTGGGGGAGATGGAAACCATCCCAGAAGGGCCGGCATCCGAGCATCCCCCTGCTCTGGCGGCACAGCGCCGTGCTCCAGGGAGTCCCAGGCTAAGCAGTTTCACACCGTGGAGGCCGCAGGAGTTAAGGAAGTCAAAACAACATAAAGAGCAATTATTATTTTTAAAGTTCAGTGTGATCTCTGTGCATATTTATTTTCTGTGTCTATCTACCAGTTGACTGATTGTCAGAATTAAAGTCACCTGTGGTGCTAAGCAGGTAGAAATTGTTGTGCACTTTTCCTCTCTAGAGAACGTAGAGCAGCTCAATTAGGAAATGCTGATGTCCCCCCTTCATTTTCTGGATTTTAAGATGCAAAAGCAAAATGCGTATCTTTTATCAAGACCTCATCTTCCTCTGTAGCTGAAGTTGAGAAGAGCAACTCCATTGGCCCTCCAGGGAGCTCCACAAACCTGTCACAACACTCATCAGACGAGTTTGTACAAACGCTGTTCTTCCAGCCCCATGCTCCCAGCAGCCTGCAAGAGAGCAATGCCCCCTGTGCTTGCTGCTGCCCTCTGGTAAGCCTCGGCCTGCCAGCTGCTGCCTGTGGCTCCCTCTGCATATGGGCCATGAGCATAAAACAGTCTTTTTACTATGGCATTTGCAGAAAATACCTTAGAGCCATTTCTATAATGCTTGCTTTATGAATATTTGTGTCTCTAGCTGCAGAAACGGAAACGGATAAGGGCTGTTATCTCCTGGGATGCAACTCTTCTGTTACCTTCTTTGCCTAAGCTGAGCGTGCTTCCAGATGCAAACATGCACCAGAGAAGCTATCGATATTAAAGCACCGTGCCTGGCTGTACCTACCTCGCACTCTCAGCAGTGGCAGATCTTGAATTTCAGATAATGCCGTGTATATATACCAAATCTGCAAAATCCCCAAACAGTCCCTACAAACAGCACAGCCGGTGTCTGCTGTGCAGTTCCCTGAGGTGAAATAAAACTTGGGCGAAGTCCACTGAGGTGCAAAGAATTGTCGAAAAAAAGACAGTTCAGAAGGTTTGGGTGGTGGGGAATGTTTCATCAGTGGCGTGCAATGGCAGGCAGGGAAAACGCTCTTCTTTCCAACACAAACTGCTGGAAGCTACTGTGCTTGGCAGAGAACTGCTTTCATCCAGTGGCCGTCTCCTGCTCGCCCTCCTGCCCTGGCCGGCAGCCGGTGCTGCAAATGGCCGCAGGCAGGGAGTGGGGAACGGAGCAGCGCGGCGTGCTGCGGCAGCGTCCCGCAGCACCAAGAGCCTCGGCCCCGGCTCGGGATGAGGGCTTCTCATCACAAGGAGGTGATTTTTCCCATTTGGACCTGAAACTCCAGGAAAATCCCCGGGCTGGGGCCGCCCCTCCTGTGCTGTGTCAGCGCAGGGCCGGGGGCTTCAGGGGGCATGGGGAAATCTTGCTCCCTCCTGGCTCCAAGGACCGATTTAGCTCCAGTAATCTGCAGCTGCCCTCAGATGTTTAGCTCACACCCAGCTGCTGAACCGAATCCATGCAATGCCTTTTCAGGGCTTTGCTGGTTTGTTGTCGATGTTCTGCTCCTTTCTCAAGATGTCAAAGCGCTGTGTAGCTGCCATTTAGCAGCACCTGGCTGGAACGATGCCAGGAAGGTTTTAGAGCACTTCAGGAGTTTGGGGATGGCATCCTGACGAGCCCAAGGCCTGGTGCAGCATGGAGCAAGTTAAGTGCATTTCCACCCCGTGTCGGCAGCAGTGCCCAGGCGCCCTGTGGCTGAACGGGCAGGCAGCAGGGGTGTGCTGGCTGCACCGGATGGAGCAGGATGGGGGATACTGGGCTCTAACGAGCTCAGCCAAATGAGCACAAGCAGTGGGGACTGTGCTGGGTTCAGCGCCACAGCAATGTGAACTCACTCAAGGCCAGACCACCACGGTCCTGCACCCCCCTACAGCCCTGTCCCTCCCCGTGCTCAGGCTCTGCAGGCTTGGTGATGAGGCTGAACTCAGCCCAGAGGCCCAGTGAGAAGCCCAGAAGCTCACCACATTTTGGATAGGACTGTCTGCTCCAGTCACCTTCGGCACTCGCCGACCCCTCCAACCACTGCAGCAACCCAGCTCAGGGCAGCTCTAGCTGCCATGCCACCGTGCTTTCAAGCATAAAAATCCACGGTTGCAGTCTCTTGCATCCTGATTTTCTGAAGTCTCTGAAATGGGCAGTCAGTAGGTAATCAGGAAAATGGGCCACTCAGCTGCTTTAGGTACCTCATTTGAACACTTAGCCAAATAAAAAAATAAAAATTAAAAATTAAAAATTAAAATTAAAATTAAAATTAAAATTAAAAGAAAGACCAAAAAAGGGAAATGAGACAAGTATGGTGAGGCATTACAAGCACATTATCAACTAATAATTTTCTCTATTATTTTATCTTTGCATAAATTTTATCACAATGGAGTGGAGAGGAACTCACTGATCTCTTTGGTAACTCTTCAGTGATAGGACCTGAGGGAACAGCCAGAAGCTGCATTGGAGGGGGGGCAGGAGGGGAGGGGATGGGAGGGGAGGGTCAGGCTGGGTGTTAGGGAAAGGTTCTGCACCCAGAGGTGGTCGGGCACTGGGACAGGCTGCCCAGAGCAGTGGTCACTGCACCGAGCCTGCTGGAGTTCAGCAAGTGTTTGGACAACACTTTCAGACATAGGGTGTGGGTTTTGGGTGGTCTTGTGTGGAGCCAAGCATTGGACTTGATGACCCTCATGGGTCCCTTCCAACTACACAATATTCCAAGGTATATTTGCAGCATACTTGCACCCCTGTCCATGTGAACTTTCACACACAGAACCATGAACAGGACCTAACACAAGATAAACATAAATAAATGCCAAAGTTTCCTCATACGCTTCAGGTATTTCAGGAAACAGGCTACAGAGCTGATGAAGCCCATCTTTGGCCCCGTCTGCAGGGTGCTAGTGGCCCTTGGCCTCTGGGCTCTGGCTAACCTATTCTCTTTCGGTATACGTTGTGAAGAAAAGAAGTGATCAAAATATTGGCAGACTGCCTCCGCACCCGCTCTGGACCCTGCACTCCCATGCTTGCAGAGCATGGGGAAGCTCTGGGTCCTTGCAGAGATGAAACAGTTAGAGCCAAACAAGAAACAGAATGTTTCATAGGTTCTATCTGATCTGCCATTGACAAATTTCTGCCTCAAATTCCCCCCCCAAAACAGACCATCAATCTCCTTTTCTAAGGAGACAATTGAGATTTCACCTGTTGGGAATTATAAAGTGTAAATACTCAATACACATAAAAACAACAATAAAAATACTTCATCATAACTGTGTTTCAGTCAATGAATCATATCATAAGAAGGAAGCGAGAGGAATGAGGGTCTCATGACACGTGCCATACAACACAGGAGGACGTTTTGTCAGCTCCAGGAACCCGCCTGCAGTGCTGCCGCCAGAAGCAGTCAGCACAGGTCGCTGCAGGCCTCGTCCAGCTGTATCTAGTACTGACTCCCAGTGCCTGCAGTGAAGCTTGGCATCATAAACGTCAGAACAGACTAGGTGTAAAAGAAAGTTATTTCTTTCTTTGGCAAATGGCAGATGAGTGAGACAGCTTAGTGCATCGGTGTCACGTCCCCTCCCGTGTGGGGTAAGCAAGTCTACTTTCACAACTATAAATTCATATGATCTCATTTTTAAAAATCCCAATGTCCAGATTACGAAATGAGCAAGCCCATCCTCACACCCTCATCTGACAAGCCTCCCTTGCAGGTCAGAGGTGCTTTAAGGCACAGGCTCAAAACACCATAAGCATTTCTGAAAATTGCCTGACCAGCAATGGACAGAGCATCTGCAACCCTGTCAGTAATCCTTCACTCTTCAGACAGATATTTGAATCTCAGCAGCTTAGAAGTTAATTGTAATTACACTGGGAAGTGTCATGTTTCAGACCCCAGTCCCAATTAGAGTGTCACTTTGCCAAGTTACTGTATTGTAGAATTATTCTTACTTTTTATGAGGAAAGCATTGTATTTTCAAGTATCAAAGTGCTGGGCTGAATTTTCTCTTCTTAACAATCATTAATGTTTCTTACTGCATTGTGTGCAGTATTTCCATAGTCATCGGTCTGTGGTACTGTTGCTGCAACTGCCAAATTAAGGACTGTTTAATAATTCAGATTTATTACCTGTGATTTCTCTTGACTGAACTGGAAAGATTCTCTAAATGAGTAATTGGGTATGAATTCTAAGTGATCTGTAATAAGTTTTTGTTGTCTGTTTTTTTTCTTTAATTTCACCTAAAAGTTTAAACATTCTATTTTGTTCTGTTCTGTTCTGTTTAAAAGGTCCACTTTTATAATGGTGGGTCATTATTTTATAAGAACTCACACCCTTCTCAGGATAACAAGACATATTCTTATCTTTCAAACTCTCATTGCTATACACTTATTTTTGAATCGATAATTTTTGTTTGTATGCACTTGCATATTTTCAAGTCATATGAATGTTCTATGTTATTTTTACTTTAAATGTCTGCTTTTTAATGGTCATAATGAGAAGGATGTGCAGCTTTATACAAACACACATAACTAAAATGTCCTGTAATGCACACTATAATGAAAATGTGTTCTTCTATGAATGGTCTGCTAACAGCAGTGATCTATTTTCTTCAACTTCCACAAGATAGAAATAATTTTCTCTTTGAGAGATAATTGACTCATAAATAGTCCGCGTTGGGACCCCATCATGGACCTAAGCAGCAGGCAGTTGTGTGGATGCCCTGTGATCCTGGCAGCAGGAGTGCAGGGTATTGACACAGATGACATCCCTCCAGATGAAGATAGCTCTCCCCTTCCTTGGATTTTAAGTTTCTCCCAGCTCTCTGTAGGAAGGAATATGCCAGGGGAAGCAGACTGATCCTGCAAAGCAAAACTGCTTCATTCAGCAGCTATTCCTGAAGAATGTGCACACCACTCCCCACCTTTTTCTTATAAGTTCTTTCCTTTCAGGCTTTTTCGTTTAAAGGTTATGTGAAAGACTCACCTGTCATTTGTTAATAGCCTCTCTACAGCCTTCCCCATTACCCACCATCGGAGAACACGACAGGTGAAAGAGAAATAATGAGCAGCCAGAGAAGCAGCAGCTCCAAGGAGGTATGGGCATCAGCATTATCCTCCTCACTCTCCTCAGGCTTTTACCTCTGGGATTTTTCCAGAAGATCTGGAAAATAGCAATGGGCTGCTCTTCAACTGTGTTAGAACATTTAGTTCTTGTTTAGAGTCACATGTGGGGCAAGTCAGTAGTTCAGGAGCTGAGGTGTCATTAATAAAGATCTGCCTTTCTCTAGACACCCTTTTTTAGCTTATCAGCTCTTCTCTGTACTTCTGTGCACAGCGCTGCTATCCCATCCCATCCCATCCCATCCCATCCCATCCCATCCCATCCCATCCCATACTATCCTACCCAGTCCCACCCTATCCCTATGGATAACCTACGCTATGCTATCCTATCCTATTGTTGCCAATTTGTTAGTGAAGTATTTATCACAAGCAGAAACAAAGCTCTCACATCCCACCTGAAACCCCCCCTGAGTGTCACCCCGGCACTGAGGGTCACCGAGCGCCGTGGGCTCGGTGCCTGGTGCCACTCCGCTCTCCTGGGTGGCCCCCGGCTGTGCCGCCTGCTGCTCTGCTTCCTGAAGCTGTCTGGAGGACCAACTGCTGCTGGAAGTAAAAACACGAAAATGTGAAAAGAGACAAAACTAACGGAGCCCATTAAACCCAGGAAGTTAACAACTGTGTTTTGATCTCAGCTGAGGGTTCACCTGCGGATGGAGCTGGTCCCCCGAGAGCGGTGTGAGCTGCGTGTGGCTGGCAGGGAGCTGATGGCTGCTGAGGAGCAGCATGGAAAAGGGGCAGGGACGCACTGCTGGCAGCTGGCTCTGCCTCCCGCAGCTATGCACTCCTCCCTGCTTGGGTATTTCATAGAGCAGCCTGCAGAGCAGCCTGCAGCTTGTCCAGCCCGTCCTGGTTTGAGCGCTTTGCTTGCATGTGCCCAGGAAAGTGGTTAGAGGAGAAGTTTCTCCTCTTCCTCCTGCACCCTGAGGACCAACTGGGACTGACAGCAAACTGGACCAGGGCATGGAGCCAGACAAAAGAGAAAGTGTGGAGGTGCTCGAGCTAGCTGTTTATTGAATGCACAATTCTCTTTGAATTCTCAATAGAGGTGGTGTAAAACTGTGCATAACCAGCTCTTTCTATTGTACTATTTGTTATTCATCAGCTCTCCAGGGGACTGAAGCTGCTAAATATGTCAGGTTAGCACTTTGTAGGACATGAAACGTTTTACTGTTGAAGATATCTCATTCACCTTCCCTTGAAGATGATCATATTTAGAGGAAAAATTCGAATAAAGGAGGATCTGTAACCAGGATTATCCAGGTAACACAGGACACATCTCTACAAACATGTTCGCTGCACAAATGAGCCCCATTCCTGGTTTATTATCCTTGAAAGAACAAACCTGGCAAGACCTCACACCTTCAAACTTGCATTAAAAGGCCCTTGTTACCTTTTCTTGCAGTATTCCCTTCCCCTATTCCTTGCAATTCCTTTGAGCTCTACATCACAGGGCGCTGTGCAATGTGCCTGGAATATCTGATGACGGCAGGCAGATCACAGGTAGGCAGCACAGTGCTGTCTCCTGTAACTGATGGAAGCATTATTAAACACACAGGTAAATACTACAGCTTGGTAGGAGTCAGAATGCCTTCTGGAGAGAGAAGCCTTGCTTCCCAAAGAGAAAACCAACAAATAAATATGATCCGCTCAATGCGGTGATCCTGGATTTTCAACTTTCAGTTAATGAGGATCCTCCACCAGAAAGCTCTTGTGGCTCCCAGGCAAGACCCCAGCTAAATGGGCGATGCCTGTTGGATAAGCAAGCAGCAAGTGGTGTCTCAGCAGTGACATGTGGCACTAGTGAGAGCAGGGCCATGACCAATCTTACATCTCCCTCTGTAAATGAAACTGAAAAATTGGAAAGTTACAGAAAAGACCCACAAAAAACATTTGAAGCTGAATGAAACGCCTGACAGCATAAATCTAAAGAGCTCAATATACTAAAAGTATCACAAAAATACCATGGTGTGACCTGATCGCAGTGGCATGCCATCAAAGAAGAAAACTCCTATTTACTGACCCAATTCTTAACCTCGCTGGGAAGGCATAATGAGAAGAAACATCCGGCAGTTAAGACTTGAAGCAAGCTTTGTCACTGTGCAGGTGATTCATCAGAGGAAGCCTTCCCTTCTCCTGACAGCCCCAGTCTGTAATGTCACGGCAGAAGTCCCTGCGTGCAGAGCAGTGGCTGGAGGCCACTCCTAGCCTTGCATCAGAGGAGAGGACAAGCCGGACAACCTGCCAGCCTTTCAGACACCGTAACATGCTGACCCTTAACACCACCCCTTTATCTTTTGCTAGTTTCTTCCCTCAGAAAAATACTCTTTTACCTCGCTTGGTATCTTGACCTCCTTTACATCTCTGCCTTTCACCACTTCCTTAATTATTTTTATACAGCAGGATCAAAATCTTGCTTTGGCTGTGACGTGTGCTAGGGACGTGTGCTGGCTGGTTCCTGCCACCCTGCGGGGCACGCAGAGGGGTCTCCTCCGCTGCGCATTTGTACACAGAGGACAGGAGCCTGACATTCAGCTGAGCATCCCTCCCAAACAACCATCCTTCCCATCCTTCCCTGCCACCAACCTCCAGCACTCAGCCAAGCCAGTAAACCGAACAAAACCCAAACTTCTGAACCTAACTCTCAACAAAAAGTACGTAAGTATCACAAGCTGTTTGGAAAACACTTTAGAAGAGATTAAGTGGAGCTAATATTTTCTAATCAAGTCAATAAGCTGTTGTGGGGGATCGCTTTCCTGCCGATGCTTTCTCCAGAGAGACGCCAAGAGCTGAGCAGGTTGGGATGCCAATTCTTGCTGTACATCTGAACAGAAGTGTTCGCACATACACCGCAGAAATGACGAGCGTGACCACAAGAGGACCACGGGTGATTTACCAACCCGTTGGTGTAACACCGTACCATTGCTCATACCGAGTTAACATCACCGGTCTGAGGTCATCACCGAATCTTGGCTGTTGGTTGCTTCCTTTCCTCCACCTGCTGCAGGGAATGCTAACATAAATGTCAATTAGTAGTCCCAGACCAAGCCCAAATACACAGCCAGTGCCTGAGAGCAAGCCTCTCAGGGGGGACGAGACCTTACCAAGCCCCGGGTGGTTTTGACCATAATCCAGGACTAAACCTCCTGCCTCCCGCCTTTAAAAAAAGAGTTGTTGGCTCGGTTCTTATTTGAGTTGATTGTTTACTTTAATCCCTGCATTCTTCATTCATTTTCCAAAATTTAGTGGTTTCTGTTCTTTCAAGAAAATGTAACTGTCTTTCAGAAAATCTTTTTTAAAAGAGAATTAATGACTATTTTCTATATGAAGGAAAGACAGAAAGTGATGTGAGCGACAAATGAAGTTTTAGTATTTTTTCCCTTGGTGGCATAGCGAAACTCAGAGTTGGTATAGACAGTACCAAAATCAGACTGCTGTGAAATAATGTTTTGATTGTGAATAGAAAGAGATGGATAAAGCACAGAATCTCTGAATTACTTCCAGGGAAAGCATCTCAGCCATTGCATTTCTGCACCATCCTTTTGTAACTCCAGAAAATTCGGGACACTTCAGGCTCTCGAATCAAGCATTACTTTCTCTCCATTTCAGAATTACACAGGGGGAACCACAAACAGGATTATCTGCCCATATGCCACTTTAAAATAGCAATATTTCCATGAGAATTGAATTTTAGAAGAATAAAACTAAAGGAAGCTTGCACCTGCTCCACTTTACGCTCTCTGTTATTGCTGACACCTCCCAGAACACCCCCTGGAGCATTTCCTCCGGCTCCTTCCATGCTGCAGCTCCAGCCACGAATGTGATCCTCTCCACGGGCAGCTCCACTCCCTCCGCACCATCGAGTCCCAGCAGTATTTATACATCTTTTCTGGTGCTTGGACTGGCAGGGTTTTACAACAGCAGTTCAGAAATTAACCCTGGCCTGGCCAAGTTGGTGACGGGTCCCTGGGGGGGCTGGGGCTGGTGGCAGAGCACAGACCCTGCTCGCACCGCCCACTCCACCGCTGCCACGTCTGGGACCAGGCTGCCTTTCTAAGCTTCACAGCCATGAAGCTGTCCTCACCCAGAGTGCTGCAGGTGGGCTTCAAGACATGGTGGAAATGCACGGAGGCAGTGCCAGGGCAGATGGGCATGGGGACACCGGTGCAATGGCCATGGCAGGCTCACGCCTCCCTCTCCCAGCTGCTGCAGCAGCGCTTGCTGAGGTCCCTATCAGAAATCCCAAGGTTGGTTTGACTGCAGCCTGGAATGCAGGTGAGCCTTGGAGGACCAGCAGACAAAGCTGCTGGCTTCCTAAGGGGATAAAGGTTCGTCCAAAACCAAGCTTGCTGCTGCTCACGAGGAACCCCAAAGAAGCAGTGAAAAGAGGCAGTGTCCCCAGAGTCACACTGCAGATCCTGGCCCAGACACTGGGACATGCACATCTGGTGCCTGTGGGGCACTGTGTGTTGGAGGGAATGTATAAAATCACCTCGCTTGAAGATTTTGTAAATAAAAGTCACTTCCCCTTCGGTGAGATCTCACGCTGAGTTTTATGTCACTTGGCTGCTGCACTCTAGGGGAGGTGGATTTTCAAGAGCCCATGCTTCTGAGGGGAAGCGCAAGGCAGCAACAAAAGCAATCTGCTGGCACTGTGTACTGCTCTGATATGCAATGCAGAGATGAATTCAGAGATTTAACGGAAGGAAGAAAAGAGAAGAAAATAAAATTAAATGACAAAACCATGCTTGCCTGCTGACGCTTTGAAGCTCTCAGAAGTGCTTTGTGAAAGTGGTCTCATTGGTCGTGTTCCCTCAGAAGCTGAACTTCACTCATAGCTCCGAATGTGAGCAAACTGCAGAGCTTCCAGGGGGAAAAGGAACGTGACCGTGGTCTGATTTGTTTTATACTGTGGGTGCTAAAAACCCTGGAGGCAAGGGACACCAGAGGGGTCTACAGCTCTTCCAGTGACCTTGGTCCATTCCTTGAACAGAACAGACCTTGCCTCTTTCCACAGGGGTATTTCCTTTCAACAGAAGAATAGTGCATGTCAAGACACATTAAACCATAACATCGCCACGAGATAAATATAGATGTGGTGGGAGGACACCCATTTTTCTCATTGCTGCTCAACATTTCTGCCTGTGAGGAGCAGCAGCTTGGGGAACAGAAGGCTCCTGCAGGAGCAGGTACGCGGCGTGCGCCCGCGCCTGGCAAGGCTCATGTCTCCGGTTCAGCCACGTTCTGCTCCCACAGATTTATTTTTGTAAGTGCCAGTTGGTGTGGTGGGGCTGACACATGAAAAAGAAGGGGAAGAGGTATCACCTACAGCCACAGTGGCTGAAAGTTATGCATAAACATCCATGCCAGTGAGAAATAATGCACAGATTAAAATAGTGACAAAACACAGCAAAGTGCTGGGTGTGCTAAAACCCTCGTTAGCCAAGCATACATTTAGAGATTGCAAGCAATGTGCACATTTTGATACAGGCACCATCAGTTTAATATTTGTTAAGTTTAGCATCTATTTGACTATCCTTGCATCAATTCAATTCTGTCTGGAGACCGAATTTTACACCTTTCCTCACTTTGAGCACCGATCATTTTTAAGGAACCTTGGTGTCTACAGACAGAAAGTAACTGGGGCACGCTGGTGACTCTGACTGAGGCTGAAACTACCAAGTGAAGGTGCAAGATCAACAAAACCACTGGGAAAGGAACTCTATGGGGCTGGAGGGGTTCCTGGGGCTGGAAATTGTGACCTGCTGTGAGCCAGAGCCGCGCGTTGGACTGGAGCCCGCGCTGCCTCTCTGCTGCAGTTCAGTCTGAGCCCAGCCAGGTCACACTGAGATGCTGCTGCTGCTAGAAGCTGCCACCAGCAAGCATTGTGCCACATAGACTGGTATTACTGGTGAGCATCAATCCATTTTCTTAGCAAACCAGAGAGCTTTCAGGTAGCCATGTATCATTAGAGGGATCTACCTCAGGAAAATTAGTACTGATGAATTTAAGAGGAAACAGCAAGCAATCTCAGATCTCTGTAAATACTTCACATATTCCCTACTTCTTAATCAACAGGTAAACCCAGCAGTTTTTAGCAATGACATATGGAGTCAGCTTTTTCTTTAGCAGACTACCTATGCCACAGTTAGTTGTATTCTTCCTCTTCAACTAAAATGTTATCCTACAACACTCTGTGCAGAAAGCTCAGAAAGGCAGGTTTGAATGTGATTGCTAAAAAGGAAAAAAAAAAAAGAAAGAAAGAAAAGAAAAAGAAAGAAAGAAAAAAAAACTTTGATTAGTGCTAAGCCAAGGCAAAAGGCTTATCAAGAGCAGCAGAGTGAAAGAGCTGGATTAGGTGGTGATAAAGTAATTTAGACTTGAGGTTTCTTTCCACCAGCCAGAGTAACAGAAGTGACAGTGCTTCACACTGGAATAATGACCAGCGCCCAGCAGGGTGCTCCTCGTGGCATGTCGCCCAGTGGGATGCTCCTCGTGGCACATTGCCCAGGGGGATGCTGCTGACAGCCCTCAGGAGCATGCGCCCGCCTCCAGGTGTGTACAGAAGTCTCAACGCACACATGGGCTGCTGGAGCCACCCGAGAGGCACGGCGCTCTCACACGATGGAGCTCGCATGCTGATCCAGGCCAGGAGCTGTTCTGATCCTAAAGAGCAGCCAAGTGACACAGAAGTCCAGGTGTATGAAACTGCCGCAGCAGCCTCCGACCGATGCCGCAGGCACCTGAGGATGCAGTGACCTGCAGCAGGCACCTCAGGAAAGAGCAAGTATCCATGGCAATGGGCTAATATGGGATAATCCTAGCTGAGCAAGCCCTTAGCTCTTGCCTGAGTGGACGTATTATTTACAGAGTTTTGCCTGTATGTAAGAAAGGCTTAAGAGCTTCTGGTCACTGTGTGCTGTACTGCACCTCTCACTAATGAATTCAGCAACTGGCTTCCTTGTTAGCTCTTTTGTTTAGGTCTCTTTGCAATCCCTTCTGTCCATATCTATTCTTTTTTTTTTTTTTTTTTTTTTTCCCCTCAGTAAGTACCTTTGTTACATTTGCAAAATATGCTGCATCCTCCTTCCTTTCCCACCTCCTCATAGATGCCACACTGCATGCATTGCTGTCACTTCACCAGCAGCTGCTCAGGGTCCCCAGGGTCTGCTCCCAGAGCAAATTTCTTCAGCAGTTTTGTGCAGCACCTGGCTAATGTCTTGACATGAATTATATTGACAGTGACGTGTTCCCTTTCCTATGACTTCATGAGTATCACAGCTTGATTGCAAGCCATTGACTTCTGCAGGAGTATTTTGTGGTCTCACAGCTGTTTCTATAATTACTCTGTAAGTAACACAGATGGTTTATTATCTATATTGGTAGCTCTCAGGCCAATTTGTAGTGTACCAAGGTAAAACTTTGCCACGCTATAATTCCCTGCATTACCAAGGAGCTTTCTAACTATTAATAACACATTGATTGATTCTCAGTTCTGTGGAAAATGAAAGTTTTTAGAGACCATTTCTGTATTTTTGTGAAAAGCTTAACTAGTTTTTACTACAACTCTTAAGCCTCTTGCTCTGAAATGAATAAAAATTTCTATGTGAGGTAGCTGGACCATTCAAGACATACGTACCATTTGTAAAGAGTTTTTGTAATCATAGAATCACAGAATGGCTTGGGTTGGAAGGGACCTTAAAGATCACCTAACTCTAACCCCCTGCCATGGGCAGGGACACCACCCACTAGCTCAGGTTGGCCAAGGCCCCATCCAGCCTGGCCCTGAACACCTCCAGGGATGGGGCATCTACAGCTTCTCCGGGCAGCCTGTGCCAGTGCCTCACCGCCCTTACAGTGAAGAATTTCTTCCTAATGTCTAATCTAAATCTATCCTCTTTTGCTTTAAGACCAGCTCCCCTGTCCTGTCATTATCTACCCAAGTAAAGAGTCCCTCTCCATCCTTTTTTATAAGATCCCTCCAAGTACTGAAAGGCTGCTGTGAGGTCTCCCCGGAGCCTTCTCTTCTCCAGGCTGAACATCCCCAGCTCGCTCAGCCTTTCTTCATAGCAGAGGTAATAATTCCTAGTGGTTTGCTCTGAAGTAACAAGGGTTCTGGAGAGACAAAGGTGTTGACATATAATCTGAAATTACTGAGCAGGAATCTGTGAGCCTGAGTGAAAGAGTCTCTTTAGCCTGATGGCAATTAGTTGCCATAACACATCAGCCAAAACTGTTATGAAATATTCAGGAAGAGGATGTGAAAGCAAACAAACAAAGGTGATAGGTGCTTGACAAGCAAAGCACTAAGTGGAGCTCAGCTTTGGTGGCATCTTTCCCCAGCTCTGCGTTTGGTGCCAGCGCTGCAGCGGGGCGCTGGCAGGACGGAGGGATGCGTGCAGGTGAGACCCCGGCTGGCACCTGCAGCACCGGCTGCAGGGCTGCTCGCACCGCTCCCTCACCTCCTCCTGCCTGCACCGCTTTGGTGCCACACTTGTGGCCACCCATACAGAAAGCAAAACTAAGCGGCTTGACACTCCTGTAGGACTTCTGGCTGTCCTTTGAGGGAAAACGCTGCACGTCAGGGGCTCAGGCACGCACGGTTGCTGTGGTTACTGAAGTGTGAACTTCAGTAATTTCCAAGGAACGTTCAGTAAACTCCTTTTGAAAACTGTATCCACTAGGTGAGTTAAATGCCCCTTGCTTCTGGTTTTGGAAGAGAAAAGACTGGTCTGCTCCAGGCCGCTCCGTAGCGATTCCTCGCTGCCTGCACATGTGCTCCTGTCCCTGGTGGGGGCTGACCACGCCGGGGCTGTGCTGCGCCAAAATGATCCTGCAGCTCGGGTGGTTTTAAATTCCTTCACTGATATCAGAACTACTGCTTTTAAATCGCATGACCATGTTCCTAAATCCTGCGCCATGTAGGTAAATGTAGATTATCTTTCCCTGCAAGTGCATTTTCACTGCGCATCCACATTTTCCTCATTGACTTGAATAAAATTTGCAGTTTCTGTACCTTTTGACTCCTTATTTGAAAGTCCTTCTGCATCTGTTCACCGTTCATCTTTGTTTCTGCATCATCTGCCTATAATAATCAGATTCTGATATTGCACTGTTCACTCTTTTACATCTTTTCTTTTTTTTTTTTTTTTTTTAATGTAGATCTTGAATTCCTCATGCCTTATCACAGATCTCAGTGGGATCTCAGGGAAGATTGTCTCTATACCCGAAAAACTTGTCACTTTTTGCTCTGTCCTGTCTTTAGGAAGTTTGTTGTTGGTGGGGTTTTTTTTGTTTTGTTTTGTTTTGTTTTAATCTATGCAGAGGCCTTTCTTCTCATGCTGCAACTGCTGAATTCTTTTGGGACCCGCTGATGAATGCCTCATTAAATGCCCTGTGGCAATTCAGGCACCTTCAGTCAACATTTACATGCACTCTTGTTGACTCTTGGAAAGGTGTGATGACCAGAGCATACCTTTATAAAAGTCAGTTTGTTTCCCTCCTTGCATGTCACAGATGCCCACGAGCCCTTTCATCCTCTTCTTTATCACCATTTTTATTAATTTGACTGGGCAAACACTTGGCTGACAGGTCTGAAGTTCAGCTGACCTCTAATAGAGAGCATTCTAAAAACTGGTATTGCAGCAGCCAGTTGCCAAAATTCTGCTGCTCATACAGACTTCAAACATTTTAACCCTGTTGTCAGAGTTCATTTGGACACAATCTGAGCTGCCAGCACAACCGCTGAGGAGTGATTACAGCATTGGGTTTATTTATAGCAGCTCCTGGGTGAACACATAACACTTTTCCTCTCTTCTATCAAACTTCTAGTTAAGTTTAATCTCCAGTCTTAATGTTTTGCTGTAGCAAACTCATTTACATGAGTTCCCTGCATCGATATCCACAGTTTTTTATATATAATAAAGTGCACTGAAAGATCATCTTAACTTTATTTACTGTTGCCATTCTGCAGCATTTAGATCTGTTAAAATCATTACGGTATTTTAATTCTTATCATTATTCAGCCAAAGCACCAGCTACCCTATCCAAAGACCATGTGCCTGGACTAAATTGCAGAATATAACTTGAGTATTTACTGGGCATTGAATCTGCTGCAGGACTGTTTTAACTGCCAGTAATTTGATGCTTTTTTATTATTTTCAAAGTAACAACTGATATTCTCTACAAATCAAACTCTGTAACTATTTATGGTTTTACTTTAGTCTTTTTATACCCCTTTTCAATAGGACACTACATATTCCTTACTTGATTTTCCATGAAATTTTGCCATGAAATATTGCCATTGTGGCACTGTTATTAACCAAAATGCTGCCAAAACCAGCAGGGAAGGGACCCAGCCCTTGGGCACAAAGCACAACTTTTACTTTCCCCCTTGAGATCTGCTAATACAGCTGGTGCTGTCTCAACACACGTGTCAACATGAAAGAGGTTATTAAATCATGCACACAGATCACAGCACAAGCAAGCCCTGGGCACTCACAGCAGGGGGAGATGCGAGCTGAGCACATGGGGCTGTGGCTGGGCACGAGGGGGATGCCAGGGCACACCACAGGTGGGATGGGATGGGGCAGAGCCAGGGAAGAGATGGAGAGCTGCTGCCACCCCTCCGGTCCGTGGTGGGGAGGTTCAGTGTGCTGCACTTCAGAGGGACTTCCTTCACTGTCCCTCCTGAGAGAATATGAATAATTCCAAGTACAATCATGAATAGTGGCTAAAACTTGTTTAACGCTTCAAATGTCAGACCTTCATTACAGCACAAACAAGTGATAGATCAACGAAGAAGTGAGATAAGGAATTTTAAGGGATGCTGAGTAGCAGCTGCTCTTTATTTTTTCACAAAGCTAAATAAATAATAATATATCATTTTACATTGCAGTATTATAAGGTGTCAGGGGTGAGTATGTTTAAGATTTGCAGTAGCCTTGTATAATCATTTCTGCCCTGTATCCAGCCCCTGTATCTCTGCAGGCTCGGGGTAGGCCGCTCCCTCCCAGGCCTGAGCCAGGCCCCGCTTTCAGGCCCACCACAGGCTGCACCCCGCACCCCTCGCAGCCTGTGCTGGGCCCTGTGCGAACGCCTGGCCCTGCGGCGCTGGGGGTCTGCCCTCACTTGGTCCCTGACAGTGTCATACCGAGCACAGACAGCTGGTGGAAATGGTACGGAGCATTAAGTTGATGTTGATCCCTACTGGGCATGGAACCCAACAACCACGATTGCCTACTGACAATTATCTTCTAAGGTCTTTTGATTAGCTGGCCCCCAAATCCAAAAAGTATATATTTTAATGAGGAATATCACTCCTGTTTAACCAGATATATATTCTATACGTTGCTATATTAAAAACAAAATGAAACAAACAAAAAAAATCAAATTTTAGAAACGTTTAAAATAAATTGTTACTAATGTGTGTCTGTGGTTCTTTAGGATTACTCTGAAGCAAGTCTTTTTAATTTAAATATAAACTTAAACAGGTAATAGTAACTGACTAACACTACCCTAAATAATGCTAGTAAGCTTGCAACTTTACTAAATAAAGTTATTTCATCCTTAGTAACAAGCCCAGGAATTTGCAGCTTATCAATTAAGGAAGTAATAAGCATCCACAGTGGCAAGGAAAATAAAACATTTTAAATAGAAGGAGACATTAAAGTCATTTCTGCTTCATTTGCTGCTTTACAAAGGCTGCATGCAGAAGAAAAGAAAGCAAGATGAAAAACAGCGAAACACTCTCAGAAGCTACATAAAGCTGTAGGAAACAGAACCAACATGGAAAAATAAATCATAATTGAAGCTCCTCTGTAAACTTTTTTTAAAGACAAACTTTCTTACAAGGCCATCCTACACTCTTCAGTTCTGTAAGGAATGACTTAGCAGTGCCCCTGCCGTGGCAGCAGCGCTGTGGGGCCAGCAGCAGCAGCGGGAGGGGAGGGGGCCATAGCACGGGGATGGCCGTGCATGGCTCTGCGGCACGCGTCCTCCACAGGCTGACACCAGTGCACGAGCCCATTGCAGTCCAAGTGGGAATGTTCACGCAGCATTGAGAGCAATTCTCACATGCCACTTTGCAAACTAAATATAAATCACTGAATCACACTGCAAAGCCAGAGAAAATGCTTCACACTGTGGGATCAAGCATTTGTCTTTCTTCGGAGACCACCATACCTAGTCCGGCACTTCTCCCAAACCTCTCGGGTGGCCTAGAACAGACCTGAGCGCTGGTGGTGTCCCAGGAAGGCTGCAGCCTGCCAGCCACCAGCCGTGCCCCCGTCGCCCCCCCGCAGCCACTGACCCCACCACAGGCAGGCGTCCGGCCAGCCAGGGGCAAACCCGGGACCAGAAACCTGACGTGAAGCCCTGGGCTCCTGCAGCACTTCATGTTGCCACTTTGCTGCTCCCCTGGTGCCTCCCGGCCCAGACCCCCTTTCATTTGGACCAGCCAGGGAGGGCAGCAGGGCAGAAAGCTTCAAAAGCTGACAGCTGGCGGGCAGCCGTGGCCCTCCGCAGCCGGCACAGTGCAGGGGCAGCAGCACCGGCACTGCTCTGCGGCAGCTGCCTCTGCCTAGAGCTTCTGATGAGAAAACATTCAGGCAAGTTTTCTCTCACATCTTCGTCCCACTGTGTGAGCCTGGGATTTGTGAAATAGCCTTAATGTCATTATCAACAGCTTTGTAATATTTCTGAAGAAAGCAGAGGGGAAAAGAGTCTGGAATTATACACAAACATCAACGGTATTTTTCTCAGTAGTCCGATCTGCAAGACAGAAATACAAAAAAGTGTAAAATCATTAGGCAAGAGTTTGTTGTGCAAGAAGTCTTCCCCAACGTAGGTGGAGATGATGAATTTGAATGCTGAAGCTAAGCCTGGATTACAGTACAAATGACCACAGAGCTAGCAATCATCATCTGGATGAGGAAGGATTGTTCTGTTCATCTCGCTCGTGCATGGTCAGCTGGGAATGGTTATGCTATCCTATTTATGTGAAGGCAAAAATCCAAGTGAAGCTAAATTGGTGGAACTGATTTCATTATAAAATTATTTCCTAACTAGCACAGCTGTTGCAAGCATTTGCTTGTTATAATGTGTACCCAAATAATAAGGAGTGCAGGTGTCATCTGGTATGCGCAATGTCCTGCAGGATAGCTGCTCACATTTTACAAAATGCCATGCAGTTCTGTAAATTTTAAAAGAGACTCTGTGAGTTGTAAATATACCAAATCGGCTTTATGGAATAGATGTGGGCACTGGAGTAACACAGCACTGTGACAACTTACCTGCCTGCTCTGCAGCCATCCCATCAAAACGTGAACCGCTGGCTGTGGAGCCCAGGGTCGTTTTCTCTCCGTGGTGTTGTTCCAACCAGGCCAGGGCAAGGCAGGAGTGCGGAGCAGGAGCCTCCCAGGCCCTGCTGGCTCTGTGCGGTCCCAGATCCCCAGGGTGACTCCCGAGGCCACTGGGGAGCACCGGGGCCTGGCGAGGCCTCTGCCCTGCCCCTGGCCCACACACAGGGCTGACCACATCCCCATCCAACAGAGCTGGCTCCTGGTGCTGTCTAGACTTAAACAACTTAAAATGCATTCAATGTCCTTTTGTTTTAAATCCTTCAATAATACTCAAGGCCATTTTTTGTTTGTTTTGTTTTGTTTTGAAAGCATTATTACTGGTATTTCAGTAGTAGAGTTCCAGTTATAGCAGTAAATGTTATTACTAACCAATGGTTTAGGATTAAAGTAATTTGACATTGAAACTAGCCATGAAGCAGGTTTCCTGTCCTAGCTATTTTCTTGATAGAAAGCTTTAATGATCTAAACCAATATAAGTGCTCTTCTAAGTGCTTTCTTGGCACTGGTCAATGTCTGAAAATACCGACTCGTCAGCCCCTGGAGCGATGCAATCCAGTCTCTGATCATTCCCTTCCAGGCATCACTTCCATTTCAGATCCAGATCCTTATCACCTTTATTTTTCTTTTCTGAATATCTTTAGCAAACACTTGACTAAACACTGGCACACACAGCCAGAGGCAGTCAGTCCCACACAAAAGCAGTGACAGATCCAGAGTTTGTCCAGGAATTTAGGAGTTTAATTTCTGATTTCACTAAATTTCTCTAGGGCTCAGAAATATTTCTGTTGTATACACACAAATATATATATGATTATCTATCAGCAATTAGTTACCTGGTCAAACATGATGTGTGGAACCAGCCCTGAGACCACAACAAACTCGTGTCTGAGGCCTGGAGTTTGGGAGAGCTGGAGGGAAACATTCCCAGACACAAGAGCTCCAGAATTTCATGAACCGCTATTTCCTCTGTAACCACACTTAGAAAAGCTCTTCCACCGCCTGCCATGTTAACAATTTTGGTTTGTTTTCTGTTTGTTTTCATTTTTGTTCACTGTGTCTTTAGCATTTAGGATAGCATATATTATGGAGGCAACTTTCCATAGCTATTTCAAAAGAGGCAAAGGAAAAGAGCTGGAGGGTAATTGTCTCTAGAAGCTAGTCTCCTGCTCATTGTTTCAGTTATGAACATTACTTTCAGTCATTACATTCAGTCATGAATATTACTTGTAATATTTACCTTTTCTTGTTCTGAAGCATCTCAAGTCCTGCAGCCAACGGGAGGAAACTCAGTGGACAAACAGCGTAAAAAGGTAGTTACTAAAACTGGCACTAAAGTAGATTGCACTAGCAGTGTTCATGCATGCCGTGGTGCTGCCTCAAGGCAGCATACCCCAGGCAACACCTCCTTCTCCCCTTTCATGACACAGCTCTGCTGGACCAAGCTGGGGCACAGTAGGGGCTGCATCCTTAAAGACTTTCAGGACTTGGCTGGTCAGAGCCTTGGATAACCTCACACACCTCTCTTTTCCAGAGGAGGTTGAGCTGGAGCACTCCAGACATTCTTTCCTCCAGCATTTCCCTGTGACCATGCACAGATGTGGTATTGGGGTTATCTGCTTCTATGAAGCTGCGTAAGTGGAGGAGCTTCTCCTTCCATTGTCTTCTTTCAGCTCCTCAAGAGGGGGCAGCAGGACAAGTGCTGACTTCACAGGCACCTGCCTCTTCCTGATTGCCAGCCTTCTGCACTGAATCTGTGGTTAGAAGGAGGCAGACACACCTCTGTAGGTCTGCAACAGACCAGAGAACACCTCTTGGTGTCCTGAAAGTTTTAAAAGGTAAGACACTCCCCAGCAGCTGCAGGTCCTTGTGATCCTTGGACCATCCTCTACCATTTTTTTTTTCCGTTGAATAGAGAAAGCCTCTTTTAGAGCTAATTTGTTCATTTTCACCAAATAGACATTTCCTCCACCAAGTTATCTGTTCTTAGTTTTTATTATTTATTTGTATTACGCGGAGCCACACAAACCCAATGAACACAACTGCAGCGAAGTTCTACAAGGATGACCTACAGCATACACAAAGCAAGAGAAACACTGCATCTGGAGAAATCACAAGTAGGTGCAAAGCCGTGACAAGTGATGACAAGCAGAGGAGACATTTAGACAGTAACAAGGAAACTCATCTGGAGCTCACATTTAAAATCCATTTGCCTGGCTCTGTCTCTTGTCCACAGGTCCATGAGAATAAAAAATGACCAAAGTTGGGTAGAGTTATCAGCAATCAGCCACCCATCAGACTGCAATCTGACTGGAAGATAAAGAGCAGAGAAGAGAGATAAATCCCTCATTCTTCTGGAATTTGTCACACATGGTCAGAAGGAGTCACTTTAAATATCCAGCAAAATGCACAGGCTGTGCCAGGACAGACCCGCCACATCGCCGCACAGACAGCACAGAATTTTGCACGGCAGCAGAACCTCACAGATGTATTAATTAATTAAATTAGAAGCAAATGATAACAAGATTAACAAGGAGGGATCCAAGTCACTGAAGAACCATTTAAGTGCCCTCAATATTTGTGTGCTTTGATCTTGCAAAGTCTCTTTCCACCTGCAGCCAAAGCCTGGACACACAGTGCCCTCATGGTGCCCGTGGTGCCTGAGCACCGCAAGGCAGAGGAAGCGAGCTCCAGGGCTGGTGGCTCCGCCAGGCACAAGGGTGTGGGGTCTCCTCTGGGGGGCTGGTGTAGTGTGGGCTGCAGCCCCCAGAGGAGCTCGGGGAGGAGATTTATGCCCCAAACTGTGCCCCAGCTCCTCCTCCATCCCTCCCATTCCAGCCAGAAACGACCAGCGGCAGCTCCCTGTGAGGGACGGAACAGCCTTGCGGAGTGAGGATGTGTAGGACAAACCTCTCTGCCCACCAGCTCCACCCACAGCATTCAGAGTGGCTCATTAGAAACCCATAGTACCAAGCCAGAAATCCTCCCTTTTAACAGCATGGGTGAAACACGGTTGCAGTCTGGAGGTGAGGTGCTTGAACTCAAACGAAAGCTTGGAGCTCGCTCTGGTTAATTTCCCAGCAGGACGTCCTCCATCGGCTACCCCTCCTCTGGAAGTTCACACAGTGAACGTTGGGAAAACATGTGAAGATAATATTAATCTTTTGCACAAAATGCATTTCCAAAATGTTTATATGCTTACGTGTTTCTTTGTCCATTTCATTTCTAAAGCTGTCCAGAAGAAAAGACTCTGGATTTTATAAGTGACTTCTAAGCAAATTCCTCTCTTTGTGTATTTCAGCATTCGTGTATCTCTGCCCTCCTTTGTGCTTTTATTTGAGGATTTATTGCTGCATCCCCATCAGACATTAATACTGTTTGCTTCTTGGAGTGCTTTAAGCTAGTTGTCTAAAGAGCATCCAAGTGAAATGCACTGGCACCAGACCAACAGATGGACCAT
The DNA here is from genome assembly GCF_013377495.2 of Cygnus atratus. Lineage (NCBI taxonomy): Eukaryota > Metazoa > Chordata > Aves > Anseriformes > Anatidae > Cygnus > Cygnus atratus. Next base: position 65,337,648 of record NC_066366.1, read on the forward strand.
CAAGGCACTTAAATGGCCATCAGGTATCAAGTGCATTTGAAAAAAATAAATCTTTTATTTTGATTGCATTTCAGTAGCATGGAAATTAAAAGGGCATTTGTGCAGCATGCTATCTTCAGCACAGTGCCTAGAGGCAGACTCTGAACACAATTTAAGAGAGTGAAAGCATAAAAATAAGGAAAGAGAGAAAAGAAAGAGGGAAGGAAAGGCAGGGCAAGGCAAGGAAGGAATAAGCTATGTAAGAGTAAGGTTTTGGCAGTGGATTTTACAACTCATACCAGGCCCAGGACTACTCCAATAGTCTTCTACATGTAATAACAAGTACATTTATCATATATGTTTCCTAGTCTCGTTATAGATGTATTTTTCAGAATAACTTTTGATAAGAATCACAAACTGGGCATTAAAACAAATTGTAGAGCACAGTAAGTAAATGAAATTTTCTGCTTTCTGCAATCCTTGCCTTTTTGTTTGAGCCTCTTTTGCTTTGTGGGTGGTAAATTACAGAAACCTTGAATGTGCACCAGAGGATAGCACCATACCCTCCAGAGCCTTCCTCTCCAGCCCAGACACTTGCTATCTGACTCTAGGAAGCTGTGGTTCCAACCCAACCACTATACAAAACTAGTACAGGAGAAGGAAAGGTGAGGTGCTACGAGATGCAGCAGGGAGGAGGGATTGTAGTGATTAATGTAATAATGGGAGAGGCTGGAGCACTCTGGCAGTTTAGGTACTTACTTATTGCAAGTCTTATTTTTAGTAAATTCAAACCACTTGTCACTGGAAGTACATATGGTTTCAGGTTGTCACAAAAAAAAAAAATAATAATAATAAAAAAAACACACCACATTTTCTGACCCCTGAATGAACTGTGCAGTGATGTGGATGAGAAATGAAACAGAGAAGTGTCTAGTGCAGGCTGAGCTATGCCTTGGCACTGGGTTATTTGTGTTAGATCCTAGAAGGACTTTGAGCAGGTATATGTTAGTAGAAAAAGTACAGAGTATGAGTAATTGTTCATATACAGCCAGAGGAACAGTAAAATAAAGCTACTTAGTTCTGTTTCATATGGAGGGTTGCAACAGTCTAGTTTGAAAAAGCATTGGTAGACATCCTCCAAAATCTCAAAAGCCCTTGACAGTCTGTTTGCAAATCCGAAGAAAGATGCTTTTTCTTTTGTCATGATCTCTATCAAACACATATTCTGACAGACAGAAACTAATCAATAAAAATATAAAAAATAACCTGGAGAAGTGTAAATCTTCAAGATACGTGCTTTGTGAAGTGCAGTTTCCGGGCATGATTAAGGCTATGCTTAAACTCTAAGACCATTAAGGAGTTTAAAATATCTGCTTTTCAGCTTGATCCTGTGTGCTGAAACAAAACACAATTCTTCTGCTTTTCTGTGCTCCGGGAGGAAGGATTTAGGTTGGACAACAAGAAAAGCTTCCTAACTGTAGAGGCAGCAAAACACTGGAATACATTTCTGGCTGTATGGGGCACTGCTGCTTCCAGGTGTTTGTAGGAACACATGTGGCACTTATCAGATGCTGCCTGCAGTCAAATGAAATTCTGAACCTTCTTCCTAAACTTTTCTTTTACTTAAGTCAGACTGATCCCCAAATTGGAATTGTATTTTTTAACAAAGACAATATATGCACTGTAAAGGTAGTTGCAAGCTGATAAAACGTTTGTGAACTTGTGCAGAATTCAGTTCTAGCAAAAATCAAAAGTAAGATCTTGGGAACACGATGGCAGTAGAAAAAGGGAGAAAGCAAAAAGAAAGGAGAAAGATATTCTATGACAACAAAAGCTCTGTGTTGTTTTTTTTGTTGTTTGTTTTTTTTTCTTCAGCATTTTCTTTGATAGGAATATGGTGCAGCCTCTCAAGGGATTTGAAGTATTAAAATGGATTCATGCACATGTTTTACTTGAGTAGTGTGGCATGTTTCAGACTGAGCAATGTAGAGTCAGTGGACTGATGAATACTGATTTATAAATTATGGGCTGTTAATTAGCAGAAAAAAAAATTAACATTATACTGACAAAAACCTCTGTCTCGTTTCTTCGCCTGCAGAACCCATGCACAGTGACACCAACGCACAGCCACGTGCAGGAAGCTGCACCCAGGAGGAGGCACAGGGAAGTCGCAAGTGGGGCCGGAGCCCCCCAGGATGGCTGCCAGCCCTGAGGCCGCCTGCTCAGGTGGCAGCCCCATGGCCCTGCAGCCCCTCGCCTGCTGCCCAGCCGCCTGAGCGCTTGCTGGGGGCCGGAGCCCCTCATTGCCCCCCAGCACAGCACCGCACTGAGGCCACTCACCGAGCCGTGCCTCCCCACCTGCCCCCCAGCCACTTGCCTTCTGCCAGAGAGAGCAATAACACTGTCCAGCGGGATGATAAAGGACCGCGCTGCTTGCAAGGATTAATGAAACACCGGCATCTCGGGGTAGAGATCAGCCTTCACTCCCACGGACTGCCCTCAAAGGCAGCTCATCCTGCCCCAGGGACCGGTCCTGATGGAGACCCTCAGGTACGCTGCCGAGGGCTACCACCCTCATCTGCTGCGGGAGATAAAATGCCATGCACAAAATATTAAGAAAGGCAGAAACAAGGATCTTCATAACTGTAATTAAAATGATAACCAGATGTTATCGTAAGAAAAGTAACAATTAGATTTTAGTCATTTCCCTAAGTAAACCACATTGCATTACTAAGCAATCAAAAGGCAATAAATCATGCTGTTAAATCAAAACAGGTAGCATTCCTTTATGAGGTGCTCTTAATTTCTTTCTTTCTTTCTTTTTTTTTCCAATATTTTCCATTAATACTTTTCATTAAATAGCATCCTTATGACCACAAGAACTGGAAAACCCACATCTCTTCTGAGCTAAATGCAGCAGAGAGCACAGAGGGGTCACTCTGCAGCCCCTCATCGCCAGAGCTCTGCAAGCCCAAGGTGCCACCAGGGGCTTCTCGCCCCCCTTCGAGGAGCCTGCTGGGGGACTCAGGGCTGTGCCAACAGCTCACCGCTCCTCTTCATGACCCAGGGGCTGCCGGTGCCGTGAGGTTACCCTGCTCAGGCAGCTGGCTCTAGGGGACAGCTGTGGGGCTGGGCAGGGCACAACGCAGCTTGTGGAACCGGAACCCTGGGGCACACAGACAGAGCCAGGGAAAGGCTGAGCTGGAGTTCCAAGAACCCAGAAACACAAAAGAGATGAAATAAGATAAAACAAATAACACGCCCAGCAGAGAGTCTGGTTTCATATTGCAAAATTCTATACTTAGAAACAGTTATATGTATTATATATTACTTCTAATTATATAATTAGAAGTATTTTTTGCTACACTTGCTTGCCTAGCACAGTGGAACTGGATGTTTTATCCTAATAACAGCCTGAATGGTAAAAAAAGCTTTGCTGTTAACGGCCCCAAAAGCTAAAGAGTAGTGAAGAACGATATTTTGTCATAAAATATTTTCCTGCTGTTTTAATTGTTCTAAAATCAGAATAATTTCTGGCAGGTTTGAAATCCTTTGCACATGGGAGTGCAGGCAGTGTGGCAGTGACTGGGGAGCTGAGAGTATGGCTGGTTTGTGGCTGACAGCCCACGAGATGTTTAGAGGAGTGCAGTGGCTGGGGCAAATGGACTGCTCAGGTCCTCAGCTATCTAGGTCTATCATCTAGAGAAACAAAAGTAATGCTGCCATGGTTCAACAGGCATGGGAATGGCACCTGAGGCAGACAAGAAGGAAAATAATAAGACTGCAGCCTAGGATTGGGTCAGCAACCCCACTGTAACCCACCTGGGTTACCAGAAGCTTATCCTAAGCAGGTGCTTGCATTTGCACAGTTCTGCAGTCCTTTCTGCTTTACCTGCCAGCTCATTTCCATGACTGCCCTTGGAGCTCAATCATGCCGCACGTCTGTGTCAGATGTCACCCACATGAGAGCGTGAAGAACCTTGTTGAGAGCAGCATCCACAGACTGTGCGGACACGACTACACCTGTGAATAACTGTGGAAAATGGGGCCATTTTTTCTGAGTCCAACAGTGTTTTGATGTATTTTAAACCCTCAAGAATCCCTTTAAACACTACTGGATCTAAATGAGGTCATTCTTCAAGGCACATCAGGTGAATGGCCTGAGCAGCACTCTGTAAGGACTTTCTCAGAAATTTTGACAGGGCTGTGATTTAGCCCAGCTTTGGAGTAAGGCAGCATAAGCAAAAATGCTTTTCTGAATAGCTGCAGGCAAAATACTTCAGAGTGAACTAGGGATAATACTTTTATAAGACCCAAATTACCAGAAGCATCCTCCTATTCACATAACTCTACTGAGGTAGAGTTAGGTCTTGCCACAGGTCCAGTGGAAATGTATACCAAGGATCATCCTTCACCCATGTGGTCCTCCAAAATGGCTTCATTTCCTCAAAAGCTATTTTTCTTTTTGTACCTTACAAAATATCATTCATGCGAAGTCATATGTTGTGGCTGTGCAACCCCATACCCATGTCTTGGACAGGATCCTCAAGTGCAGGGTACCCAAGCGACTCCCAGGCCTACAAGATTTATTCTTGCAGCCTTATCAGTGACAAAGGAAAATATCAGGACCTGCATTGACTACATGGGAAAAAAAAGACTCAAAAAGTTTAAGTGAGTAACTGCAACCTACCTAGGACCTGCTTCTTATTATTCTCCTGTGTTATAGCTAGAGCATTTTGATGTGGTTACAGAACTCATCGTCTCTAGTTATACAGAGTAGGGAAGACAAGCAGCTTTTCTCAATGCCACATCAAATCTCTATGCACTTGAGCAGCAAGCTTGGACACCATACACTCCCGTCATATGAGTACAAGTGTCTATTCACATTAAGGTACACACAGTGTGACGCAACTCCCTGATGGCACTTACAAACAAGGACAGCGAGTTCCTTTCCTCTGGAAATAATCTACTCAATACCTTGTCCTCAGTTACGTAATCCAGAAGTACTGATGATATTAGACATAGCAAGCCAGAGAAGACTCACTTGGGAGCTCCCTAGAAGAGAGCACCCACTCAGCTTCAGCAGGCTACATCTGCTGGGGGGTGTCTCATGCATCCCTGTCCCTGAAGCTTAAACCACAGCTTTGGTGAACTCAGCTGAGCTGGCACTTGACATCACATCTCCTGGAGAGTGGCAGAGGTGGCCATTAAATGTCTTAGGAGAAGCATAAATTAGTGTATGCCAAACAGATCTGAGAGTGTCTGTATAGCATACCAGGACAACAGCATCCACCCATCCTGCGTGTGTCCACACGACACAATGCTGCCACGGACTCTGCGTTCTCCCATGTGCTGTCACTTCAAAAATGAACCATAGAGAAAAACGATAGAAAAGCTTGAGGAAGCCTTTCTATATTCAATGTCCCTCACGAGGTTTTCTATTCTGGGGATAAATGTAATCTAAGCATGGCAGGTAATTCAAAAGAGGGTTTTAGAACATTTAAAATAAATAAATAAGTAATAATGCAGGCAAATGTTCCTTGCAAAGGTTAAGGATGTGAGGAATGATAGGTGGAGCTGGGAAAATTTAGGACTAACAGGAGAGCGAGCAACAAGGTAACTCAGTAAGATGAGCAGTTGAAAGCCTGAAATAGTAGTAGTGGAAGGGCTGCAACCATAAGAAATGGCTAAGGAGGTGAGACTGGGAAGGAAGAGGAAAGTCTGTGGATCGTGTATTGGGTTTCAGCAATCTTTAGGTGGTATCTAAATCCTTTCACTGTGCCTTTTGTGAGCACTGGGCTCTCTAGAGAGCAGCACTCTTGTCTAAGCTCAGTGTCTGTGAAGTTACTTGGTATTTAGGTACCTGCAGACCAGGACATACCAAGCCCTCACTGCTGCTTTCTGACCTTTAGTACCTGGAGGATACCCACGGACCCATAGCACAGCTTCTCTGTTGTTACATTTCCCACCACAGCCCCAGCAGTGTCCACAGATGAGGAGGTGCCTGTGCAGGTGCTATGGCCAAGAGGTCTTCTCCAGCCTAAATGCTTCCATGATTCTGTGGTGCGCTGCCCGTGCTGCAGGGTGCTGAGAGCAGGAAGGTGACTGCGTGTTCAGGGGAGGTCAGAGAGGGCGCCTGCACATGCCCCTTGTCGGTGTCAGAGAGCAAGGAGCACAGGCTGCCTTCAGCACAAACACATCTATTTCGGCTAGAAGACAAGGCTCTGTGTGTGGTGTATCAAGCACAACCACTCTGGTTTTCTTTGGAAAGGGCCCAAGGAAGATGATGCTATGCCCTTGGACTTGTCTTGCCCTGAAGAGGGAGCACCCATCATTTTCAAAGTGGTCTTTTTTTTCCTTTTTTTTTTTTTTTCTTTTTTCCCCAGTGTTGCTCCCTAATGTTGCTTCTTTCTTAGGTTACGGGAAAATGAATTACGTATCAGCTTTGGGAGAGTGCCTAAATTAAAAATGAAGTCCCTGTTTCATCTTGCTTATATTTACTCAAAAGATTCATGTGTTTCAGCTGTACAAGAACAACATGAAGAGTGCATTGGCTGATCTAGTTCAGGCATTCTGCAGTGCTACACAGTTATTTAATTTTGCAGTGAATTCATTAAAGATAATGGAGTTAAGCACGTGCTAGTGAAAGAAGAAGCAGACCCTCATATTCCTAATTTATGCACATCATATATCTTGTAGGGAAACAACAATACTGTGACAACAAATTTTTGAGGCATGCTTATGACAGCAACATAAATAAGAGACTGCCAGTGCCATTTACCTGCTCAGAGATAACACATGCATTACGATGCCTGCCTCATTGCTGCTATTCAAATGCAAAAGATGGCATTTGTAACCTGATCATTATTTTTAATTTCCCTAGCAGACAGAGCTGATGTTCAGTTACATTTTGACATCTCGGTAATAGTATTGTTTTAGTGCTCATGGACTGCTCTCCCATAGCAGCACAGTTCAAGTGTGAGGCGGTAGATATTTATTATGTTTGTGATAACATCTAGGGACCCAGAGCAAATACAATTTGCACTTCTATGTGGAACCAGTTGGAAGGAAGGAAGGAAGGAGGGAAGGAGGGAAGGAAGGAAGTAAGGAAGGAAGGAAAGAAGGAAGGAAGGAAGAAAGGAAGGTAGGAAGGAAGGAAGGAAGGGAGGGAGGAAGGAACGAAAGAACGAAAGAACGAAAGAACGAAAGAACGAAAGAAAGAAAGAAAGAAAGAAAGAAAGAGAAAGAAAAAACAGTTGTATAGTTGTATTAACATTGTTGGCATTCACTGAAAAGCACATTTTGGCCTGAATGTCATAGTTAGCTCTGCCATTCAGTGCCACAGAGAAATGGGCTCGAACCCAAACTCTTTAGATTTGGTATCTCAGTGGGTTATATTTTTTGTTGGTGGTGATGGTTTGTGTTTGTTTTCCATCCATGGAGAGAGGCAATCTGTAGGAAGCAGACCACTGTCCAAATCCCTCAGAAAAAAATGTGAAGTGTTTTGGACACTCTTACTGTTTGGGACCGGTCTTACCTTAAAAAAAAATATTAATAATAATATTAAAAAAAAAAAGCCTCAAGAGTAAGCAAGCACTGGCATGAACCCTTTTCACCAAGGAGAGGTGTGAGTAGCGCCTGTGGAGGCAGTTCGGAGCAGCACGAGGAGCTGTGCAGAGCAAACCACTGCAGCTCAGGTTCCGTCTGGCTAGCAGCAAGTCACGGGCAGCTACGGCACGTGTTAGGAGCTCTACTTAGTCAGAGTTTTGGCGTTTGAGCTTACCGGTGTCTCAGGACTGACCCTCTTGTCAGATGGCCTCCTGTCTGCACTCCCACGGCTTTTGCTGCCTTCGCCTCCCTGAAGAACCTCGGTCCTACAAAACCAGGGCAGCTGCTCCCAGCTCCTCCTGAGGAGCACAGCCAGGCCTTGCAGCTAAAGGACGCAGTGGTCAGAAGTCTCTATTATGCAAGTTAAGTTATTAATCATAAGAAATGCTGAATTTCCTGGCACTGTGCATGGTTGCTTGACTCTTACATTGCTTTAGTGACCATACACCTGCTCAGAAAAAAGACCTGAGCAGTGTCCCTGCACTCGTGCATGTCCCCAGCCATGTGTCAGAGGGAAAGGAGCATCCCGCTTCAGTGCAGCGATCGCTGTGACATCCCAGCCAGACGTCTCGCTCCATAATTCATTCAGCTAAGCCATGACTTCTCTCTGAACTGCTGTGTAATTATTACAAGTGTATCCAGATAGAGACTGTAAAATTGAACATCTCCAGGAAAGATGTAATACTTGTAATTTGGTCTCACATTAAAACAGGCTCCTTGGTTGTTCCATCCCCTTGTTGTGGCTCCCAGCCCCGGCGGCTGGCAGCTGCGGGCGATGCTCCCCATCCTGCTCCCCTCCATGCCCCTGCCGCCTGCTGCGCAGGGCTGGCTCTGCCCGTCGGGTAACACACACCAATGGAGACATTATTTCTTGGTTTTGCTAGCATCTCTTCCCAGGTGAGGGCAATTAATTTTTAAGTGTGTTTGATGTGGAAAACTCTTTGTGAACAGGCTTTGAATATCTACAGAATAAACAAGCAGTGTTTTTTGGCTCTGCTTTAGGGTGCTGTGGTAATGTGTTTTTAATTGATGGCTGTTCTGGCAACGCAGAGAGCTGGTGATTTGCTGGGGTCGGGGAGCACAGTTTGTAAAGGTCAGCAGTCACCGGGCAATGTGCTCAGTCCCCTTGTCACAGCTGGGGCCACGTTTTGCAGCAAGAACATTCGCTTTCCCTCCTTGTCCTTACTAATGCACAATAGATTTTGGCCCAGCTGCAGAGCTCGTGCTCTCCTGCTGTTACAGGAGAGATGCTCGGAGCACCTGCCCCGCTGCTGCCAGTGGCTGCAGCTGCCTCCCTTCGGCATCGGCGCCACCCGCCCCCTGCAGCCCTGCTCACCAGGGCGCTGACCAGCACCCTTCACTCCTCAGAGGCCCCGCAGCCAGAGGGGCTGAAGCCCAGGAGCAGGAGTGCACCAAATGCATTTCGTGTAGACAGGCAGGGATCTCTGACACGATGAAATAAGTGGCTGCACCTCTGGGTTTGGGATGCTTCTTTTGGTGATGAGCTCTGCTCTGCTAGAAATGTGGCAAAATATAGAAGGTTTTTGGCTTGCGTGATGCTGCTAGTTGCTGCACCTGTGGATTGGTTTGTCTGCCTGGGTAGATGCCACAGATAGTGTCCGTGTGTGTGCGGGAGGTGCTGAGCCCAGCCGGAGGGCACCACGGGCACTGCTGCACCGTGCTCTCTGCACAAGATCCACCGGGACCTGGGCAGGGGGCAGTGGCTGCGAGGGGCAGGGGCACCCCGGGGCCACCCCCTGCACCCCGTGCCTGGTGGCTGCAGCACCCCAGCAGGAGGGTGCACGGCACCGGGGTGCGTCAGTCCCTGCTGCTCCTCTGCTTCTTTTCAGACAGCAAAGGCACATTTATCTGCAGCAACTCTAGTCTGAGAAGATGTCTGGTTTTGGTTTCTGGCCAAGCTAAGCCACTGAAACTGTGATGAATTTATTATGTAAAGTAACTTTGACTTTTTTCATCTTTTGTATTCAGATGCTTCTACCAGGAATACATAGGAGAAACCAGACTTGAAAATCCAACAGGAGCTGCAAGGGACAGAGCTCAGATCTCAGGAGATATTTTGGTGCTCCACGTACAGAGCCAGAAGTGAAGGCAGTCCCTAGGAGAACACGCTCACTAACCTGCTTAGAAATTCATGTCTGACAGAAAACTCATTAGAAAACAAAGCTGCCACCTGTGTGTCCTTTTTCAGAAATGTTACACTTCTTACAATGATATTTCATCTTGGTAGCCCATATACTGGCAGCCAAGGAGTACCCAGTCCAGAGCTTAGCGTGTTGCACAGCTATTTTATAATGTATATCCCCATTTTTCCACAGATTAAGACACTAGACTATTTCTAAAGATGAAGAAAGGATTTGTGAGGAGAAAAAGGAAAAGAAATGGCAATGTGCTGCTTTAATACAGCCCAACATCACCAACAGTTATTTGTTGGCTTCCATGCCCGGAATAGCAATGAGGGTGGCAGGGAAGGCTTCGGCAGCTCAGGGGCTGCAGAGCACGGCGCGCAGGGCTGGGCCAGCCACATGAGCCCCCGCACTGCATACAGGAGTTTAGTGTGTTCATTGTATTTCAGTCGTGTGCATTTAACAGGCAAGTACCTAAAGAGCCTTGAGGCTCAGCAGGGCTTATGTTTTGATGTAAAGTCTGCACATATATACTGGGGAAGATCCTTCTCAGTGCACAACACCCTGCCTTGCTGCAGAGTTGCCCTGCAGATACCAGCACCAGCCTCCTTCACAGCCAGAAGACATTCCATATGGGTATCTGCACTACAATAGATCCTCTAAGATGCAGATTTAAATGAGAAACTGAGAATTGAATCCACAGTCATTTCAGCAGTGCCATGCACCCAGGTTTCCATGTGTTGCAGCCCCACTCGCTGCACATTCCCAGCACCCCAGCAGCACACCCCAAGTGTGCCCAGCACCTGTGTGAGGCCGGGGACACCCGCAGCACGCTCACGCCCTCCCGTGCTGACTGTGGATGAGACAAGGCCGAGAGCAGCAATTCCCCTGGCTCCTGGCACAGGGGTGTGCAGGGCAGGGCCGGGTGAGGATCTCGGCTGCGGGACCCTCACCAGGGAGGGGGCAGCCTCCCCGGGACCTCAGTGGGGCCAATGAGACAGGAGCTGCTTTATGAGGCACAAGGACCTGCAGCTTCCCCAGTGGGCTTTTCACCATGCCGGGTCGCGGTAGCTCCTGACAACCTCCCAGAGCCCCTCGCCTGCCCATCAGAGGCACCCTCAGCCGGCCGTCAGCCCCCCTTGGTTGCTCGTAGTGCCAATGTAACAAGAGAACCCCTTTCTGTTCAGCTCTTTGCAGTGCTGTGGAATGGCGACAGACCAGTGCTGTGGCCCTGTTTGGCAACGTGAGGCTGAGGAAGTGCCAGCATCATGAGCTGATGTCCCTGCCACACCAGTGCGAGGGCACCGTGCCATGCCACGGGCACCTGGGTGGTCTCGGCAGCCTGCCAGGGTCGCTCCCCCGTGTCTGTCCTGGTGGCGTCCCTGATGCTCTGCTGGGAGTGTCACAGGCACAGGGCACACTCCTGGCCTCTTGCAAATAGTTGGGCAAATACACTTTTCCCCTTTGAACAGAGCACAACAGAAGTAAGATGGAAAACAATTTGGAAAGTGATGACTGTGTACAGGCAAAGGTAGCTGCCAGCCAGCTGGAGAGGAACAGAGGAGGAGTACAGGCTTTGGGGAAGAGGAAAGGAGAAACCAGGTGTGCTCTGCTTACCTCCACACGTACAGAGAAAAGGAGAATGTGTTCAGCTGCTGCTTTTAAGATGCTGTGGTCAGAACAGGTGGCTTTGTTCCTAAAGTGGGTTTCTTGCTTTGGGCTGAGGGGAACATAATGTGTGTATACATGTGCTGCTAGGAGAGCCTGAGCAGACGCACCAGAGAAGCGCATTCACTCAGAAATAACTGCCTGGAGGTGAAGGTATGAGCTGTGTGCCTGTTACCAGTGATTCCTCCCCCCCTGCCCAGGGCTGCGGAGAGGAGAATTCCTTCTGTTGAGGCGGTTTTATCTTCAGCAAAGTGCAGCCAGAAAAAGCAACATTTTTTTTAAATGGGTCCCTGCGCTTTTTCCTTTTCCATCACATGTTGCTGGCCCTGGTTTTAGATCTGAAATGAGCCAGCTTAATTGGTCATTTATCCCTTTAGCTTTTTATTTTCCTCCTGAGAAGACTGCATAAACTGTTTGCTGTTCTATATGAAATTGCTTAAGTGGGTGACGGCAGCTCTGGAGCCGTTCCTGCGGCTCGGCTGCCAGTTGCTCCGTGCTCACCGCAGCACTGCTGAGATGAGACATGAGAAGGCCGTGTGGATGCTGTCACACCGTGTCCGCACGTGGTGCCCAGCCTCCTGCACGCTGCACATCTGGCAAATCACCAAGGCAGGCCTCACACCCAGGCACCCAGAGCCAGGCCACCGCACGTGTCCTTGTGGGCAGCGCGCAGGGGACCAGGCTGCAGGGGGGTCCTGGCGGCCTCCTCTGGCCTCCCAGACCGTTTCGTGGTTGCTCACCAACACAGAATAAATAGATACCCCATTTCCAAGTCTAAGTCATAAAAATAATAACAACATGCACCAGAAAGTCAAAGAAGGCCATGCACAGAGATCTGTTAGTCAGGGAGAAGCACATACGTGTTTTTTGTAGTGCCAACCTCATCATTGCCACAAAAACGGGTTTTAGACAACTCGAAGTATAGCAATTCTATCTGTGCTTATGTCATATAATCTTTCAGGTTAGAGAATCATGTTTTTTGCAACTTGTTCCAAACTTTTCAGCTCACCAGAAAGTGGCATTAACCACAGCCAAGATTAAACAGTCTATTTAATTTAATGACTGAGCTTTAGAATCCCACAAATAAGTTTTGTCATCTGATTTTGCTCCACCACAGGCATTTTATTCTACAGAAGAAACAGCAAATTGTTCTACGTGGAAATTCAGCAGTCCCATAATCTGTAACTCTCCATTCACCTTCAATTAAGAATGAAGAGAAAGGCAATAAGAAATAACTTGAATATTCCAACTTTAAAAAGAAAAATCTTGAGGGGAAAACAAACAAACAAACAAACAAAACAGAACAAACAAACAAACAAACAAACAGGAAAGTGGTCCTTAATGATACTCTCCAGACACACAAACACTTGCAGCAGCTGTGAAGCTGTAGCCCTGCTCAACCCCAAACGTCCACAAGGCTGGAAAAGGTTCTCACAACAAGGCTTGGGCATTTATCCTGTGTGCAGGAACTACCAAGGAATTATCCTTGCCTTGCCTTGCAATGTGTGTATGATGATTTTCCCTAGGCTTTCTGGGGTTTATACCATTCCAATATCCTTGGGAACATTCCTGATGCAATTGTGCCTTAAAATGTTTACTACCGAAATGAATAGGTCTTTTATATTGACTGTTACTTTTATCTTTATTTGCGGACAACCTCTCTAGGAAATCCTGGCATCTTCAGGAACATGATTTTACATCCTTTTACCCAGCATAAAAATAGCAGAAGTAACATTTAGATGCAAACAAATTTGGAAAAGTCTTTCTCTTTTTTTCCTTTCTCCAGACCAAACTCAATGTAGTAACATTCTGTGCTGTATTTTTCCCCCCACAGAGGTACCTCAAGTACATGAGTGCAAGAGCAGGAAGCAGCACCAGCAGCTCAGCACCGCAGGGGATCTGCCTTGCCCAGTTCCCCTGCCTCGGGGCAGGACCCACCACCCCCAGCCATGCAGGAGGCCTTCCCCCCCAAGCTCAGGGCCATGCCCCGGCAGTGGGCTCCCTCCCCTCCTGCGGCACGGGGCTGTGCCAGGCAGACCCCGCTGGGTGCACCGGGTGCAGGCTGGGGCACGTTCCCATATCTTCTTTGTGAACTTGTGCCTGAGTTCTGACCTCCCGCTTCTACAAACCACACTTCCAGAGCAACTATTGAGGAGAACCTCGTGAATAGCTGCGTTGTCCTGCAGGGCTGGGGCTGGGCACCTCAGGGGACCCGCGGTGCTGCATGCAGAGACCCTCCAGCAGGAGCTCGGGGAGAGGTGTGCTAAAAGCCAAGCGGGCAGCAGTGTCAGGGGGACTGGTTCTCCTTCGGTCCTAATTTTCCCTTGGTTTCAATGAAAGTTCAATTGCTTAAATAGGATTTCCCTTGCCTAAGCAGTCTTATGGGTGATCTAGGAAAGGCTGCTGTGGCAAGACGAGGGGTTGGACCTTTATTCTGCTCCTCTGCACAAGGAACAAAGGAGCTCATGCCATTGCTCCAAGATGATTTAGTTCTTTGCACGTCAACGTTTCCTGCTGTAACTCTGCAGTATGGCCCACAGCTGTCTGTTGTTTTGGCACAGAAAATATACCTCTTCCTAACTTCCCACGAGGTAAACACTGATTTGTTTTCTTTATGATTAGAAATATTTTTCCTTATTTGCAGCATTCTTCTTTATAATGCAGCTGATGTTTTAGCTAGAGGAAAAGGTCACTTTTTGGTAAAATCAAGACTATCATTAATATAGAAAAGCAAAAATAAAAAGAAAACGACCTATAGACTTATTCCATGTAGATACATTAACATAAGTGCACTGGAAGAGGCATGAAGAAACTTAAATGTTGTTCTGAAACGACAATTAATATACGTAATAGTATTTACCACATTTGGTTGATTCTTTTGGGAATCTATTTTCTTAGTTAAGAGCAGAAGAGCCATGGCATATATAATTATTCCAAAAAAAGACCTACATTTTAAAGTAGGCAAGATGAGGAATTTAAAAACAAAGACATAAAAAACAAAACATGCAGTTAGAAAGTTTCTGAACTTGAAATGTCTTTTTGAAGAAGAGTTGCTCTGAATCAGAAAAAAGAAAAGTTGCAAACTATCTTTTTGTCTAAAACTGCAGGATATTTTTCTTCATGATTTTGGTAATCTCTATATTTTAGAAGGAACATTAAAGTCCTAAAGAAAATTTAGTTTTGTCAAAAAATCAATGTTGTCAGAAGCAGTTGGAAGAAAATATGTGAACAGCTCTGTAAATAACTGTCCCTAATCCCCCCATGTCCCCCCGAAACAACGCAGGTGGGTGGTTTGGGTTAATGGTCTCCGTGCAGAGCTGGTCCCCTCCAGCCAGGACACGCGGCAGGGCAGGGTGGTGTATCGCAGACATGTCTGGCAAAGGCTTCACAGGTGTCGTACAGTCATGACTGATGAGCAATGAAATGATTTCATGCTGTAGTTCTGACTGTGACTACATCCAACTGTTAATTATTTGTTACCTGCCACTGCTTGTTCATCACATTGTCATTATACAATGGCTTGTAGTTAAAAAAGGTCAGGAAACTCCATGTATTCAGAGAAACCTCCATGGAGAATCTTTTTAGAGAGACCTTTATTAGTATTGATTGTATGCGTCAGCACTCTGTGAAGCTCCTCAAAGAAAGTATCCAGACAGAAGCCATTCATCAGAGGCAGGGGCAGCTGAAAAGCAGAGCTTCTTGTAGGTAGGACACTCGATGAACAAAACTGAGATTATTGCCTAAAGATGATGAAAGATGCTGGCTACATGATGAATCTGCTGGCTACAGTAGGTAGGTATCCTCATGTTAATCTTTTTTTTTTTTTTTTCCTCCCTTTTCATGAAAATGTGCAACAGGGAATCATAATGTGAAGGCTGGTGTAGTTTCCCTAATTTCAGCTACTGACGGCTCTGTACATCCTCCACACAACAGGTCTAATGCATTTTTGCATTGAACTGAATCTGAGAAATTGGATCTCATAGGTGCATTTCTTATTAATGATGATGTAGTCCCCGGACACCGAGAATCCATATATCTCCCATCTACACATGTTCATCTTATTTTAAAAGCAGAGGATCGTTAGGTCCACAGTTAAACATTATGGGTATACATTAAGATGCATATAGCACACAAATATTTACATATAAATGTATGTTCAAATCTATACAATAAATCTTTCTCTCTCTCTCTTTCTTTGTCTCCTCCCTCCCTCCCTCCCTCCCTCCCTCCCTTCCTTCCTTCCTTCCTTCCTTCCTTCCTTCCTTCCTTCCTTCCTTCCTTCCTTCCTCTCCTACAGTACCCTCCAGAAATCCTGAATACAGTTTGCTTGTGTGTGACTTGATTGATTATAAATGTGAGTTGCTCAACCTTACTGATGTGTACAACTGCAGACTGAAAGCCATAAGTATCAATACTCTGCCTGGACATCACAGATGCCTGGACTTAATTTGTCAGCCATGTGCGGAACCCCGCAACTTGCATTTTACTAATAACCACCTTGTAGAAGCACCAGTGTTAACTTGCTTGTACTTGTTAGAAACACGGTCCTGGAATGTTCTGCAGTGTCAGGGACTCATTAAGTCCTTAATTGTGTTCTGTTTTGGTTTGCTTTGCAGATCATGGTTTATCCTGACATGTGAGTATGAGCATTGCACCATCAAAACCCTGAGCACAGGGTATTTACATTTGCAAATACTCTCTAGATATCCACCCAGGAAGAATGACTTGGGCATGGTGGTTTGAGAGTCCCACTTCTGAACGATCTACAGCAGCATCAACAGGCCAGCGTGAGCATCTCTGCTGGCACCAGACAAGCTAGTGTCATCCAGCCAAAAGCACAGTATTTCTGCCCCACCTGATCTTTGGGTGTACAGCCACCATCATCACCCTACCCGTTGTGTAGCTGGAACGTGTGATACTACTCCATGCATTGGTGGCCTTATAAATTATTTTCAAGTTTTTGGCACAATCAGAAAAGTGATGGGCATATTGTGGAAAACTAAGCAACTCAGAAGAAATGGAAATGAATAGAAATATTTAGCATAAACACAGAAATTTTGTGAAGTTCTCATGAAGAAGATTTTTGACATTTAGGATGCGGTAATTCAGCCCTGAAAAGGAAATATTTTACTTGATCACAACAAAGACTGAAGTCAAGTCCTCCAAATATCTTGCGAGATGCAGTCTTCCTCCTCCATTTGCTTTTCAGGTGTGTTTGATCTATCCCCGACTGAGTGCACCCTGGGCACCCGCCCCACACAGAGCCCCGGGAGGATGCCCTGGCAGATTTGGCAAGGTTTGGGCAATGGTGGTGGGAGATGAATAGGACAGGGCATGAGCTGGCAGCGGTGAAAGGCAGAAGCAGCAATGCCATGTTTGTGAACCATGGGGGTGTTTGGGACAGAGCCTTTGCAAACCGATGTCTGTAGCCCTATATGCTTTGCTCCTTCTGCCTGGATTCACAGTTTCAAATGCATGAATAGCATTTGAATAACCAGCTATTACCTGCAGATAAAAAGCAGTACCACTCCCTATTTTCACATTGACAAAGACATGCCCATATAGCTCTGCTTCCCAAGTGTCTGAGAAATCTTTGTCCCTTTAATTTTTCCCCCTGTTGGTTTGAAAGATAGCCTTTTGTTCATGTTGTATTAATGTGGCAATAAAATGCAAAGTATTGTTAAAATCTCTATCCTTTTGCTTGCATGCCAAACAAATGTCTGATAAATATTTACGGTAGGTGTTTGCTACATTATCCTTTTTAAGTAACAGGGACAGATAAGGTCACATTTCCAGGGGCAACAGAATTATATGATCTGATTGAAGCCCCAGAAAGATAAGCACTCAGCATTAGCAGAGGGAAATAAAACTGAAGACCATGAATTTGGATTAATGAAAAGAGTAATGAATGATAAAAGTTCTGTTGGGCAGAAATATCAGTGACTGCAACTCCCATTATTTGCAGCATTTAATTTTACATTTCAGTAAATAGAGAGTGATAGTTCTCAGTGCTAGGCATCGTTAGAAAACTGAATAATTGCAGTGCTACTACATTCTGTATCTGCTGGAGATCACTTTATAAATGAAAATTAACTATATCCAGCATTGTTTTTCTGCTTGAAAATATTTACCATCCACAAAGACAGTTGTCCATTAAAACCTATGGACCCAGTTGTCCCACTAAAACCTATGAAAAATATTAATGGATTTCCATTTTTTCTTTCAAACTGCCATAGACCTCTTTTGTTATAGCCAGATAAAAATTATTTACATGTTTTTATTCTTTTACTTTTAATCGGATTTATTTTAATACTCTTCCAAATATTTTATTCTCAGGATTTAGTAGGAGGTTTCTTGCAGAACTAGTTTTCTAATGATACACGTTCCTAATTTTACCCACCAACATTTTCTTGAGTTTGAGCAGCTAAGGCATAGAGAGCAGTTCCCTCTGTGGTATGAAAAGTAGCACAGATAATAACAATGTTGTGCACCAATTCAGTACTAACGAATTTTTTCTTTCTGCAAACTCTTGGAGAGATCAAGGTCACTCCCTGCACAGCATTCGTTTTCACATTGCTGTTGTGGAACCTGAGCACCACTTAATGCTGCGTGACACATGGCAGCTTACTCGCCTGGTATGTGCTGTCTGCTCTTTCAGCCTCTCCAAATGGGAGAACCATTTGCCATAAAGTATCTGGTTAGTACAGGGAATCTTGTTTTCATTGAATGCTCTGACTCCAATAAACACTTAGCACTTGGTCATCACAGAGGGGACAGTTGATCCAGAGAAATGCGATAAGTACAAAAGAGTACAAAAGAAAGAGAGAAGCTACTCCATTACAAGAGAAAACTCAGTCGGGAAAAAAAAAAAAAAAACACCACTAAACCAACAAAAAAAGATCATTTGTTTCTAAGGAGCAACTCCTGCTCAGCTGTGAAGCAAAGCTGTGCAGAGCTTTAGCAAAAGAGACATCGAGGCCGCCCATCCTTCAGCTCCTCCAACACAAGAAAAACAAATCGCTCTGCGTGGCACAATGAAGCATCGCGTGTCCGCCTGCCTGCTCGTTGCAGCCCATAAATATCCTCTGCTGCAGCTCTGCAGCCTGTCATGGGCAGGAGGAGAGCTCCTCCCCGAGCACTCTGCCTGCGAGAGAAAAGCTGCTTCTGTGTCCTCCTCCTGTGCCCACAGCAGCACCCACGACCACTCATGTTGGCAAAGGAGCAGGAAGGTGTCCGTAGGGGTGGAGCGCAGAAGAAGCAGAACCAACCGATTTTTCCATCTGCATCCTGCGGTTTTTTCTTCAGGTGGGAATGGGACACTTTCTTCAGAGAAAAAGAGCTGTGCTGAGAAGGGTGAAATTTATTGCTGAAATATCAAGTATTATCTTGTGGCAAAATCATAGTTGTTGTGAGGCAGGTTGAATTTCCACCAGCATTTATATCAAACAAACAAGCAAACAAAAAAACAAACAAGCCTCTGTTGCTCCTTCAGTGGTATTTCAACTTTTGTGGAAGTTGGCTTTCTTTCCATACAGATATCTGTGAAACGGTTACTGTTAGTTCATCCTCAGCCTCCCATCTCAGAGATGGGCTTTCTGCAAGGACCAGCAATTTCAAATTATAAAAAAAAAAAAAAAAGAAAGAAAAAAAAAAAAAGCTCCACTTCAAAATGTTCTAACAGCTCAGGGAGAAAAAAAGTATTCCAAACAGTACACACAAGGCTATTTGACAAAAACACTCGACAGTGACATCATTTTAGCAATCAAAAGACATAAGAGTCACAATTTTTGCTAAGACGTCCTCACCAGCCCCCAGGTGAGAGCCTGTCCACGCGGGCAGCCAACGCTGGCTGCTGCGGAGGGAGCGTTTGCAGCGGAGCTTTCCATCTCCCCACTGCTGCTGCATCCAGCGCTTCGGCAGCTCCTGCAGGGAGCCCTGCGGTAAGCAATGCACCTGCCTGGGTCTTCTCCAGGACTGCGGCCCTGTGCCCAGGCTTGGCTGCCTGTGGTTACGCTCTGCAGGTGAAGGGCAGAGCAGCAACATCCCCCAAGGGAAGCTTCTCTGGCACTTTGTGATAACACTGGAGGGGAGACCCAGCGAATTTATCAGCACATCAGCAGAAGATTATGGCACTTCAGGCCTCACGGGGCCTACCTAGTGACACGAGACACTTAAATATTGATCATCTCTGCACCTCGTGGCAGTGCGTTTTGGGGACTGCAACGCTGCAGCAGCGCTCAGCCCAGGGGCCAAGCTGGGGCTGTGATCAGCCCCCGGCTGCAGCTCCGGGACTTCCCTCTGCACCCCGGGAACCCTGAGCAGGGACAGGGACAGGGACCTGCTCCATCCCCTCTGGCCAGCCGAGTTAATGTGCCAGGTCCACTGCCTGTCTAGGGACTGCAGCACCCCTCCTCATGTCTTAGTGACCATAATTACCAACATTAAGATGGAAAACAAAGGCTGACTACAAGCAGTACCCAAAACAGCAAGAGTTTTCACTAGACACAGCATTCGTGTCTATGTTCTCCTCAGATGAAGAATTCTCCCCTGAAGTTCAAGCCGGGGCTCAGTCCACCTGCCAGCAACTGCAGCAGGAAACACGTGGCACCACAGATGTGCAGTTATTGTTTGGAACAGCAACTCTCAAAGAAGCACCATAAGCACACCACAGACCAATGATGTTTAGGAAATACCTACCTTTTTATGCTTAGCATTTTATTTTTCAAATGCCTCCATTAGTAATCTGAAATGCATTATTTCTGTTAAATTTCACACTAAGAAGTTCATCTCCTAAAATGCACATGGAAATGAGAGACATGAACACTACAGTGGAAGGAAAGTGCTATTTGAACTTCTAAACTATTATCCAAGGAAATTGTTTGCAGGAGCACTGCCCCCTGTATCTTCTGTAAATTATTTCAAATTCAGCAGCTCTAGGGCACATCCAAAATAAACACTGGAAAGGAAAAAAGCAGAAACAACTCAGTAATCTGCCTTCCAAAAGGAGAAAAACTGTTGCACAGTTCTTTCTAGCCTGCATGAAAATATTTCACATCGCTCCTCTGACTCATCAGAAACACTGACAGAAATTTTTCCAATAGAATCCAATTTAACCTCTCAGAAAATACTGTTTTGTCAATAAAGCGTCTGCTGCAAATATGCCAATATAGACAAAACTGTTCAGGTAAAAATATGTGAAATGGTATTTTTATAAAAAAGGGATGATGCAACATTTAATTTTTAAATAAATTTATAAATACTATACAGAATCACAATATCTACAATCTAAAAAAATACCAAAAATAGGTTTGATAGGTATGATTCTTTTGAACAATGAAATACCATGGGCATCTCCAGCCCAGGTAATGACCTGTTTGGCTTTGAAAAAAAAATATATATATATATATATCCTGTAACTTGAACTGGACTCTTGCAGTCAGAAATGCCAATTCATCCTCTGGTTTAGGGTGAAGGTTTCTCCATGTTCCAGTGCCCCAGGATCCCGGGATGGCAGCTGTGGGATCAGCTTCCTCCAGTTCCCTCTGGGCAGCAGGAGCACTGCAGGATTCGTGTTTGCCATAACACAGCCACCAACAACTTGTCACACTGTGAAGTAGATCAGATGAAGCCTAAGAAAGGGTTCAGCAACATCTGTGAGAGACAAAATTAAAAACAAAGAAGTAAAGGCAATTCATAGCTGAAATGGTGGTGTGACGTGGGTCTGTGCTTCTCACAAGGGCCTCTTGATTTACTAACATCGTTTCATCTTTCTTTGAAGTGGTTTCCCCACGCAGCTAACATCAAAGACATAAATCTCCTTTTCCTTTATTTCTTAAAGGGTCAAAGAAGTAGATGACTAACAGTTGTCAATAGCACCAATTTATTCCCTAAATCCCCTGTGATATCAGAGGGGATAGCTCTGGTTTCAGCACAGATGAGACCACTTTGGCTCTCCTGGGGTCAAGGTGCTTGGGGTGGCAACACAGCCCCAGCAGCACTGTGCAGTCCTGCAGCCAGGTGTGGATCTTAACTATGTGAAGGCTTTATAACAAATCTGAAATGAAGGAAATCAACAGTTTTTCCTTTTTTTCTCTCTTTCGGCAGACATTCAGACTGAAGTTCTCACATCCAGCAAAAGGTTGTGATTTGTTTGTGGGTCCAAACAGAGCAACCCACTCGTGTGCACTGGCAGTGCCAAGCACAGCAGCAGCTGCCCCAGGCTGCCCTGCAGCACCGCGCTCCTGCCCCGGGCAGGTGTCCCCGTGCCGTGCCTGTCCTCAGTGCTGCCCTGTGCGGGGACGTGCCGACACGGGCGTCGCAGCCAGAGTGCGAGCTGACATCCGAGCTTCACAAAGCAGTTGTGGGATCTCACACCTGGGAACGGACTTGCTGGAGGCATCGCCCCAGTGGATGCCTGCCGGGTGCAGAGATTTTTATTTGCAAGGGGTCCAAGGATGTCAGAAAAGAAGCTATTGGGTGCCAGACATGTTTGTAATTTCAGCCTTTCTTTATGACAGAAGGGGAACACAGATAAATATATATAAAATATAGGGAAAAAAAAAAAAACAGGGAAATGCAGACTTTTGTGCAAAAGCACTGAGTTTCTGGAACTCTTTCAAAAACCCTGCATGACTTAGCCAGTTCCTCACAGGGAGCCCCCACACGAATGCGAACTGCATGTGAGCAGGAGCTGCCATCCCAGGTGCTGCACTTCCACCTCCATGCTCAGTAGAAGACAGACCCCTTACTTACTGTTCTCAAGGTCCCCATTTCTTCTTGAAAACTTCCTTTTCTTCTATGTATATAGTTTGTTCTTCTGGGATTTAACCCTAATTTGATATAATATGGCTCGTTTACATCACCGGGTGTTATTATAATGTAAGCAAACAGGATTTCCATTTAGTGCACAGAAAATTATATTTCAGATAAATGCAGAAATGACACTTGCTCCTCTGATCTGTACCTCGATCGATTCAGTGCTACTACCTTACAGTGTATCCCTAACTAATTTAGGCAGCATGAAGATATGGCCATACGCTTCTTACATGCAACCTTCCTTGTAAAAAGTGATAGTGCTACTTGTATAAGCCTCTGTAGCGGTTACGGATCACCAGATAGCACAACCTTTGGAAGACAAGTTCTCACAGAGCAGCTTTTCTGAGGCACATCAGAAGCAGCGTAGCCCAGATAACTCGTTGTGGTTTGAGTATTTAGGTTGAAAGATAGATTTCCTTACTACAAATTGTAAGAAGATTTTTTCTATCATGTTTCTTGAACTTCTTCCTCTTTTCTAGCTGTTCCTGTGAATGAGAAGAGCACTGGATGCAGACTTACTCACCACGCAAGTCTTGCAGTTAAAGGGTTGCAGCAGCCCACCCGCTGTCAGTATGCGGTGTAACCTGCAGTGCTGTGCCCGAGGCACCCATGCAGCCACCACCCCGCAGCCAACAGGGAGGAGCAGGCGCTCTGGAGCTCAGTTCATCTGGCCTAACTTAAGCACTTCCAGCTGCACAGGACTCATGCATGCACTGCTCTCATTGCCCACTGACTTTCAAGGGAGTTGAGGAGTGCTGAACACAGGGCGAGCTGGTGTGTTATTCCCCAAGTCCAACTCTACCCTTCCAGGCTGGAGGCTGGAGAGGTAACAGTGCACTGGTTATACAGCTTAGAGGTTAAGCAGCACACCTTTAAAAACTAGTAATACCTTAATCGGTTAATAAACACAACGCAGCAAGTAATGTTACTGTACAACTGTATTGCTGCCAGTGACAGTATTACAGGTCTATTGCTTACCATTAGTGCTACTGTTGGTACAGGACTATACTACTGTTTTTCTTGCAGTTCCTTTTCCTTTTCCTTTCCTCCCACGCTTAGTAGCAAGGTCCAAGGCTGCCCTTCCTGGCAGCTCTGCCCTTCTCACTCCACACTGGCACAGCAGGGCTGTGGGCACGGCAGACACTCCGTCGGGGTGTCCGGGCTCCCTTCCACATCCCGCGGGTCATCTCACCACCTGCAGGCACCCCCACTCCTTCCACAAGAACTCATGTTTGTTCTCCATGCAATTTCATCCCTACTGCCTATTTTATCCTTCCTTGAACTCACCTTTTTGCCAGCCTTGCCACTCCTTTTCTTCACCCAGATTCCACCCAAGTAAACAACCTGCTGCTGGTTACTTCTTCCTCATCAGCCCACGCTCTGTTACACCTGTACTCAAGCCCCATGATCACAGGGTGGTTTCAGCCCCATCATGCCAGCATGGTTCTCTAGGAAAGGTGCCCGTCAGGCTGACCCTATGCCATGTGCTGCTTATATTTCATTTTAGTTGTGTGATTTTTGGACAGAATTATCTTACTTTAGCCTGCATACTTGTACAGCCTCCTAGTTAAGCAGAAGCAGTGGCATGCCAGAGCAACGGCACAACCTCGCCCCTGCTCACACCACCCTTCTGCCCTGGTTTCAGCCCAGCTGCCTGCGAGGCTCCCCAGAACCCACCCCATGCCTCTCCATTGGCAGCAGGGCTGGGTCCTAACCAAGCAGCAGGGAAAGCAAGTACTGCTGGCATTCTGGGGAGTCCTGCTCTATGGGACGTGTGCTTGCCAGTACCTCACACACTGCCGCACGCTTTCACAGACAAAGTCTTATCAAGAAAGACACAAACGAACGGTACTCAGAAGGAAATAAAAACTTGTTAGGCAGTTTAATATACTGACTGCTGTTCCTACCTGCCACTGCCAGCACTACTCTGCTATGTGGGCACAGTAAAAAAAAAAACACTTCAGCATAGAAAATCAAGGGAAAAAAATGCAAAACATTTCTTAACACAGGTGGCTGCTTTAGATTATTTATCACAACAAGATTTCAGAGGGTCTCCTGGGGACCCACCATCCTCAGATACTCACAAACCAGTATTAATTCCAAACATTATTAAGACACATTTAAAGCCCTTATTAAATGCAATCAAGTCTGATTTAGAAAGACTGGGAAGGTAAACAAAATTAAAATTAACACTCTGCCTGGAATATAAATTCTTTTTCATCCAGCATTTGAGAGTCATATTGGGAGAAAATTAATAACCTTAAGCGGTATTTTTTGTGGCCCACTGAGAAAAGAAAAGGTTTGGTTACCCTTGTTAAAAACTCTACTGATTCTTTGGAAGAGGGATCCTGAATCCTAAGTATGAGTTTAATAACACGATGTTTCTTCCCTGGGATGCTAGAGCACACAGAGCACTTACACAGGAAGTTTTAGTGTGAGTTTAACTGAACATCAGCCACCGGATAAGGAGAAGAAAGGAGAGATGGGAAAAGCTGAAACTTACCTCATTGTCTTCCCTCAGCCATATTCATCCCACACACTCCCAGCCCGCACTCCCCAGGCAGTACTGGGCGAAGGATGGGCACGTGCGTGTGGAAGGAATGTCTGAGGAGGCTTTCGGGGGAGGTTGGGTGCAGAGCCAGGACTCGAGCAGAGGCCTTCGCCTCAGCCTGCCCTGCCCATAGCCCAAAGGGCAGGCTGAGAGGCAGTGCGGCACGAGGACTGCAGCCCAGGGCTGCTCACGGGGTGAGTTCAGGTAGTCCTGAAGCGGGTGAGGATGCAGCCCGGGCTGCTGGGATGAGCGCCATGCGCATGCAGCCCTGCTCACCCTGCCCAGCACCGAGCAGAGGCCTGGCAGCCTGGCAGCGCGGGGCCTGCCTACAGCGCGGCTCCTGCCCACAACGCGGCTCCTGCCCACAATGCGGCTCCTGCCCACCATGCCCATACCCGTGGCACCCTGTGCGGGTTGCCCGGCCCTGCGGGAGCTGGAGCACCCCAGCCCAGTGAGCGGGAGCGAGGCCGGCAGCTCTCCGGGCATCCACAGCCTGTGGATGGGCCTGAGTAACGAGGTTACCAGCAAGCATTCCTGAGCTGCGCGGTCTGCATTATTGTTGTTTTAATTTTCTTGTTTATAAAATAGGCACGAGTTGGCAGATGGCAGTGAAAGCAAACAAATCTATTTCCACTGGAAAACAAGTTAATTTCTTAGCTTTTTAATTTTTTGTGAAGTTATTTTCTTGAGAGCTGTTAGATACAAAGCAGTAATCCCTCCTTAATCCATCATAATGCCATTTGTTGAAAGTCCTGTTTTCACTGCTAATTGGGTTGCTGGAGCTAGACCTCGATGTTTTCCATCAGTCTGACTTCCGAGGGAGCACAAGTATGGGGTTAATCTGCCCAAGCCGCTTTTATGCCCGCTGCGGCCGCCCCCTCCTCGGGCAGGTTCTGGGGCAGCCCCACAGCCTCGGGGCCCAGCTGCCCCAGAGGCCGCAGCCCTTGGCCATGTGGGGACAGAGTCAGAGCACACACCCGATGCAGAGGTTGCGTTTACTGAAAATATAATGCCTTCCGAGCTCCCTTGTTTACTGTATTGAGCACAAAGTTTCCCAGTGATGTGATTAATTTTTACAAGAGAACAAACAAACAAAAAAAATCAGCAGTTGTAATGTCTGTGGGAAGGGAAGGGAAGGGAAGGGAAGGGAAGGGAAGGGAAGGGAAGGGAAGGGAAGGGAAGGGAAGGGAAGGGAAGGGAAGGGAAGGGAAGGGAAGGGAAGGGAAGGGAAGGATTTATTCAAGGTCAGAAGCACGGATTTGATTTCTGGCTTCCCAAAGTCATCTCACAGTTTGAGAATTTGGTCATATTCTGGAAGACTGAAAAAGGGATAACATAAATCAGTATTTTCACAACAGAAGATCAATCTCTTTTCTCATTCTATGGGAAAATAGCATTTTATTATTCTTAGTTTTATAGTAACACTATTGGATAGCCACAGTGCGCATCAGTCCCAAAATGAGAGCCAGCTAGTTCAATATCTGTGAAAGCTGAGGCACACTCTGCAGTCTGTGTTCTTTTTGGTATTTTAAAGGAAAATGACTAGGAGCAAAAGGAATTTATCACATGGAATTTGCAGATGCTCCTGGCTCAATGCATTATTCACCAGGGTAGTACGTGCTGCTTCAGAGTGTAGGTGTCAGAGGACTTTGCAGTCTGCATTATCTCAGACACAAAATCATATCAGTGCATTCATACCTATTCAGACTGAGGCTGCTCATGTGGAGGCAGTGCAGAAAGGGCGATGAAGCTTGCACTGACCTCCACCTGCTCACATGCATTCAGTGTGGAACCAGTCTAAGCAGTCATGTTACTGACTTCATTGCCAATTGTTCCTCAGTGATGTATTTTTTCATCAGCATTGTTCAAAGTCATATTGATTCTTTTTTGATATTTTTTCACAACAACTGAATGCTGAGCAGAGGATACAGAGGATGAGTGAAGGTGCCTTGCCTGGAGGAAATGTCAGTCAGTTGCTGCTGGCCCTGGGCCATGAGAACAGCTCTGCAGTGAGGAGCCCTGATGTTATCCTGGGCTTTTCAAAGAAAAGCACTGACCCACCCATGCTGCAGATACTGGGCAATGGCTATGAATGTATTCATTAATCTTCTACATGTAGATAGCTGCCTGCCAGGTAGCTGAGAAGAAATTTTGCTCCAGATTGGTCAGGCCTTGCAACAACAGCATTTCACTGTCTTTTGGAGTGGTCTTTCTATAATACTGTCTCAGTGTCGCACTTCACAGTGGTAGATTATAGGCATGGTGAAATAACAGTATTTGCAGAGGTCTAGGCACAGGCAATGCCTTTTAGACACACTAGCATGGTTTCAGAAATCAGACAAGTTTTCTTAGAAATGGTCTTGCATGTCCTGATGTAGCTGTTGCAAGCTAGATAGAATTTGATAATGACCCTGGCAGGCTGCACACCACTGGTAGCGCGAACACCGATTGCAGTGATGGGTGTGTTCCCCTTGAAGAAGGACGTCTGGCCCCACAGGCCCCCTCCAGACCAGTGCTGAAGAAAGCAGAGCATCAGAATATGTAAAAGAAATAAAAGTCTCATCTAAAGAGATTCATCTGTGTCTGTCCTGCAGAGATCTCTGTCCAAGGAGAAGACGTGTAAGAAATGACTTAATAGGGAAGGTCATTCAGGATGTGTTTGCAGCTCTTCAACTGGGGATGAATTAATCATAGAATCATAGAATGGTTCGGGTTGGAAGGGACCACGAAGATCATCTAGTTCCAACCCTAGAATGAGATTTGCATTTCACAGTGAAACACTACTTTAAACTGGAAAATTGAATTTTAGAGTTTTCTTATCATACATTGCTATCTTCTTGGAAGTAAAAGTAACCAAAATTGACTGAGCCAGGAAGCTCCACTCGTGAAGAAGCACTCAGTCTGTAGGAGCAGACTGCTGCAGATCGGAAAGAAAAGGCGTGGACATGGGTGTCTGCTCCTCAAGACCAGGGAGGCAGCCCCTGCTGCTGTGCCTTAGGCAGAGCCCTGAGGAAACCTGAAAACCTCCTCTGAGGTGGAGAGCTGCTTTCAGATCCCCCGGACCTGAGCCAGCGGTTCTGCTTACAGTCCAGTGTTTTTTTCTCCCCATTTCAGAACAAACCGTGCCCTCCGGCCCTGGGAGGGCTGTCGCGCTGTGTCTCTTGGCTGGCCCCGCAGCAGCACAGCAGCTGGGCACGTCGGAGGCTCCGGGTGCCTGCCTCCACCAGGACGTGCCGGGAGGCGGTGTGCAGGCGCCCTGTGATGGACGGGGCTGCATCTGGGGGTGCAAGCAGCAGCCAACGGTGGGCACGCTTTCCAATCTGTGCATCGCCGTCGCTGCCAGCTCTTTCTTCCATCTTTGGTTTGTGCGTTTGACCAAAATGTGGGCTGGGAGCAGTGCAATTTTCTGCTATGTGTTTTTCTGTAATGCCACTTTTTAAAAGTTGTCATATGCCCTTGATCATGATTGAAAGACTATACTGTATTTCCCCTTTTGCAAGTGTAAAACTCAAGCAAAACAGAAATTGCACACTAACTGTACATTCAGAAAGTGTTCAGATTCTCACCCATTGCAAACGTGTTCATTTTCTATAGCTTTATACTAATTTATAGTGCATGGTTACAGTATGAAGACTCTGTGGTGTACTTTAGTATCTTCTGAACATTGTCACACGCTTGTTTTGGATATAGAATGTAATGACTTCTCAAAAAATAAAAATAAAAATAAAAATAAAAATAAAAATAAAATAAATGATTGAAATTGTTGTAATGTGCTCTCTATTTTTCCGCAACGTCTTCACGTTCTCTAACTACAGCTCTCAAACCATCTTATTTCCTGTGTTACATATGCTGGTTCTCCTTCGTTCTCTGCTACTTTTGTTGTTCTTCCTACACACCCAGTGCCTGCGGGCACTCCTGCAGCATGAGCAGCGCCTCCCCAGCCAGGACAGGCACCACGACCGGGCTGCTGCTGGTGGGCACCT
This sequence comes from Cygnus atratus, assembly GCF_013377495.2. Taxonomy (NCBI): domain Eukaryota; kingdom Metazoa; phylum Chordata; class Aves; order Anseriformes; family Anatidae; genus Cygnus; species Cygnus atratus. The sequence goes on from NC_066366.1 coordinate 65,366,396, forward strand.
GAGCTCCTGGCGAGGCCAGAAGGATGGGCAGAAGGAGGGCAGGGGGCAGGGGATTCTTGGTCTTCCAGGATGGAGAATGCAAGGCCAGGAACAGCATCTTGCCTACAGCTCCTTAGGATGCTGTTTCAGCCCCTCCCTGGGCTCTATTTTTATCGGTATTCCTGTGCTCCCCTCTGCTTTTGGAGAAAGTCTTTGCATCAACAGGAAAAAGAAAGAAGTAACTGAGACCATTTGTGTCTTTGCCATCTCTCACAATTTAAGATACGGTACTGAAGAACTGAAGCCAAAGCTTAACTTTTGTTGTGGAAATAATCCCCAGTGACCAAATGTGTTTATAGAGAGAATAATCAACTTTTCTTACTGTAAAGACAGCAAAAGAGTCAATTCTGAGCCATTCAACAATGCCATTTTTCCCAGCATCCACATGCATCCTTCGAAAAATAAGATGGAAATAAATCGAAATAAAAAGCCTTACTGTAATAATGTCCATTACACCAGATTTTGCTTTCTGAAAATACAAAAGCAAAATGGCAAGCACAGTTCTGAGGCTGCTGAGGCCTTCTGAGATTTTAGAAAGAAGTGTTTCAATCTTTTTTTTCAAATGATTTTTTTATTTCATTTTAAAAACTTGTATAATATTTTTAAGCAAAAAGTTATTTTTAATGACAAATCACATGTTTGTGATATTTGCCCCAGTAAAATTCTACAGGTTCTATTATCAGTTGAAATGAAGGTGAACTGGAAATGTACGGATTAGATGGGTAGTAGAATTCTCATTTTTAGTGTTTATATTTCTAACAAACTGCATAGCTAGTCAAAGCTATATCCTTTACAGTGATTATTTATTCTATCAAGTTATAACCTTTCTTTTTTTTTATTCACTTGAACCAATACATACATGTGACAAAAATAATGTGAAATAGTGGGTTTATTATCCAAAGAAGGAAAAACTTTTCTCTTTCCACTGACTGGGGACACACACACACACACACACTCCCTTTTTTTCACAACATATGTCAAGAAAAAAGTGAATATAATTTCTTTCAATTTTTCACACCCATTTCTAAGCAAAGGTGACTTAGCGCTTTATTGCTTCTTTTAATTCAAGGACCACTTTCTGCAGACCAGCTCCTGGGTTTCATTGATTTTCAATTATTAGGTTTGAACTATTTCTTGTTATCTGAAGAAGTCAGTGGTGAGTTAGTGAGTTTTGCTTAAAAATTTATATCACTATATAGCTTGTGTTTCTTTCTGTTTTAAGTCCAGTTCCATCTGCTTTGCTGGAAGTGTTTCTTGCTTGCTCTTTCTTTATTCTCTGACTCTCTCTCTTTTTTTTTTTTTTTTTGTCTCCCTTTCTCTCCTTGTTTTCTGTCTCTCTGGCATTCTTTCTCTATCTTTTATTTCATTTTCTTCCATTTTCCTCTCTGTCCATCCTTTGTCCCCTCAAGCCGTTAAACGAAGACCTGGCTCCCCAGCAGCCAGCGCCTTCCTGCCCATCCAGCCCAGCCCCAGCTCCCTGCTCCCAGTGGGGGCAAAGTCCCAGCCTCGCTCACCTTACAAAAACAACACAAAGCCTTGGATTCCTTCTGTTTTAACTAAGGCTGTATTTGTTTTAAAGTTTCTCTTTCTATTTTTTTTTTGTATCTATTTCACTTATTTAGGTTCACAATCACTTGGAAAGCTTAATAGCATGTATGAATCACCTTGTTTTCATGAGGCCCCAGAATAGCACTTGTAGCAATTAAACTTAGATTGAACCTGACTCCTTTCTTTTGCCTATGGCAAACTAAACCACAGATGCCAAACAGATTTGCATTAATGAGTTATCTGCTTGAGAGGAAGAAGATATAACCTTTTTTGGTTGTTGCTATGCACATGTATGTTTTGAGAAAGCAACAGCTTACATTGTCTAATTATGCCAAAATAATACAGCAAGGAGGGGCACTCACCAATTAACTTTATTTAAAGCCAGATACCAGTCAGCGGCGGCAGGACTGGTGCTGCAGATAGGCTCGGCGCCGCGGGCTGGCTCTGCAGGATGCTTGCCATTGTGCCCTGCTACAGCTGCCGTGCCGAGAGGCTCTCGGCCACCGAGCAGGGGCTGGGCTGCCTCTGCAAAATTAAAAATGCATTTGTAGGTGCTCACAGAGTGTAACATATTGTGGCACTGATTCTGAACCCAGAGAGCCCATTAGCAGGCTAATTAGCTGCTGTGCATAATCCACGAGAAAAAAAAAATTATACTATTACAATCGTGTTCATTCGATTTCACAATGAGAAAGCATTTTTGAAATACAATTACATCGTAATGAGTTAAGGATATAAACGCATAAAGTGAAAATTCTCAAGTAATAGGGCATCACCTATTCTTACAAGGGAGAGCAGCTTGCACAACACGCCTGAGAGCTGAAAGTAAGAACTCATGAGCAATTTCCATTGCCATGGCCATAATGCTGCAGGTGTAATTAAATGCAAGCAAAACAGACTCAGCTGAGAGTGATGAAAGGCTTTCAGTATGCCTTGGGATAAACCTGCATTTCCTCCATATTTCTCTTTGCATTTTCTTCTCAGACAAACAGGTCTTATGGCCCATTGTTCCCAATCACAAGTCATCTGCATTAGGTGAATATTGATGCCCTGCCACTAGTTCTTACAGCGTATTTTCCTGTAAATATCAAACCATTTTAGTACTGGATGTTTTTACGAATGAAAGTAATGATTTATTTTTGTTGTCATTTCTGTGTAAAAAATAAATAAAATAAGAAAATGTTTAAATTTCTCACTGTAGGGTAGTTCGTCAACTGAGATTGTTGTCAACATTTGTTATCCTCTCACTAGATTTTCAAAAGCCTTCAAAAACAGACACAACCTTGCTCCTCACTGATTTCCTCCCTATGCACACAGAGATACAATTGCCTTTTTTTGTGTCAGCATTTCCCAGCCTCAGTGCTGCTGTGTTCAGGACTCAAACCTGCTTTCTGCATGCACTGTTTGCATTCACAATTCCTGACCCTATGAGTTTCTGTGTGGCTATATTAGAAATAAACAGGGTGACAGAATGTCCTTTAATGAGGATATATTACCCCATCCTGCATCCAAGAATATAACCCATAATCAGGTTATAAGTGATTTTGAAGTAACCACAAATTTCTGATGAGCAATGAATCTTCATCTGTCATAACTGTACCTCTGAGGTAGGGTCTCTCATAAGATTGTTTGAAGATATCCACTGACTTCATCTCTTGGGTCTCATAATTAACAATTCTACCGAAAACAGTGAAGGTGTCTTTCATATAAAGTACCATTGCCTCCTCCCTCTTTTGTCCATGTTATCCTCTTCAATCCCTATCCCCATAATTCATAACTAGAGGCTTTTATATTCTACAACATGCCTCATACATCAAGATTTTACTTAAGGCAGTTTTCAAATGGTTCTTCAAAAAAAGTTTCCAATCTTGCTTCCTACTCAGATATCTGACTTACTACACTGACAGCCAAAAAAATATATAGTCTTACTTTTTTTGCTATACATTTTTTTTCTTCTCATCAAATCACAGGTGAATGTGTAACAGCTCTCTGCTCTTTGAACAGCTAATCATCTTTATTTACCACTAATGATTTCCTGTGGTGTACTTTAGTATGTTCTGAATTGTCACACGCTTGCTTTGGATATAGAATGTAATGACATTTCAAAAACTGAAAGTAAAAATAAAAGTAAAATAAATAAATAAATAAATAAATAAATGAAATTGTTGTAATGTTCTTTGCTCTGCTCTTTGAACAGCTAATCATCTTTATTTACCACTAATGATTTCCTGACTTGTTTTGTTTGTATGCACACGGCTATCCCAATCTTCTGTGATTACCTGAAAATTCAGCCTTCCACTGGAGTATGATACAATGGTACGCAAGTTTAGCTTTCAGGTGAACTGCAGGCAGCCTAATAATGATGCTTCTAGTATTACTGTCCTTTCATAATCTCACCCAGATGTGCAGCTGCATCTTGCGTTTCTGTTCTGCTTTCATGTATGCTCCTGCTGAATACTTTACCCACTTTGCTGAGCAAGGAGCAGGTTTTGGCAGTTGAAGAATTTCCCTGGGTGTCTGCTTCCTTCATGACACAAGGCAACTTGTTGAGTGCGTCCCCTTATCCTGTTTTGCGAAGCCCTTTTGGAGCACTGACTCACTGATGGAACATCGGTAGCATCAGCTTAGATGAGAATCTCCCACTGACAGACCCCACTGCAGGTTGCATTCAGCTCTGCCACCGATCCCCGCATGTCCCACCAGCACATGCTGGTTGTGTTTCAGACACAGGAAACGTGTCACGTGGAAACGAGTGTAAGGGTTACTAATACAGTATCTGTAGAAATGCCTGGAATGCTGATACCTTGTAGGAGATGGAAAATCCATGTCATGGGCATTTCATTCGTCAAGGCTCTTTTGACTCGCTTGGGAAATATTACTTTTTAATTCTAAAATGTACAGCCTGAATTTAAATCTACAAATTATTAAAAATAAAAAATAAAAAAATCTGTAAATATAGTGCTTACTGTTGAGACATTTATTACTCAGCCTTCAGACTTTTATTATTTGTTAATGATGTTATAAAACAAAAATGAATGTTTTTTTCGTTTTGGTTTGGTTTGGTTTTTTTAGGCCTTTTAATTTATTGTCTGGAAGTCTGCTGACAAGGACAATAATCTGCTAGTAATCTGCCAAGAAGAGTAAAACTACAGCCTGCTTGGACTTCATGCAGCAGTGCGGCTGCTAGTGTGACAAGTGTATTATTTCTCTTTATTTTGGCCAAAGGCAACCATATTTGTCCCAACTTCTTCTCTGTAGGATGGGACGGAAGCATGCTGCAAGTTCAGAGAAGTAATTCTGCACAACTATATTATTTGTCTTTTTTGCTTATTATTTTGAGACTAAATGAGAAGGGTGATACCAGAATGATACAAATGGAGAGAGCCCAAAGAAGTACCAATTATCAGACCACATATATTTTTACTTCTTTTTTCTTTTTTTTTTCCTTCTGTTGTCATGCTAAATGATTGAGAGCCACATGGTGCAGCCAGGACAGAGGAGGCCAATGTCACTGATGGCTGTACCAAACCAGGAACTGCTCATCACACTTGTGGTTGTTGACTGTCTGCCCCGCTCTGCACTTAGCCCCACACAGACTTCTGTCTCGTTAACTTTGCTTAGCCTGCTGACTGCAGTACATCGTAAATGGTGTATGAGATTGAATACTGCTACCCATCTGGTAGACATTCCCATCAGTGCTCTTTGCTAGGATATTGACCTGTGCTGGAGAACACAGAGAGGGAGATTGTTCTGCTGTTACTCCTATGGAAAAGACATGGCAACATATCTGTTGAGTGCTCATAAAATTCTTCTAAACAGTGATGTATATACACCATTACCCACCCCAACACCCAGTGTTAATGGAGATGGCCTTGTCTAGGCTCTAAATAGTAAAGAAAAGGAACTATGAACACTGTATTTTATATTTTTATATTGCCTGTTTGTTATCTGTACTGAGCTCCGAGTGCCTTTATATGCTTTCTTGGGTTGTCAACCTTCCCAGATGTCATTTCACCTTCGACTTGATTGAAGTTCCAAGGAGTTGACAACAAAATACTGCAGTAGTTCACCTAAGGGTAGTATGATGTGTAAGTTTATATATATACACATAATATACAATATTATGTATATATTTATAATATATGTACATATATATATATGTATATGTGTATATGTATGTATATGTATGTATATATAATACATGTAATATATGTGTGTATATATATACATAATGTGTAAGTTTATATATATATATACATATATGCAAGATAAAGAATCCTAGTGGACACAATTGGGACCCAATTCTAAAGAAAACTCTAGAGCAGTTTTGCTGTTGAACAGGAAATTGAAGTGGGAAATAGCATATAGGCTTTCTTATTGACCTTACCAAGCTGTGCATTTTCACCTGGACTATCTAAGGTCAAAAATAATTATTTCAGAAGCAGTGACATGTCTACCAGTTTCTGCCAGCACCTTTAAATGAGAACACCTTGCCACTGCAACTCTGAGCAAGGACAGGGCAATGGCCAAGACTGAGGCCTCCAGGCCTCTCCAGGCCTGAGGCCTGAGGCCTCCTCCTCTGGGGAAGAAAGGGCACTAGAAGGGCTGGCTCGACTTGAAATTTAAATACATAGTCCGTGTGTGGATTCAGCTGAGAAAAGCTTTAGCTTAAGAAATCCAGGTTCCCATAAGGGCTCAAACACAGAGAGTGGTGAGGAGCAGACTAGAGCCAAAAGACAACTCCATGATGCATCGATCTACAGACCTTCAACAGTTCCATCAATTAAAAATGTACAGGCCTGCTCTTATGTTAGCATTCCTCATGTTTTGGTTAGGACAAGACTCTGAGTTATGATGATGTTAAGCAGCACTGACAGTTTTGCTCATTCTGAGATACTTTATCAGGTGCTTGGTGGGCTCTTTTGAAAGTAATTTAAGTCCTTAAGCACTATTCTGCCTAAGTAAATGAAACAGAGCTTTGACACAAGCGGTTCCTGTGCCATAGGTGTGTGTTAGGAACAGCTAATGAGGTATGATCAGCTAAAACAACGTATGCTGTGTATTCAGTCACAGTTACTCGAGTCTGAAGAGAAAAATCAATGCTGGGCTGAAATATCAGCTGTCAGGCTATATACGTACAGAGGCTGCACAGAGCTGGGCACAGAAGAGATGGATGGGGTGTTGTCAGTGTACTTCCAGAGGCAACTCAAGAATCTCCTGCAGCAGAGGCAGCATGCTGCACAGAGTAGAAAAATGGGGAAATCCATTTTTTTTCTTATATGCCTTCTTAAAAAAACACAGTGCAGAAGTACACCTGCAACATTCATCAAATATCTTCTTGTCAAATGAATTAATGGAAGTCCTAGACTATTCCTCCTCGACATGTCAAGTGTTTTAGTCCTCTAAATAGTAATGGAATAAAACCTTTGTTTAATGTTAAACTAATCACATATTTATTTTTTCTCAGATAACAATAAAAAAATAAAACAATAAAGAAGAGACAGGCATTACTAGGGTTGCAAGTCTCCAGGACTCCCTGACACCTGAAAAAACTGTTCATTCCCACTGCAAAGCTGCATGAGATGTTCATTTACCTCATTTTTAATTTGTCCTTTATCTCATTTAGGACTATAGAGTAAGAGGAGCCAGAGGTAAGTGGCATTTGCAGGTGCATTTATTATACATGTAAAATTAAATACAACATTTATACAAAATATAATGCAACAGGATGTAAACCATATATACGTGATGTGTGTGAGGGTGAAGTTCAAATTTACAAAGGGATAGTCAAGAGCAGGTATCCTACCCATACATATCTTGCTTGGGGAACCCCAACTGAGGAAGCCCAAGCCCTCTCCAGACGCTGACTTCACCAGAGGAACTCATGGTAGGGGAGGGTCTGGCCTGTGCCAAGCACGGCGTCAGGTCTGCTGCAGCAGCACACTGTCACCATTTGCTGGGCTGTAACCACACCTCTGTGGAGGTGAGAGGACAGAAGTCTCTTGTCCCTCTTTGGCCCTCCCATTGCCATGATTCTTCCCTCTGCATTCTCCCTGTTGGTTACTAAGACATCTTTTATCTCTGCCCAGTGCACTGTGCGGCCATAGCCCAAAACTGCTATATCCACTCCTTAGTGCTGCCGTTGATTTATATGTCAGCCCCCCACTGTTGACAAGAATCAAATGCTGCAAACATCCTACCCACCAGAGTCCTTGCAGCCTGCAGAGTGGCCTGCTTTTGATTAATCTCCAGTGACATTAAGAACAATTGGACACGTTGAGTTACCTGAAGCTTCATCACGTACACAGAGCAACCAGACTGAAACATGCTGATTCCATCATTTTCCCCTCATCTTGTGTCCCTTTTTATCCCCAGATGCTCCACTGCCTACTCTGCAGACATGGAAAATATACTGAGAAGAGGCTATAGACAGAGAAGAGGGAATGTGTGCTTGGAGCTGAAGCAAGGCAAGAAAAAAGCAAGGAAGAGGAACAGGCGCCCCCAGGCAGCAGTCATGGCACCGAGCCTGCCAGCATTCAAGAAGCATTCGGACAACATTCTCAGACACATTGTCTGATTTTTGGGTGGTCTTGTGTGGAGCTAGGAGTTGGACTTGATGATTTTTGAGGTCTTTTCCAACCTTAGTGACTCTATGATTATATGATTTTTGTAGGTCCTTTCCAAATCTGGTTATTCTACAATCCTATGATTCTACAAGCTGCTTCAGAGAAAAGTACAATGAGCTCATAAGTAAGGTCAGTTGTGATCTTTTCACAATGCTTTTCTTTTCACACAAGATGTTTTTTTGCTAAGGGTTGTCTTAATTCCTGATAGGTGAGAATGGTGTTCTTTGGAAATCTCTATCAGTAACTATAGAAACTCTGGTGTGCCCTGATATTGTATTGGTTTCTTGGCTTGCACAATTTAATGTAGCAGCAAGTTCCTTCAGCAAAGGACTGTACAAAATGTGACTTGAATTATATGGATAGTGTTTTGGTCTCTGACACATCTCTTCCAACCCTCCATGTTTTTATCAGCTTCTATCATTTCCCTTGCTTTGTGTCCTCTTTTAAAACCACATGGCTTCTCAGTTTTTCTCACAGGAAATCCATTTTGCTGTTGCCTTTTGTTTTCATTTTTGCTATTGTTTTTTGGGATGTACCTCATTGACGAGTCATCTCTAGGATGTGCCAAGCTCTCATACATTCTTCAGGACCTGCAGTTGTGAAACGCAGAAGCAGTCGTGAGCCGCACACAGGGCTTGCATTTACATTTAGCTGGAAGTAGGATGAAAGGCATGTTTTGCCTGGAAGAAAAAAAAAGTCTAGATGTTTTGGTGGGTCAGGAAAGTCCAGTCACCAGTCATCAGGCTGGGGGGAGGCACTGACATGTTGTCAAGAGCATCCCAGGAGAGGAAAAAAGAAAATTTGGTATTTTACCTATTTGTTAGCATCGAACGTAATCTGTGTGTTTGTGCTTTCAAAACACAGGAAGAGAAGACAGCATAATTAATTTCAGTAGATGGGAATCACACGGCCAGATCATTGCCTCTCTGAGAATTTACTTTCTTACTCTTGTTAATGCATAAAACAGAAGTACTTCTGACTACCTTGCACTGCCAGTAAACAGCACAGTGAACCGTCTACCCCATCTTGCATGCAAAGCATTAGCTTAAAGCAACTGACATTATGCATATTCCTGACAAGTCTCTATTAATTCCCACATGAAGCCTCTATTTTAATTAAATTTGTAAGCCATGTTAGACTGGTAGTCACTGGGTTCAAACAGTAATCACTGAGTTTGTTATTTATTATGCAGTAAAGGCCATACTGAGGGGGAAACAAATTGCATGAACTCTTTGAATTTCAAACAAAGAGAAGAAGCTAGTGGAGATGGTCTGCTGTGTAAATCTGACAGATTTACACAAACACAGGCAACACAACAGAGGAGGACTGGAGGTCAGTATTATTACTCATTTTGTAACCTCCTTGTCCATACTTAAAAATACTCAAAATTTAGTTTTAAAAAACAGCAGGTTCAGTCTTTACTTGCATTATGTGCACTAGAAGACAGCTTCAGAACATCATCATGGACATGACTGAGACTTTTCCCTCCTTGTTTCCAGTCTAAAGTTATTCCTGTTTATGTATTGCATTGGTTTGTTTGCTTGCTTTTCTCCATGCGGTATGTGGACATTGGATCTCTTTGAGCAGCTGGTCTTCGTCCCACTGACATCCTGAAACGTTCCTGGCAGCCCCCGGGCTGGGCGGCTGTGCTGACAGGGGCTGTTTGACTGCTGTCCTCCTGCTCCAGGCTGAGCTCCCATTGCCCAGGACAGCGCCCGGACTAGCATCTTGCAGGTGTGCTGCTTTCCGGGGAATACCTGGGTTTGGTGGCCCTGTTCACAGCCATGTCCGACAGGGGGGTTACGTCCTCCTCCCAGGGAGCAACAACCCCCAGGTCTCTGGTCCCTCCCGAGCACCTCCAGGTTATAGCAGATCCTACAGCTCTGACTGCAAGTGCTCTGCGTTTCGTTCGGGTGGATGTGTCTGTCACTGCTGTTCTCTGTGCCTTGGTAATATTCTAATATGTTCTCACTCTTTAGCAACAATAGCATCACAGCCTTACACCATCAGCAACTTTAACTTAATTACCATCTTTTCATGCCATAACCACTCATGAAAATATTGCAATGTTTTCAAAGACCTGCTATGGAGAAACTCCTTATGCCCATAACTCTACTCGATGCAATCTGCTGTTATCTCCTTAGTTTGTCCAAACTCACTGAGGCTGTTTTCTCTGTCATAACTAGAAATATGTTTTACTGAAGTCTGTGGACTTCTGTTTAGAAAATTAAGAAAATTACTTGTTCTGTCAAGGAAATCTATAGGGCTGCACTGACAAGGTCTATATTATTCCAGCCACCCTTGTTTTTTAATTATTCCTTCAAAAATATTTTATTGGTTGCAGACTATTGAAACTAGGTTAACAAAGTGACCATTGTACATTTTTCTTGCAGACAATGCAAGAGCTTTATATTTGTACAATCTCTGTTGATTCCAGGCCAAACCTCAGAAACATGCCATAGAATGTGGGCGCTGCCAGCACCCAGGAGGGGACAGGCTGAAATCACCATCCCACCAGGCCCCCGTGCCCACGGTGCCTCTTTCATCCACCTCCACTTGCCTTATGACTTCAGTGGCTCCCGATCCACACCAGCGGACTCAGGCTGCCTGTCTTCACCTGTTCTTTGCTGCACTTTCCGTGTTCCCTTTGCTGTTGTCCTGCAGCTCTGTCAGCATGATTCAAGAGCCTCGTGGCTCCCGAGGTGGGCCCGGGAGCTGGGAATGTCCCAGTGCTGGAAGTGGCTGCAGGGCCCTGCTCTGAGGGGGGGCAAGGACCACTCTGGCCGTGATGCCATGAGGCAGGACCAGGCCAGGCCGATGGTTGTGTGCTACCAGCACCAGCCGCAGGATGAGGCCACAGAGGGGGGCAGCAGGACGGGGCCTCTGGCAGACTCCAGCCCAACCTCTGGGCAAGGAGCTGGTGGGGCGCCATGGGGTGCCTGCGTGCTGCACCCCATCCCTGCCCTTCTCAGCAGCCATGCACAAGATCCCACCAGGAAAGGAGGATGAAAGATGCCACTGAAGGGAAAAAACCACTTATTTTAGGTGCTTTTACAGTTCTTTTGTTTTTCTGAATTAGGCAAAAAAAAGCATCAATAGAGCAGTTCTATGATTCTATAATGAGGAAACCTGCTTTGCCTGGCAGGGCTTGCTGGGCAGCACTCACGCCCGCAGGAGCCGGCTGTCTGTGCCGAGTGCTGACAGGCAGCAACGGCACCCTCAGGCTCCGCTCTCCATGTCGAAATCACCAGTACCCTGGTGGGCTCCTCCCTGGACAGTCAGGCCTCGTGCCCCATGAAATCTCTGCCTTCCTGGCACAGGACCTGGCCCAAGTCAGCACATTCTTCACCATACTGCATGGCAATTTTCCTGATCCTGCCTATATTTAACTTTTCCCCTTGGACTGAAAAGTTGTTACAAAAAATTTCTATCAGCTGGAAAAAAAGGAACAATACCTGGCTCAGAGCCTGTGCTCTGCAGTGAAAAGTCTGCAATTATGGTACCAAAAAAAAAAGAAGAAAAAAAAAAAAGAGCCCCAAAACACCAGAAACAAAAATAAAACTCTTGTTCCTATTTCTCTGATATTCTTCCTTGCAGTTATTTTTCTCACATGGATAAACAATATAACAAGGAAAGAGACCTCAGAATAGACAGCAATAAAAGACAAAAATAAAAATAAAACAATCCTGAAGTATATTTTGCCTGCCAGAATATCTGCTGTTCCAGCACGACTGCAGAGAGGCAGCAGTGCGTGGAAGAGCCCTGAAGAAGATTGCCTCTAATTTGGAGCGGGGGCTTCAGCTCGCCATCGCCCTGCAGCTCCCCCTGCCATGTCTTCTGGGTGGGGAGGACCCTTGGGAAATGCCAGGCATTGAGGCTGCCCTGGGCTCAGCAAGCTCCAGGGTTCCCAGCGGCTGCACGGGGGCTGCCCGGGAAGCTGTCTGCCTGTCTCACCGCGCCAACAAACCACCTTGTGCAAGCCGTGCCCCAGTGAACAGGGCACGCTCTGCCACCATGGGCCATTGAGTTCAGCCATCCTCATCCGTGCTTCCCTGGAGCATCGCTTGTGAAAGTGAAGCAAAGGGAACCGCTGCTGGAGGAGGTAGCGGCACCCCAGACCCAGCACAGGGTGCTGAGTGCTCAACCACTGGCAGCGCTGGTTCCCCGCTCGCTCGTTCAGGTACATACGTCGTTTCTCCCACTTCTGCTCTGTCCTATCTGCACCTCTGGCATTTTTGGACAGACACTGCTGGTCTTCATGGGGAAGGCAGCATGCTGCTTTCTCGACTTGTTTTGCCACTGAGAAATAATCACTCTCACTAGACCAGCCATGGGCTAATATTGCAGCTGGGGGAAAAGCAGAAAATGTGTTTTCATCAGATATAAATGCACAAGTAGAAAACAGGATGCGATTTTTGCGTGACTCAGGGTGATAGCAGTATGTTTATGGAATCATGGGGAAAAGCGTAGGAGGGACCTTGAATGTAATCTCGTCTGTGTCCTGATTTCAGGGCACAGCCAGCTGTACCCAAAGTATTCCCACGTAATTGTTTCTGCTGCCACAAGACAATCTCTAAAGAAAGCCATACACTTAGAGACAAGGTATACCCAGTTCTGGGGCAGACAATGGATGCCAGAAGAATGAGAGCTGCCGTGTTCTGAACATGGTCCATTTTGCCCCTCTTCACCAGCACATGAGACAGGTGTCGCTCCCAGCCTCGCTCCCCTCCCAGCAGCCTCCCGCGGGGTCCCCAGCCCTCACAGGCACTTCTCCAGAGGCTGTGTCTAGCAGGGCCCTGCGGTGCCTCAGGCAGCGCTGTGGCGGGGCCTCCCCCAGCCCATGGCCCAGGGTCTGTGCCCTCGGTGCTCCTTAAAAGTATGTCAAACACCTACATCTGCACTGGACACCCGTGCCCACCTATGTGTGTGAGACCAATTCCCCTTCTTTGGGTTTTCACAGGAAAAAGGAAGCCCACGTGCTGACCTGGAAGCCTGGATTGCACAACTGTTCGGGGAAGTAGGGCCTGAGCGATTTCTCCGCTGAGGACACTGGCTGACCCCTCTGACTCACCAGTGGCCGTAGGTCTGTCTTAAGCTCAGAATATCCCAATTTATTTCTTCTGTTGTGAATTTCTCAACCACCTCTCTCATTCTGCTGTTTTGGGCAAAATCCTTACACAGAGTCCATGAAACTGCAGTCAGTACTGCACAGGTTTTAGTCTCTGTTTCTTGTCTTTTAAAATCTGTATGAATTGATTATGTTTCGTAAACTGAGATATAGATCCCATGAAATGTTAATATGTGTGGGAGGAAGGAGAGGATGTTTAATGAGAGCAGAGCTGGGACCCCGGGAGCCGGACCCTTCCCTCTGGAGGGCTAACATGGGGCCGTGCTCTGCAGAGTGCTTCCACTTGATCTGTTTTAGCTGCAAAACCTTCAACTCTGATTTTGAAAAAAATGAAAAGGGTAACTAAATAAAATCAAATAAGCTGGTTCCCAGCTGGCCTTAACATGCAAGCACAGCATCTCCTCAGAAACATATTAATCTCAGCTGAAGGACTGGAGACTTGAAGCACCATCCAGTATGCTAGAGGGTCATGACCAGATGAACTCCTGACATTTTTATGTCCTGAAAAACTGAGTCAATGACAATGAGGCCAGAATGTACAGAAGAGAAAGGAAAGCATTTACTGATGTGCTTTTATTTAGCAAGGCACAGTGCTAGTGAAAGTAGAAATTCTGCAACACAGTGAACATGCATTTTAATTACAAACAATATATAAAAATAATTAAGACACAAATGCTTTTAGGTACCATTACACTGAGGATCCAAAGCGAACCAGCAGCAGGAGAGATGTACAAAATACTCCAATTACACCGTGCCCAGCTCTGCTCACTGATGACAGCACAACCAGGCAGGTCTGAGCCCAGCAGTCCCTGGCGAGAGCACATGCCAGGTTTCGCTCACGCTCAGCTCACGGTGCTTTCTTTTGTGCTGTCCCTGTCCCCGCCATGCTGCTTGACACCAGAAGTCACGATGCAGTGAGGATCTTCGGCATGGTCCTGCCTGGCTGCCCGCTCGTCACCCAACAGGCCCCAACGCTGGGCTGTGGCGCTCAGTCTGGGTGTCAGTGCCACCCGCACACCGTGCAGAAGGTGGGAGCAGCTGGCCCCCTGCTGTCTGTGGCTCAAAACCTTTGACCTAGGAAGCAGCTCATCTGCATCCACCAGATCAGCCAGCATGGATCTCACTGCTCCATCCCTGTTTCTCAGCAGGAAAAAATCATTTCCCCTCATTCCTTCAACAAATAAAATGAAAAGCCTTCAGCTGCTGAATCATTCCATATTCCTCCCCCAAGCCTCACTGCCTCTTGTGGCCGCTAGCAGGAGCAATGTCCATGCCTCCAGCACCTCCATCCAACACTTCCCCATGACACGTCCACTGTCAGCCCACCAAGCAGTGTCCAGCACTCAGCCCAGACATGGGGGAAGCTTGCCTGGTTTCTTCTGGGGGGCTGGTTTCTTTTTTTTTTTTTTTTTTTCTGCACAAAACTAAATTATCATCACCACTGCAACTGGTATTTTAGTTCTGTTATTAATTATAAGTACTAGCTTGAATCATGCTCATTAGCTGAATGAGCAATAATGCACGTTAAGCCTCTATCTGTTGATAATATTCTCCAATGGATCGAGTATGTGTCATTTGACACTGATAAACTAGGCAATATTATGAGCTGAATGTCTTCAATGCTACACAGATGGGGAATATATTAATTTAAGAAAACGTTATTAAGTGTTTAAGGAGTGTAATTATGAGCAGTCTTCTCATTTGACACCTGTGTGCAGTCTTTACTTATGAGATAAAGACAGAGGAAGGAGAACTGGAAACCAGCCTTCAAACCTCTCAGTTTCATTCTCTTTTTAACTTCCAGCCAAATTAATTATTTTCGAGACACAACCAGTATTGTAAAGAAATGTTGACTGAAAACAATACCTGTGCACAGTCCTGAGAAATCTTCCTTTTAATACGCCATTTCTTTGGCAGTATGAGACACAGCACGTTGCGTGGACAAGTGGCCCCAGGCAGCAGAGGTGGCCAGGGGTCTCTGGGCTGCTGCAGCGGCAGGTGGTGATGCTCCCACCACTGTTTGATGCTGCTGCCTCACCGAACTCCCAAGATTTTTCTGAGGGTGTGGGAAGAGGTAAAAATAATTATATTTCATTTCAAAGTTAGTTGTCCAGATCTACATTACTGAGCTGGACTCACGCTGTACTCCATGGAGTGAGACAGGCACTCCCTGAGAGTGACAGCAAAATGGAAAATAAGTGTTGAAGACAAGTGGGATGAACCTGTCGTGGTAACCAGGCATGGGGCCCAGGCGAGTAGTTGCAGTGCCTGAAGGCAGATGACCAGAGCCCTGCACAGGGCACCTCCGCTGCCTGCCACCTCTCCCCTGGAGGCAGCGGCTGACAGCTCCATCCCGGCGACCCCTGCACCTCCTGCAGCGTGTCCCAAGGAGCTAGACGGCCTCGCTGCAGACACCCAGTGGAACTCTGCAAAAATCAACCAAATAGGATGCCTGCAGCACTGCCCCATCCCTGAGCCCCAAAACAATCTTCTGACATTGTTAAACACTTCACTGCTCCTGCCATGACAGGTACCGAACACGAGCAGCACGCAAAAGCAGATCCTGAGGAGCCATTGGGCTGCACGCGGAAACTGCCTGGAGCTGCTGTGACTCAGCACAGTGAGCGTGCAGCAGAGCATCGTAAAGCCAGGCAAGAGATGGAGGAACTGAACTGCAACATACATTTCATGGAGGGCTGCTTCTGCAGATGTGCTGAGCTTACGCTATGGGTATTTCAAAATCTGTTGATTTAAAATATATTTGTATCAACTACTACTCACCAGGTAGCCCTGCAGGGCTCCTAACTGGCTGGAGAAAAGATTAATGTTAGCAGGAAAGTCTTCTGTAAAGAGAAAGAGCATTTTCTGGAAAGCTATGACTGGCAGCCAGGACATATTCCATTGTAATTCTGCTGCACAGAACACTAGAGAAAACTCATCTGGAATAACGTATAAACCTGTGCTGGGGAAAATATCAGACAGAAAGTGATGTCAGGCAGGTACAAGCTGACAAGGAGAATGGACAGGGTATTCTACAAGGGGTAAAAAAGAGCTTTTGACTTGTTTAGCACAGCAAAAATGGTTGAACTAAGGATATGACTGACATCTGTGAACACACCAGGAATAAACATGAGGGGAAGAGGAACAAAACCATTCAAGGGAAATGGACAATTGGGAGAGGGGGGAAAAAAAAAAGGAAAAAAAAAAAAAAAAGAGGTGCAGGTAAAGGTTAATAACGAATTTCCCTATTGGAATTTACTTAACCATCAAGCATCAAGTTCTGCTTTTATCAGGAGCAAGTCTCCTGCCTCTTTCTCTGACATGGTTTGGTTCACACCATTGTCTGCTCTCAGACCACTCAGGCAATACTCTTTTTAGAAGAAGAAAAGCCAAAACACGCAGTCCATAAGCAAAGTAATGAGCTCTGCCTGCTGAGGAGCATCCAGACCATGGCTCCTGGCTGGACCCAGTCCCAGGGAAGCCCCCTCGCATCTGGCAGCCCGGGCGCAGCGTGCCGCAGGATGCCACGTGCTGCAGGATGCCTGTGCTGGCACGCGGCGAGCGCAGCCCGCGCCTCCGACTGCGTGCCTGGGCTGGGCGAGGTGGCACTGCCGGGCCCCGCAGCAGGGGGCTGCCAGCACCCGCACCGGCCTCCCGCTGTGAGCGAAGCAGACCTGCAGCATTTTGCTTAAATTCAGTCGATCTGCACACAGAAATCCCCTGTGTTTGTATAAACACCAAGCCCTTGGTTTCTCCTCCAGCCTGAAATTTACTTATAAGGCATCAAGAAAAGTCAATGAAATTTAGAAAGAGTTCAGGATCTCATTCTATAGAACAGCTAAAATGTAGGAAATGTTTAGGTATTGTTTAGACTTGAATTTGCAGACCCAGGCACTGAGCTCTGTCATCCTTTTCTCTTCCTTTGTGAATAATGGTGGACAGGCAGAGGGATCACAGTGAAGACATTTTAACCAGGGACTTCTTTGGCACCTGCTATTCAAAAGCAGAGTTTTGTTCATTTTTTCACCATCTGTGCTTCAAAACCATCCCATACGAAATAAAACACTAAAGTCCAGTTTTCACTCTTTTCTCCTAAATGTTGACACTTGGGATGTACATTTCAATTGGAGTTAGCTACACATATTTTATCAAGATACTTTAAGTCAAGAAAATAAATATGTGCATAGAGAAGGGTTTCAATATTTCAACACTTGTTTCATTTTGCAATTTTATAAAAGCAAGTCTGAAGCATTTCCATCAGGAAATTTGGGTGAGAGAATATTGGAAGAGTAAAAAATGTGCACTTTCTAAAAATGTATAATAGATAAAATTGCAGTATTTCAAGAAAACCATCGTGGGAATTACCATTCTTTAGTTCCTTTGAAACTTTTTGTGAAAAAAAAATAAATCTGGATTAAAATCATTCCTAAAATCCTGCTTCCCAAGACTGACTGGGCACAACAGCCCTTTTCCCACCAACTCATCCTTTATGAATAGTGACAAAAGAGCAGGTTCCCAGTGGCATTGCTCTCACTTGCTCTTTGGTGTTGATCTTCAGAAATTAGTGCAGTGCCATTAACATTAGATGAGAGCAAAGTACCCATAAACCAGACTCCAAGCTAGCAGCAGCACAGACCCCCAGGGTTTTTCAGCAACTCTTCTGCTAACATTGCTGCGCTCTGTCTCTGCAGAGCAATTCTTTATAAAGACAGTTCTGAGGATGAACCGGCCAGTGTTAGTCTGGATCGATTTATATTTCCTCCCAAGGAACTAGTAGCTGTAATATAAATTCTAGCTGAATAAAACATGAAAAAATAATCTTTAAAAACTGGGCCACTGAAGCGTAGAAACCTCTTTTCTTTCTGAATTACGCTGACAAAGGAATTGAGAACCATGTGCTGTCTTCCCACTTCCCGCGCATGGTCTTGTTGCACAGCAAAGCCTGCACGGCCCCATGGGGGTGCACGGACTCCCTGCCTGGCACCGCAGTCCCCATCACTCGCCAGCGCACGGCCAGCAGGGCTGTAGAGGAGATGGGTCAGCAGCACTCCGGCCACTTGGATCTATTTGTGAAACTGCTTTTGCACACGATTGACCACTGCTCCCAATGCTCATCAGATAAAGGAGGCCTTCAAAAGGTCACTTAATGGTGCCACCAACAGTATGCATGTGCGGTGGATGTTAGTTGGTACAAGTAACCCATCTGCAATTTTATAACTGTTTCACTTCATACAAGGTTCACAGAAATAAAATAGTATGGACTGATAATGGTGAGAGCACTGCACATTCAGTATTTCTCTTCTGCTGTATGGAGCCAGGAGCATGCTGCATGGAGCAGGCAACAGGGCTGTGCACAAAAGAACCTTAAAGCAGGATGTTTTTCAGTGAGCAACCACTGGAGCGTGCATCTATTAAAAACAAAAATCCAAATGGAAAACAGACAAACCAACAAGGATAGAAGTGTTCTGCGATGCTGGCGCAGGCTGTGATAATTTAGGACCTTTCCAGAGGAAGGTTTTCCTGTCTTGGATGTTATTAAATCAATGCCCTGCTGCTGAGCAATATAGGGAATGCCCCAAGCAGAACAAACTCTTAGACTGAAATGCAAGCAAAAAGACTCACAGGAATGAGTTTAAGCTTGGTTCAGACCAGGTGTCTGTGTAGCACATAATGACTACCAGCAACAGGCACTTAGGGAATAAGACTAACAAATAGCCAGCTACAGCACAATCTGTCCATGCCTGCTCTTGGAGGTCAGCGTGGGCCAGCTGAGGAAGGCAGACTAGCAGTTTCTGTCCTGCATCCCCAGCTCTGCTGAGGGGTTTTGGTGCTTAGCGAGACCAAGCCTGGTGTGTGGGAGGCCTGGAGCAGCTTGCAGGCAGCTGGGGACCCTCCAAATACCTCTAAATGCTGGCTGTTTGGGCATACGGTCCAAAGCAATCCTACATGCTCTCAGATCCACCAAGGGGAGCATATTGCTTAGTAAAACCTGAAGGCAGGCACCACGCAGTGTACACAAGGATACTGAAGTAAAGGCAACAGCACTGAAATAAATGGCAGACTCAATTGCTCTACTTTATTAGTTGCTGACAAGTGAACATAAATCCCTATCTGCAAAAATCGGTTATGTGCATTTGGACAACTGAATAAGGAGGACTGAAATATTGTTCTATTTACTTTCAAGGCACAGAACCAAGACACTCTTTGTTACCTCATAAAATGCAGCATAGTGAAGTTAATACCTTTTTGCCAGCAGCTTTTTGCTCTCCCTTGCCAAAGACAGCCTCCGTTTTTGAGACTGCATCATCAATCCAGAAGCTATAAGGACCTAAGTTTTTATGTATGTGCTTACTTGATCCAAGGCTGAAATAAATGCATATTATCTATTTCATGTAGTGGGCAGCCTTGCAGCCGGAGCTAATACCAGTAAGATGAGGATGCAAAGGTCACGCTGAACCACCCTGACCGTCCCTTCTGTCTGTGCTTTGGCCCCCGTGAGCACAAGGCAGGGCTGGGAGGCAGAGGGGCTGGACGTCGCTGGCACTCGAGGAGCCCAGGAGCCTCCTCCTGGGCATGGGTCCCTCTGCAGGGGCAGAGGAGGCTCCGACCCTCACGTGGGACAAGCCGCACCCACTTTTTGCCCTCACTGCATCCTTGATCACAAAGAGGTGATTGACACAGATTGCAGTGTTGCATACTGTGGATTTGGTCCCTGGCCATCTTCATTTTTCAACCCAGTAACTTGTTTTTGGGAAGCCCTTGGGACAGATTCAGATGGCAAATTGAACAGTCGAGTCACATAAAGTTGTCCTATTTGTCTCACCTGGGAGCCAATACTGAAGAGCACTTATGTGTAATTCATAATCAATGATTTATTCAGCATAAGTGATTTATTATATTTCTCTTCTTTAATAGTCATAAGAAAAACTTCTCGTTTTCAGAGGTACTCAATTCAGGATTGCTGTTTTTTCAAATAAATAATTTGAAAGCATTGCTTGCTCACAATAGACAGGACAAATCAGATAACGCTGGCTTATTCCACAGTGCAGCAAGTAATCTAAGATGCCAAAATTTGTTTTGAGATATTTCATACAAGGTGATGTTCATACAAATTTTCTTGGAGTGCAAACATTAAAGAGTGAGAACTTGGCAAATTAAAATATTTGTAAGTTTCATCTCAGAAATGGAAAATGGGTATGCCTTTTGCTGTACCTTTAGGGGAAGAGAGAGAAGCTGTGTCTCATTGCCTTTGTACTGAAAGCATACTCGTTCTTTCCTTCCACAGGGAAGTTACACAAGGATTGTGTACAATATTTTCTTCTTGTATCCTCACATAATTTTCTGTTTCTACTTTTTTCCCCATCAGTCACAATTTGTCACTCTTAGTACTGCACACATCACATTGTGTAAATATAAAATGCATGGGTTGCCTCAAATGGCCATTTTAAAACACTCTTTTTTTCAGTAGACACTGTACACACATTTTACAGTTTTGAGCTACACAAGGAATTGAGCCTCTGCTGAAAGATCTAGCCATTTTGTCTGGGTACAGCAGTTTCTATAATTCTAATTCTTACACTGATAGTTTGTAAAACTTCACTCATCAGTTTTCATTGATTCTTGTAGGCATGGAGCATAGCCAGTACTTCCCAAGCCTTCAAATTCCTATCTCATTAGCAACTCAGCATGCTGTATCTTGTGCATACTAGATGAAGCGGTATGCCTGTGTATCACACTTCCTTTCTGTAGACATGTTAAAAGCACAGTTATTTTTCAGATTTCTTTTCTCCATTATTGTCTGTTTCCCATTGCTACAGTTGCTGGGTGACTAAAGGATGCTCGTATACTACTTTTTCCCTCTTCCAACAGTTTCAGCAGTGTCAGATCTTCAAGCACAACTGACAAAATGAAAGAGACTATGGAAGGTGGCAAAGACGGTCTACTAGAAAAAAAAAATCTTCATTGAAATAATACCCTTGAGATGAAATCCAGGACCTCCACAGTAATTAGAGATTTCGGCCAGGTTTTCAAAACCCCTTGAAGCAGCTTTAGGTGGGTGAAACCATGTGGAGTGATTCAGGCTCAGGGACGCAAACCTCTTCCTGCTGCCTGAGGTGCCTGATGTCCATAGGCTCATCTTTGGTCCAAGACAACCTGGCTCACTGCTGCCAGATGTTTTCTCTGATGATGGGAGTCCTTCAACAGGAAGCTCAACTTTTATCTTTCATGGGTTATCTTGTTTTAACTCTGAGTTTTCCTGAATAAATGTACAGAGTTTTTTTTTGCCCTGCTACTAGAAACTGTGTGTGTGTAGGGGGGGTTATTGGAGGGGTGACCCCAGCACAGCTGAACAATTTGCACATCGTGGACCCAATTATGGATTCTGTGGATTGTGTCTGCTTGACCTTATGCTGTATTTCATATAGTTCATTTTAGTTCATATTGCACAGTACACAAAGGGGCCAAAGTAGAGACTGTCTAAAAAAAAAAGCTTATTTTTGGTGTTTCATAATCCATAACTCATTCGTACTTTCTCATAGCCTTATTTTTTCAGCAAGTCAGACTGACGGGAAAGTTATTAAGAGAAAGAGTAATATATCTCTCAGTGTCGGTACGGTGATTCAAGGTTTTGTAGGTACCACAACAGGGGAGGAGCACGAAGCCGAAGACCTACATACGATGCTTGTGTCATATCAGTGATCCCAACAGGCAGACAGTGGCAGCTGCAACCTTACTCCACACACAGGGGAAGAAGTCATGGTTGTCAAAGCATACGATGATAAAAGCATACGATGATAAAATCCTGAACAAGGTGGACAGATAAGAAAGACTAGTGGCCAGTTCCAGCAACGTGAATGCAAAGCATCCAGTGCTATTTGGGATGCCCTACAAAACATTTCCTGCCTCCCTGCTCAAGCTTCAGAGCACACAGATGGGTGTCCCATAGGATATGCTAGCCCCAGGTGTGTCTTATTCCACAGGGCAATTAACATGGCAGCGGACACCTAATTTTAAGCAACCTAGCTGAAGCTCCAGAGAGGCCACTGTGCAGAGCAAAAGAGGGAGAGGAGGGGTAGGGGAGGAGTAGGAGGAAGCTCTGGATGAGCAAGAGATTTTTCTGGAGGGGGAAGGCGAGTGCCCTGCAGGCATCGACTCATAACCAGCAAACCGCTAAGGGTTCCAATTCTCCAAGCAGAGACCACTTGCTACAGCTCCCAGATTCCACCCTGGGTACCTCAGGGAGACACAAAACCCTTTATTAAATTAGAAAAATCATAGGTGCTACTGAGAAAGAACATTTAATACATTAATATACATCTGATCAGAAGGAACATACTGCAAGTGGGATCAACTGCACACTGTAGAGACTCCCTTAGAGCACATCTCCCTGCATATCTAACACACTGTGCAACAAGAGCGCAATCTTAGAAAAGGCAGTGCCAAGGCACAGTGCTAAAGATACACATCCTCACTGTGAATGTGGAGAAAAAATCCTAAATATATGGAAAATTAAAAAATCACATCCTTAGCAGAATATGAACCTGAGACATTGGTAATGGATTGAGAGCCATCTCTCAAGCTCCAGTAGAATGCTAATTTTCTTTATACAATTAGAGGTGTCGTATTCAATAGCACTTTCTGATCCTTTTTTAAAAAGAGAGTTAACAATAATTTGTTGTAATATAGTCTCATTGATTCTTATTTGGAATTATAGATCAGGTAATCAGATATAATGAAAAGCAGAGAAGAAAGAAGGATGTAAAATTTCTAAAGCTAGTGAGAGGTCATCGTCTGTTGCAACGCTTATATTGATTAGCTTTATTGTACTGAAACCTTGAATTCTTAAGAGCAACAATGACGGCACTCCGAGGCTCTGATAGCACTAGATGGAAAGGTCATGCGGGGCCAGCTCGGCTGTGAAACAGCAGAAAGGACCAGCAGACGTAAGCAGTGACGGAGGGGGAGGCAGCACGGGGGCATCCAGCCCCTCCAGATGTGCTCTGCTGAAAGGGCGTGAAGGGAGCAGCCCGCAGGTCCTTCACACTTCTCTGTTTCTCTGTCTTCCTGCTGGCACCTGTTGTTGACTCATTTCAGTTCTTTTTCAGCTCCATTTCTCAGCCGCTGCCCTGCACAGCATCAGAGCTAGGGCAGCAGAGAGGGGACCAGGAAGAGCAGCACCAGCCCTCTGTGTCTCTCCCAGCATTTCCCTCCTGCAGTGGCACCCAGACTCTGCCCCAGACCTCCTGCGTGCACCCCACAGGGCACCAGGGTGGGTTCTGGGTCCTACCCATGGGACAAGCTGCGAGGTCTTTGCTGCCTGCCGCTGCGCTGGGAGCGATGCACCGCAGGGCATCCCTGCTGCCACCACATGTAAAGCAAACCCGCTGACGCAGTAAAAGGAAAATTCTCCTTGGCATCTCAAAGGACACTAGGGGGATGCACAGCACGGTGAGTCCGGCCCCCGAGCCTGTATTCTGATGGCAGGCAGCATGAGTGACCCAGGGGAAACAGCCGAGTGTGGAAACGTACCTGAAAGAATTTCACCCAAGCTCAGACCTGACACAACACTGCTGAAACCCAGCTCCCTGCATCATGGTCTCTTACTGCCCTTCAGGGATTTGCACAGGACAAAAGGGAACATGTTCCCACAGCAAGACACTTCCTAGAGCATTCCTAGCAAAACTGCCAACATTACAAAAGAGTAGATCCTACCACACAAACTCATATTAAGAAATTAGTTGTGTCAGACTGTGCTTTCCTTTGTATTTTTCTCTCTCTGAGAAATACACGGGGTTCTCTGCACAAATCCTATTATTTTTTAACAGGATTTGTGAATATAGCTTGCATATGCGGCTTTGAAAATTTGTCAAGTTTCTCTCTATTTCTGATACTGGAATCACGGAGCCTGATAGCCCCTCACTTCCTTTTTTTTCTTTTCATTTTATAACTTACTTCTTCCAAGTGACCTATAAAGGAAAAATGTTTTAATTCAAGAGTTTTTCATATCCTGGCTCTTATGCACAAGTACTAAAAAACCTCACTCCAATTGGCTGATGCACCATAAATGTGCCCTGCAGCAGATGGAACAAAAATGACTGAGTAAAAGAAAAGAGTACACATCTCTTCTCTGCTGAGACAATTTTTGAGAGGAAAACAAAGGATCTGTGGAGCACAGAGGTGGGCTGAGGCAACGTTACCTGCAGATGCCAGGAATATCCTATTAAGACAGTGATCTCTGAGAGCCACAAACTGGTTCTTTGGGTACTTCACGCTTCGGGGCTTAAGTGCAGAAAATCTAGCCTCAGGGAAATTATTTCCTATCTGCTTCTAGTAGGAGAGTATTTTAAGGCCAAAAGCATTTCAGGCATCTTAATCTGCTGCATACATCCAGTCCACTGGCTCAGAAAAGATTCAGAGAAAGACATATACCTGCAGAAACCCATTTGGCTGTTACTGCCTTAAACAGCTTTTACACATGCAGTTTGGCTGTGGTGAAACTTCTGTTCCAGTTTGAAACACATTGCCTAGCTGCTCCCTGTTACCCCATAAGGAAGGACTTGGGAGGGCAATCCCTGAAAACAAGCCCTGGTTCAGAGCAGCCTCCATGAAGAGGACACCGCTACGGCACACCATGTCAAGGACCCTTTGGCGCCAGTGGTCCAGCTGCGTGTCGGAGGTGAGGCACAAAACTTTGGGTTTGGCAGGTTACAGTCTCAGAGCTGATGATGTATATTTTCCCATGTAATTGGAAATGGAAAGGACAAGACAGCCAAATGTGAACAGAAAAGTACATCAATACTTGATTTCCTTGTGTAAAATTATAGGGAATTCCTCTTGAAATATTCCCTTTTCTTGCATGAGAACTTACTCTGTGTTCATTGAGCACAAAACATCATGAAGTCTTTTAAGCAGTTTAAACATTCGGCGCTAGACTTCACATTGGGAACCCAGGATGTGTGAAACTGGCTTGAAATTGGACCAAAAAAAAAGAAAAAAATCTCTATTCCCCTGGGGTCTGCCATCATGTTTTCAGAGCCTGGAAGATTTCTGCATTTATAATATGGAGTGTTATAAATATTCATACAAAGACTCATAGGCTAAAATTAAATGAGGTCGTCATAGTTATTTTTAGTATAATGGATGTAGGCAATAAGAAAATCCCAAGAAAATGAATAGATGCAATTGGGGTAATAGTGGTACCTTTTTTTCTTTTTATCCCCCCATTTCAGGAACTGATGGGAAATGGGAGTGGAAAATCCTCACGTATATAAAGGAGATGGCAGAGTTTGAGCATCACAGCCCCGCACAGAGCGGAGCTGGGCCCTGCACTGATGGGTGCGTTCCCCAGGGATGGGGATGGGGATGGGGACAGGGACGAGGCAGCACCATGCCCGCTGGCACAGCGCTGGGCAGGCCAGGGGGAGCCAGAAGCTCTGCAGGCTGGGTAATGGGAAACCAAGCAAAATCCTACCTGCAGAAAACCCACTGGTGTGCATCAGCACAGGGGAGAAGGAAATGCTCGTTGTCAGTGCTGAATGAAAGCCTGCAGACTTCTTTACCTGGCTGGGAAAGTGTCTTTGAGGTACACCTGGCTGAGCCCTGTAGAAGGCAGCTGAGGGCTCAGCAGCAACCTCAGAAATGCAACTTGCCAGAAGTGAAACAAGGGAGGTTAAAAACAAGCACTGGGGTTTCCTCATGTGCACGTGGATGCTAAATGGCTGTGTGAGCTCATGGGAGGGACGGGCTGTGGCAGGCAGCCCCTGGCCCAGGTGCTGCCCCACGGCGGGCAGCAGCGGAGCCGCTCGCGGTCCTCGCCTCAGGGCCTCCTGCCATACAGCGCCGCGGGGCCGGGGCCTTCGGTTTTGTTAGAGAGTTTTGTTAGAGGGTTGGGTTTTTGCTTTACTGAATTCAGTTTTACTCTTTCACAATCTGCCAAGGCCTCCTTAAAGAGATGAACTCCAGGTATTTTCTTTAAAAAGTTTGCACACAGCTCGCAGCAGGCTGCCGCCTTCTGCAGGTGGTCTGAGGACACGTCTGCTGAGCTGAGGAACTGCTCTCAGTACGAGAAGCGAGCTTTCATAAGGGCGCACAAAGAGCCTCTCAGAGAAGGGGAAATAACCGCCATGTCGTCATTTTGAAATATGGCTTTACAAACCACCTGGTGAGTTAGCTGTGTGTGTTGGTGACGGGGACCCCCAGGCCACAGGGCCAGGGCACGGCTGGGGCGCACCAAGGGGCAGCGTCCCCAGGCACTGCAGTGTCCCCAGGCACTGCAGTGTCCCCAGGCACAGGCAGGTGGGAGGCCAGGCCCCCGCCACGCCTCGCCCCATGCAGCGGGAGCAGAGCCCAGCTGCCAGCGGGGACGGGGATGGGGATGCTGGGGTGGCCGGGCGTTGCTGGTGGCACCGGAATCGGGTCACTTTTCCTGTACCCAATTATTTCCGATCGGCTGATTTAGCACGCGCAATTTCTTCCTCCAGCAAAAGCGCAGAAGTGACTTTGCCTTTTAGTTTATGATTCAGATTTCTTTTTTGACATAATGTGACATAATACAATGTACTAGATGAAATTATGCACAGTCTGATTGTGTGCCGAATTGTCACTTTGGGCAATTATTTCCTTTTAATAGTAGTAATTGTTACTCAGCGTTGCCAAAGATAAGCAAATCCCTGCAGTTAGCAAAGCCATTTGTCATCCATGTAGCCTTGATAAATATTAATTGAGTTGGCTGATGGTATTGACAAACAGAAAGACTTCCAATCTGAGGGAAATGTTAAAAATCAAAAAAGAAGCAGTGTTGCTGAAGGAATGTAATTTATCCATGAATAAATATACCACATATCTGTAAATCAATCTTTTTTTTTTCTTCTTTTTTTTTTTCTGGAGAGTATTTGTTTTTATATGAAAAGCCAGTGACTTTTGATGACAAGTTCTTCAAAGTTTTACCCCTTAATACTTTATATTTATTTATAAATATATTTTTTTCCTTCTTATCCTTCATAGATAGTATCACAAATCATAAAAGAAAAAGGCATTAAAGAAAAAAAAAAAAGTAATCTAGTGTGAAAAACACCAATCTTTTGGTAAAAATAAAAGGAAGAATGATACAATTGTGTTTGGTGTGGAAAGCCAATCTTCCATTTATCTCCTGCAGAACCAACTGGACGTGTCACAGGTGCACTGTCAGTGTGACAGAGCTGTGTTCCCCAGTCAAACAGCGTCACAGCTTCCAGGTGGAGCCACGTCCAAAAGACTGCGATGACTCCGGTCAAGCAATGGGTGGTGCCAGGAGCATCCCTCATCACCAGGAGCTGCCGGGGACCCTGTGCAGGACCATTTCTTCTGGCAAGGCCAGATCTGGAGCTCATCCATGCTGAATGCAGCCAGTGTGTACCTCAGCTGTCAGAGATAAATGCAATATAGTCTGCTCCCCTCTTCAGAAAGGTAGGGTATTGAAGAGTAGTTTGGGAGGAAGGAAGCTAAGGGGGAAGAGGAGAAATCCTGCAGAACTTGGATGAGCCAGGTTTGGAGGAAAGCCCCAGCACAGCTTGGAGGGGCAGGGTATGCAGAGGAGAGGGGTGCCACTCGCAGCCCCGGGAACCCCCAAGTGCAACTGCAGCCTCCATGCGAGCCACAGCTGCTCAGTCATCAGAAGGGTTTCAGGTTGATCCTACCGTCAGGAGGGGAGAGGTCCTGCCTTTGTTGACTTCACATGTCAGGACTAAGCTGATTATAGAAAAACCCTTCTGTTTTACTTTAGCTTTTTGGTTTTGTTTTTAAAGCTATGTAATATAATTTTAAATAGAAAATGAATTTAAATACCTGAAAGAAAAAAGCTGCTGTTTGCCCAGGTATAGGTAGCTAATTTTATGCTCAGATTTTTAATTCTGAGTGGTTTTACAATATGACTTTTCCATATTAAAGAATAGCCTTGAGAAAGAAAGTTTGAAAACAATAGTTGCCCCTTTTTGCCTGGATTTTAGTTGGGCTGTACTCTATAATAGTTAATGTAAATGCTGTAGCTGAATAGATTAGGTCTGCCAGAGTAAATTAATACACATTTAAAACTGTCCATGCTAGGTCAGGATCCAACCTCTGTACTGAAGAAATGAAGTGGCCAGTCTCAGTAACTACCACATCTTTTTGCAGTCACCTTCACTAAAAATTGGAAGGAGTTACATCGTTTAATCAAGTGAAAAGTGAAGGTGATATTTAGGAAAAGCCTCCACACTCAAATGCAAATGCAATTTTGGACTAGCTTGAGAGTGCTACTACTTCAGTGAATGCCAATGGACATGCAAATTTCCCACTTATCATAGTTTAATATGCAAACTAAATATACACCTGTGTGCACAGTGCCATACACAGGCACAGGTCACGTACGCAGATTATGAGTACATGAGGAACATCCCAAGCATTAAAGAGGCACCAGGCTGACTGGGCTTAGAGAGGGGTTCACAACATGCTGTTTCATTCTCCTGGCAGGTGTCTGAGCATCTTCCAGGAGTCTGTTCAATACCACAGGTAACATAGCATAACATACTTGTCCTTTCTGCCTTTCCCTAGCAGAACTACTTTGGCAGTAAAATGTTTTGGTTTACATTTACAGTTATTTTAAATAGGCTCTACCCTGTTTCTAGAAGAAGACTGTGAAGGATGTTAATCCTATCCATGGCAAACTACTTGTTGGATCCTGGCCCTACTTGTTGGATGTGTTTATTCAGCACGCTTTGTCCTACCTCCAAGATGGATATGCTTATCTGAAAGGAAGGAACATTTGATAGTATTTTTAGAAACAGAATTATCAGATCAAAAGCCTTCCTCCATGTATTTATTTATTCACTCTTCCTTTCTTTTTCACATATAACAGGCTCTCTCCACTGATGAGGAGCTTTGGAGATGAACCATGCTCAATGTTCTCTGCTGCGCCGCCAGAGGAAGGGGCCAGACTGAGGCACTCAGAGGCAGACCTGGCAGACTGGCTTTCTGCAGGGGCTGAGGCTCTCGACCTGATGCCTTTGGAGCAACCCCAAGGGGATATGGCAGCAGTACTCAATGCTGAGGCTGCCAGGTCAGGAGAAGCTCTCCTGGTTCGGAGTGGGTCCAGGGCCATGCTGCTGATGCCAGGGAGGGCACTTGTGGCATCTTGGTGGGCCAGGCTGGCTGCTGGGTCACCAACCAGAGGCAGAAACTGCTGCAGTGCCTCTGAATCCCTCATGAGAGAAGAAGCACAGGGAAGGAATTTTCCTGATAAATTGGTGATGAATTATCTGAAAGCTGTTATTTTTTAAGATGATTCAGTACAAAAATAAACACTGAAAATTGTAAAAAGAATGACCATCTCAGATGAGGGTAATTCAAAGGCAGCAGGTACATATGGCTCCTGCACATCCTGCACTCTTTATTCACTGTTTGAAAAGGACCGCATCTGAATGCCTGATCAGAATGATTTTAGGGCAGCTGAATTATTCTAATGTAGATACTTCTGCTCTTCAGTGTTTGTAGAGTTAATTAGGACTCCTCACCACTTTTTCCATGTAAGACTGCATGCTCTAGAAAGAAAAAAGAACTCTGTTTGGTTAGGCAGATGCAAGGCTGTCTTCACTCTGCAGCCTTGTAGACATTTTTCATTCCCACTAGTGATAACAAGTGAAGATGGAGCACCTACCATAGGGAAACATGATAAATATTTTATGAGCTGTTAAACATTTATTAATCATTCATATCCAGATGATTAAAAAATTAATACAAAATCTGAAAATGATTTAGGAATGAGTGAGCTTATGCAGACAGATGCAAGGAGCTCCTGCAAGGGGTGGGTGGTGTGGAGGAGGTGGCACTGAATTCTTTTGGGTATGATCCCATGTTTCTTTGCAAGCAAGCCATCAAGCGAGCCAAACCCTACAAAGCCCCGGGCCCTGGAGCAGGGCAGGGGCAGGACAGGCAGGGACAGCGTCCCCCTGCCCCAATCCCACATGGCCATCCTGAGACCCCACAGCCCCAGGGACATGGGGCAGGAGGGGGACACAGGGCAGGTCCACTTGCCCACGGTCAGGTAAAAGCGTCCTGCCCACGTCCTGATGGTGCGACATGAGTCATGGAGACGAAGGTGGAGCTGGAAAGCTTCACCCTGGTCTGACAAGTACACAGCATTGACCCTGCTGTAATTAGAACTGAAGAAATATATTTGAACTGAACTCTCTTTTATTTATTTTTGCCCCAGCAATTTTCAGCAACCTAGTTTCTGAAGGTGCTGTACTAACAGTGGCAGGCAAGGGCAGTACTACGTCTCTTGTTCACTGCACTTCTGATTTTCCAGTTTTTTGTATGAACAAGGAGAAGATTTGTGTTTTTCTTCTACTTTTGACATAGCAGCTACACAGGGAAGACTTTGGCATAATATCACCTTACAAGATAACCAAGTCAAAATGCAGAGCCTGCAGTCTTTGTGCTTACTGCATAACATTGCTTGTCATGAAAATATTATTTCCTGATAATCTTATTCTTTGTATTATGAACAAAAAGCTGTATAGGATTGTCATTGCCTCCTCAGCAGGTTTACAAAGTCGGTTGTTTGTAACAAATACTGGACAAATATAACTAAAGTTTGTAAACATCAAAGGGTAAAATTTAGCTTATGGCACTATCAGCTGCCTGTGCTAAAGCAGCAAAGCCAAGTGCAAGTTGCCCGTTTGCAGTAGTGACCTTTCTGCGATAAACGCTGCTTCTTTAGAGCTTCCCAGGCAGTGTCACATCCAGCAACTGATAGCAGGGTAATACAGAAATGTGCACTTTACAAATAAACACAAGTGACTGCCTTGCTTTCTCCAAGGAACATACTTTTTTTTTTTCCTCCAGAAAAAAGAAGCAGCTAGATGAAGAGATGAATGGCACAATTCTCCAGCCAGTAGTTCCATCAGATAAGCCAGTACTGGGTCTGCACCAGAAGCCTGTAGTGAGGTCCCCAGCCAGCTTTGCGACCGGGGGCTGCGGCGATTTCCTTTGTGCCTTCAGAACGCGCGTCAGCCTGAGGAGCTCCCAGCTCCTGGGATGGGTCTGGTGGGCGAGCATCTTCCTTTGTGCAAAGATGGAGTGAAAGGGAACAAGATATGCTGCCAGCTGACGAGTGTGCAGGGTCTCTCTGCAGCAGCAAGGTCAGGTCTGTATGGGGTGAGCACCCTGACAAAGCACTGCTGGCTTCCGAGAGACCAGATCTGCACCATAGCTTCAGCAAGACTATCAAAGTAACAATAAATAAATAAATAAATAAAATGAAAGGAAAGGAAAAAAAAGAAAGCACAGAATACAAACTCAGCAACATCTGTTGGTTTCCTTTGTCCTTGCCCCTCCTGGCCACGAGTGAGCAAGCAGGACAAGAAGCACTGTTCTCCGCCAGTCCGAGGAGCTGTAGGCTGCGTGTTGAGCGCCCTGTCCCGCCGGCACCCACGGGCTGGGAGGAAGGCGAAGGCCTCTGTCCTTCTCGCTGCAGGGCTTCCTCCACTGCCCATGGTCAGTACCAGCATTACGAGAGCTTCTGTGTAACAAAGAATAATGTTCATCAGCAAAATCTCAGGCCACCACTCGGAGGGAAATGAATTTCAATGGTTCTCATAGAAGTAGTTGCTAAAATGAAAACCGGTGGACCCATGGAAAGGCTTGTAGGGGTAGAAATATTTTGCCTAAAACAAGGAGACAACTTATGAGAGCTTGAATAAAAATTCCAGTTGGAACTTATAACTTTTAAAGATAAATTAGTATGAAATCCCAATGAAAATTCTTAGGAAACAAATTTTATTTTTCTCAGGAAACAGATTTTACAAAAACATTTTCAACAAATTCTATTTTTCTTGACTTAGAGTACTTTAGCTGTTTTCATTTCTCATTGTTGCATTGGGAGGGAAAGGGAATTATGCGCATTTCCCCTTGTAATACTTCCAGTCTTATGTGCAAAAAAGGAAAGAAAGGGAGGGAATGCCATAAATAAGGCTAGAATATTTCCTTTTCCTCCCCTTAAATAATTGTTGTCTGCTTTTCTTCACAAAATTGAATAGAAGTAAATCCTGTGCAACAAACTGGATAATTGCTCATAGTTGCATGAGAAGTGGAACCAAACTGCAAACCCTCATGGTTTTGATTAGAATTAAGAAAAAAAGAATTATCTCTCATTTTATGTGGGTAGAAATGACAATTTATTCTTCTCCAATCACTATCTCCTATCAAAATTTCTCCAGTGTGATATATGAGCATCTATTATAGCATCTTTCTATAGTGATTCTAGAAACTTAACAATAAATGGTTTTAATTGTATTTAAAATGATGGTAATAATTCAGGTATATACAATAGCACACAATATTATTGATTGTGAGAAAGGTATTTCTAATATTGTATCCGCTTAATTAATTTTTTTCAATGGCAGTGTTAGCTCCCTTGGTCATGTCTGTTTGATTCAGTATAGGAGCAATACAGAAAAGAAAAGTTGTGTCTGTAATAAAATGACACTGACCTTTTCCCTAGCTTAGTGGTGTTTTTTTTTTCTTTTTTTTTCTTTTTTCCTGACATGACAAATAGATTTAATTTCAAAGCTTTCTAGGAAATTGCATCAATATTTAAACTAATTTCCAAAAGTTGCTTTGAAAACGTAAATTCTCTTCCTTATCCCCACATTAGTGATGCATACCCCACTGAACAAGAATAAGTGATGGTGCAAACCTCAGGAAACATTTATATTATTAAAACCATAGCAAATTGGAATCACTGAAAAGAATGCTCCTGAACTTTGCATCATTTTCGGAAGTTTGAAACCAGCAGGAAGTCTACTGCTCAAATACGTGCACCATATGGTTTCTGAGATTACAAAGAATGAAATTTTATTTTTCAGTGAAGCCTAAAGCCCTACGTCATTCTCATCCCAGAATACAACTATAATTAAGTAAAATCATCAGCTAATGTAACCCGTGTTTTTCTCCTCTGGTTTCCTGCATCTGGCTCCTCCTGCTCATGGGCACCATCACAAACAAGGCACGCTTGAGCATCAGTCTGAGCGTGGCACCACGCTCGAGGTCCCTGCAATTGCTTCTGTTCACAGGTGACCAGCATTGCATCCTGTCTGCACTAGCATTTGTCTGTGAAGCTTTGAGGAAAATACACATTTTTGAGTTGGTACAACCTAAGGAAGGTGAGTAGACATGCAGAAAATACAGCATCTCATTATCAGTTATTTTCCTCTCAGTGTAGTCAAGAGCTTGGGTTCACTGGGTTCATCAAATCTCCAGCAAACCACAATGTATTTTGGTACAAGCTGAGATAAGGCCACCTTCATCAGCATAATTGGTCCTTCCAAACATACTGAAGAAAATAAGATTTTAATCCTCCCTATTACTATGGTTTTAACAAATAAGACAAATCGTTTGATAAGAGGGGCTTCTTTCTTTTATTCTTCAGATCTTGGGACTTTTTTTTTCTGCTTTTGCTTTGCATTCACATATTAGCAAGATCTAATTTCATTTGATAGTGCCCTTTACCTACCACAGGTAGCAATTTTAAATTTGTGGTATTGGGGTATAAAAATGTACTACAGGAAGGTAATGAAAAGACAGAGCACTTTGATGCCCTTGGGCTGCCGTGCAATCTGACTCAATGCAGTTCTAACAGAATTGTGCTTTTATTTATTAGGAAGTAATATTCAGGGATGGCTGAGTCACTTGGGATAAATCAAGGGTAACCTAGTTTGAATTTTGGATGGCATAGCAGCTACCGGGGCTGCAGGCAGGGTGCGTCAGCACCACAGCGAGCGAGCGGCTGCCCAGGTGTGCAGCGCCGAGGGGCAGGGCTGGGCTGGCACGGGGGGACCCCCGGGGCCACGACGCATGGGAGAGGTTGCGGCTGGGAGAGGAGCAGAGCGTGAAATGGGGACAGACGGGCAGACACCCTCTGTCCCCGGCCTACAGTTGCTCTTCCTAGGGGGTGAGCCACTGTGGGTATTTCTCCATTGCATATGAAGTGCTTGTTGGAAAGCTAGATTTAAACCCCAAACTGCCCCTGTTCGTAGTATCAAAAGCCTTAAATATACACAAAATTACTCCCTTGTCCAGGCCCTGGGATCCCTTCCTCTGGAAAGGTTTCTGTTTCTTCTTTTTTTAATTTTTAAGGTTTGACCTGCCCTTGGCCACTTCAGACTGTGCATCCCGAAAGCACACACCTAGCTGGAAGTATCCTGTCGCCCTTTCAGGTGAGAAGAGGGACGTGCTCCTCAGAGCTTGCCCACTGCATCGACAAACGCAACCAACTGGAAATGAGATGCTGCTTCCTACAGCCCTTGTCTTCCTTAAGCAACAGCAAACCTCTGTAAGATGTTAGTGCGGGTGCGAGCAGGTAAGCAAAGAGCGGTGCTGTGACTACTGGGGCACGGGGCAGTCCATCGTGAAGGTGTGCCTCCATCAGAGGGTGGCGAAAAGGTCTCGCGGCTCCTACCCTCCAGCCCTGCCGCCCTCCAGCACACTGACAGCCAGGAGCAGGTATTCACGGGTTCACTTGTCGCCCACACACCTTCCTCTTCCTCTCTCTGAATGCAGACAGCCTAAACTGTGCCATGTACTTTGCACACAAAGCTCCTGGGTGGGCTTACATGTGCAGGGTGAATTGGCCCTTGTTTTACAATGGGAAGAGAAGAAAGGCCAGCATTCCCGTGGGAACAAAAGCTTCTTTCTACAGTAAATGGTCGTGGTATCTGATGGATATCAGCATCGCATGTTTTTATTATTTTGTCAGTGAATGTGCAGAGGGGTACAACAGGGCAGAAAAGGCAATTTAAGTTTGGGATTTTGAACTAAAGCTTAATTATATCCCAGAATTTACTCTGCCCTTCACAAGGGGCTCTAGATGGATAAAGATTAATTACGCTGTAGAGATCTTTCTCCCTCTGGCCTAAACTTTTCTATCAAACTCGTTGCCTATGTATTTTGACTGGGCAATAAACCATTTTTTAAAGACAGGAAAACTAGAATTTCTTTTTGCTGTTAGCAATAAGGGTTTTTCTGTACTGGAAAGGTTCATCAATTATAGCAACATAATTACCATATAACTACACTACAGTAATTATTTAGCTATATCTCTTCCTGTAGTGACTGCTATTGAATAAAGCCACTTTTTCAATATACCTTAAATCTATTCCCTAGCAACATAAACTAAATCAAAACATGTTCTGTTACTGAAGAACAAATATTTTGTGTTGGGAATTACTCTGCAAGAAGCAAGGCTGTTCAGCTACAGCATGTAGCAGGTTTGTGATGGCTATGCAGCACCAGCACAAGTCACACAATGCCTGCTGCTGCCTCGCATCCCACGCAGGCTGCCCTGGGAGGCACAACCCAGCGCCGGAGATGCTCCAGCAGAAGAGCAGCCATCACCTGGCTGCAGCACGAGGTTGTGCCCAGATCTGCCTTTCCTTCCAGGGGAGTTGTTTCTGAGGCTTCGTTGCTGCTGTCAGCACAGCCCTGGGAAGGGAAGGGAAGGGAAGGGAAGGGAAGGGAAGGGAAGGGAAGGGAAGGGAAGGGAAGGGAAGGGAAGGGAAGGGAAGGGAAGGGAAGGGAAGGGAAGGGAAGGGAAGGGAAGGGAAGGGAAGGGAAGGGAAGGGAAGGGAAGGGAAGGGAAGGGAAGGGAAGGGAAGGGAAGGGAAGGGAAGGGAAACAGGAGCTGGTCACCTGAGTGCAAGTCTGGCCCATGAGTGACTGTCTTGAAGGGGATGACCCATCCATTGGAGTGGGACTGAGAAATCATAAATCACTGTGGCTGATAACTGTGGCAGGAGAGTCATGAATCTTGGGCATTTATCTTGGCACCAGAGATGATCTGCATTTTATCACCTTTATCTTTCTTTAAAGGAAAAAAAAACAGTCCTAATGAAGAGGAACTGGTAGATGTTCAATGATGGCTAGAATATTTTATGTATTCGGTCACAGTTAGCTGTCTGTCTGCACCAGCACCCCACTCATATGCTCAGGGTGGCAGGAGTGTTCAGGGGTAAGCTGTGGGAAATCTCACTCGCTAAAGTAGGTGAACCAGCATATTGCAGGAGGAATACTCATGTATATGCTTAGCTTGAAGCGATCAAATCATGCAGAGGGATTTCCAAATTCCAGAAAAAGGCACGTGGTTCTCCTGGTGACAGGTGTGCAATAACCTGGGTTGGTACCGGAGCCATTAGTGACATGTCTGTGCCACCATCTGTCTCCGCCAAGGTGCAGTTCAGGAGTTTAAGACTGTAAGTCTCCTTCACAGCTCCAACTATTTCTCCTGACATTTACATTTACCATTATTACAATTCTAACTTGCAATAAAATAAATGGTTTAAATCTCATTTCCTTTTGCAATACATGATACATAAACAAAAGGCAAGCAAAATAAATTTGTCTGAAGAATAAATTAACTGCTTATTTCAGGAACAGCACGCCCAGGTATGCTGAGAGCAGCGCTGTGTTGGTGACTGAGTGCCACAGACAGCGCTTCCACCTGCTGCCCGTCGGGGAAGCCAGGCACGCCGCTCGCTGGGGGTCCCGCAGCGCCGGGCACTGCGACGGGAGGGCTGCACGGTGATGGGGCAGCGACCTGCACTCCCCGGGCCCGCCACGGCAGCACCCTGAGGACACACACATTTCATTTCACGTTTGTAGCGTGGTGGGACCAGTGAACGGGTTCTCCCTGCAGCTGGTAGAGGTGACAGAAAGTCGTTCTGGAAGGTGCTGTGGGATAGGAAGGATAAAAGCTGTGATTCGCCTGTTACACATTATTGGTGTACATCTCAGATACTTTGGTTTTCCTTTGCACTGCTCACGCACTCAAAATGTGGCATACTTTATGTACATGTGTATATTACACAAACAGTGCACCAAGGATTCATTTTATGGTGAATTTTAAAGTTAACCAAGGATCATGGCGCATGCGCTCAAACAACTCTATCTGTTGGTGCATATTTGCCAGATCATGTTTGGCCTAGCACTGTTTGTTGTCAGTCATCCTGCTGTTGTTCGAGTAACAACGTAAACTATATACATTTCCTTAAATCTGACATAGACGCCTGGTGCAACAACACCGAGGTGAACAGCATGAAGAAACAATAGCTGGGGAACAACGGTTCACTGCTCCTCCAGTCATAAGAACTAGGGGTCACCTAAGAAATACTCTAGCAGTAGGCTTAAAATAAAAACAGAGTTTAATTAGTAGAACTTTTCTTCCACATAATGCATAATTAAACATGGAAGTGAGAGCCATGGGAGAGCTTGGAAATTAAAAATATAAATATCCTTAAAAATAATTACATGTATTCAGGACAAAAAGATCCACAAACTAATTGCCTTCTATACAGCAGGTGAAGCTTTGTCTCAACTGAAGCCAGTGTTAACATCCAATTTATTTTAATAAGGCTAAAATTTAACACCTAGTAGGCAGTGCTGAAAACATAGATATAAGTTAATAAAATAAGACAAGCTGATTTTTGATATCTATTTGTATATGTTTAGTATTAATTAAAGAAACTGTATTTATGTTTTTATCTTACTTAATGAGAGAAACTTTATGAATACAGAAAATCCTTCTTTAAGTAGCACTCTTAGTCTTTTTTCATCACATTCCACTTAGGGAGCCTTGTGTCCTTTTACTCAGAACTGGTTTGCTGCCTTTCTAAGTCTAACAAAATAAAATGTTTACGTATATCCATGCATATGAATGGATAACAAATGCACAGTCTAAAAAGGACATTGAAAAGTTTCTTTCTCTTTTTTCCCCCGTATTCTCACGGTCCCATATTCTCTCTTTGTTGCACTTCTCAGGCAACAAGGACTAGAACCAATACCTTGGGACCCAGCTCTCACACACACACGCATGTACAGAAATAAATAAATAAATAAAAACATTAAGAGAAAGAGACATGAATGGAATAAGAGATGCATCACTGCACATGTTTTATTCCCCTCTGAAAGTCATCTATGGTTTATAACTGAAAGCACTTCAGAAAATAATGAGCTCATTTTTTTGTTTGTTTGTTTTTCCCTCATGGCAAAGCAGCCAGCAACCAGAAAATAAGCTGTTATTCTTCATGGAGGATCAAATGGCTGGTTTAGTCATGAAAGATTTGCTATTTCAAAGTGGTTAGCTTGCCTGGACCGCTGTTTTCCCTTCCACTTGATAACCGACGTGCGCGCATGTCATACATGCGCAGATTACTGGCTGCAGCCATCACAGAGGCACTTGTGAACAGCTGGAAAGAGATGGACTGGCCAAGAGCCACTTAAAGCCATGCAATAACCAAAGAAATCCCCAGATATTTCCATGATCAACAACAAGGTTTCCTTTTCCTCTGTTTAAGAAAAACCTCTACAGCTAGTCTTTAAACCTCTCCCATATTTTAACCCTCCCATTCAGGCAAAGCTGGACTGGCAATTTGATTTTATTGTGAGTGTGCTGAGTACCACCTGGGGACCTGCAATAGCACAGGTATATCATCAGCATCTCTCAGAAAGGGCTCAGCGATGCTGATGGGTGACTGCTGGGACTTCCCAGCCAGCTACAGCCAAGCATCCAGTGTGGCGTGGAGGGGGCTGGTAATGATAGCAGCTGATGGAGGAATGGCGTGTAATGAGAGGCGCAGCTCCACAGGGAGAAACCCATGTTAAAGAGCGAATTACCATGAGTACAGGATACCAGTCACAAAAGGCAGGTAAATGAAAGGCACCATGCATGATGAGGTTAGACATAACTGTTTCTGTCAAAATGATGCTGATTCTTTAAATCCACCCCATCACAACTGATATCCTGCACTTTTTAGTGTTTGACTTAAAAAAAATTACCAACTGCTCTCCATTTGGAGAGAATTCAATAAGGCACACAGGAATATATGCATGCCAACCATTCACTCCCTGCTTTCAGGGCAGGCTTTTTTAAATGTATGTGCATTTATATTGCAGCTTATATCGTATCTTAAAAGGGAAAATTACAGAGATGTATACACCTGAGAATAACATTTACTCTAGTTCACTGAATACGGCACTTACTTTTGGAGCATCAGGACCATGGAATCTCTGAAGTACAAAAAATACACTTGGTTCCTGGCATGACTGGGTAACCTCCAGGGGGTGAGCCCCATGGCAGGGCCGGTGCAGCTCGGGCAGACACCGTCAGAGGTCCTGGGACGTGCTCGTGCCCGGGGGCTCTGCCCATGCCCACCCCCCCCAAAGGCACGGCACAGCCCCGGGCTGGCAGCACCCCTTGGCCAGGGGTGTTCTCTTTGTTACCAGCACCTCTAAGGCTAAAAATAGGGCAATTATCTTCACAGCAGCTAAATCATGGAAGTGTTTGCAGAGTTTCTTGCTTAATTTGCAGTGGTGTCGAGCTTGGCCGCGGGTGGGGGGGGGCCCGGGATGCTGCAGGTGCTCATGCCTGGGCAGGGCTGCACAGTGGGCGCCGCGGGGTGCCTGCTTAGCGGTGAAACGCCTCCTGCTCCGCTGTGGTTTGAAAACCCTGCTGTTAGCCGGTGCAAACAGATCCATACGTGGGTAAGAGCAAACTAACAAGCAAACACATCGTTTGTAATATTGACCAGGAGTGGGGAAGGGGCTGTCTGCAGCTTGGTGTCCGTGGTCTTCGGAGCCATCCTCTGCTGTGCCCCGGGCCCGGGCTGGGCTTCATGCCCCCGCCATGGGCAGCGGGTCAGCACCTGCCCCGCCACAGCCCCTCGCTCCCTCCGCATGAGCTAATTCTTTGCACTGACCAGATCATTCATACAATTTGATTCAATTCTCCCCAGAGAAAATTTTAATTTCTTATTCTAGGCTCTTATAAAAAACTCTGTTTTGGATGAAAATGATGAATTTTAAATGTGTGTTTTGAAATTTATCTTCTACTTGTTGAAGTTCTCACAATGTTCATTCATAAGAAAGTGCAGTGACACCTATGAAATTCAGCAAAAATAGAAAGAAACCTGAAAATAAATCATTTAAAACTAATTGTGTTCTGCTTACTAAGAAGCTCTGGTTTTCATTTTATCATCACAATTCTTATTTGAAATATGCCAGCAATTAGTTTTTCTCTATGTATAGGAGCGTGAAGTGGTCATAGGCGTGTGCAGGATTGCTGTGCCTTCCTGATAGGAGCGCAACAAAAAATCAAGGCGCTTGTGAACACAGACCCAGGGTTCCTTTGCACGAGGTGTGCAGCACTGACAGCAAAAGTGAATCAGTGACACGGGGAGGGAAGGGTGCGGCCAGCCAAGCGGGGGCTCCTCACGCTCCAGTGTGTGAGCAGCACCAAGGGGCTGCTGAGAGGGAGCTTT
The DNA here is from genome assembly GCF_013377495.2 of Cygnus atratus. Classification (NCBI taxonomy): domain Eukaryota; kingdom Metazoa; phylum Chordata; class Aves; order Anseriformes; family Anatidae; genus Cygnus; species Cygnus atratus. The sequence goes on from NC_066366.1 coordinate 65,407,060, forward strand.
TGTATGGTTTGGGAACAAAGGAAACAGGAGCCACCCAGGGGATAAAAATATTGGTGATGGAACACAATAAGGAAACTTCTTGCATGTTTGGGAAACAAAGGGACCGTGAACTTTTATTACAAAGGAAAGGAAGAATCTTTCTAATCCGTGGTAACAGAGTGTGATGTTAAAACAGCATCTGCCTAGGACAATCATTCGTAAATCACACCTAAATATTTAGATATTTTTTGCTTAGGCAACATTAGTCTTTGCCTGCAGAGATTTTTGTTTTGCTGAGGTAGAGATATGGCTTAATTCAATATCCTGCCTTAAATTCATGATCCTTATTTCATTTTAGGTAACAAATGAAACAAAGAAGTCTCCCCAGTATGCACAAGATATATAACCAGGACTCTAAATAATGAAACAGCCTGAAAAAAATCTGCTGTGCTCACTTCCTCCTCCCCCCGAGATGTTCTCTTTCTATGCACCCACGTCAGAAAATGGCGTGAGAAACGGCAGAGGCGCAGGCGGCGCCCTGCGGGGTGGCCGCTGTCACAGCGGGGGGCCTTGGGGATGCCCTGGGGACACCGCCGGCACTGCGGCCGCTGGGTGCCACTTCCCCCACCAGCATGGGGTGGCAATGACACAGGGAGAGGTTTTGTTGGAAATACCAAGTGCCGTAGTTCCTTCACACTGCAGCTGAACAGCATGAAGGGCTGTGGGCAGACAGGAGAGGTGGGACCTGGCGTACCAAGTGCAGTAAGGAATCACGCTGTTGGCTGGAAGGAGCAAAAAGCAGTGCCAAGCATCAAGATCGCTTGGGAAGCTATCTCCAAGTGAAATCAAAGAGCATAACTTTACATAAACCGTTGGAGAGCTTCAGGACGTTTGACAGAATTTGCTGTGAAACATTTCTGTGCTCGCTTTTTCAGTTCTCATTTCAAAATGTTCTGAGGTGATTGACAAACATGTTAATTCTTCCCCATTTAGCAAACAAACAAACAAACAATTCAGGAATAAAACCAAACTCTCTGGAGACCTGGCCACATCTCCTGCTTTCTGTCAGCACCTCCTACCACTTTGGCTGTCTCAGTCCTTTACAGACTTTAGGGCCTGTAATGGACCCAATGAAGAATGCCTACCTCTTGGTCACTCTTTCTCATTCCTACACTTTAAAAACTCTTCAACTCTTCTGGTTTTGCCTTTGGTGATGGAAAACAGGTATGTTCCAGCATGCACACATATCCACTGTCAGCACGTCCCCATGCTTCATTCCAGCCTTACGTTAAGAGAATATTGCTGAATGATGAGACAGATTTTACCTGAGGCAGATTTTTGAGTAATTTGAGGCTTTGGGGTAATAAAAAATTTTATTTTACATTAACGAAAATAAATGCAAAAATCTAACTCTTTTCTGTTAGGTATCCCACCTGGAGCTGGACATGCGGAGCAGCACAGACCTCACTGCTGCACGTCACTGGTGGCACTTGGATCCCATCCTCTGGGTTCCACCGAGGCAGCAAGGAAACCTCTGCAAGACTGGAGACAGTCCTGGCTTGGGCCTGAGCTGGGCATCTGTGAAAACTTCACGTCAGTATTGACTGTGCTGTGGGGTGCAGGTCCCAGCAGGTCCTACCACAGAAGTAACTCCAGAAGTGATACTTATGATACTGCAGCTTGTGTTCCCTTTGCAGAAGCAAGAAGCTTCATAAACATATGTGAAGAAAAGACTGAAAAGAAGATTTTTTTCCCATAATGTGGGGGAAAATATATTAATATAAAGTGAATCTTAAATATATTTTCTAACCCGCTTATTTGATTTATCATAAGATACTTCTGTGTACGTGTGGTGCTTTCACTATAGTGACCTTCTGATGTGATATCCATCTGGAATGGTCCAGAGCAACGCAGGGAACCACCAAGACAGAAGAGGCTTCATTCAAACCCAACTGTCCTTGTGGAAAACAAAAGCAAATATGCAAAAACCCAAATGGGAAGGTTTTGATTAGTCTGGAATCCTTACATTTCTTTGTTATCCAAGGGGAAAAAAAAAAAAGGAAAAAAAAGAAGAAGAAAAAAGTCACAAGCATTTGTGAGACAGAGAAAGAAAAAGGGCAAAAGAAGAAGAAAATTGGTGTGTTTGTTTCTTTGCTTTCTGTATGGTACTGAAAACGAATCAAAAGAGCTGATTACTTCAATGGAAAATTAGCCAATAATTGTATTGGAGAAGGTGTCCAGCAAGGAAGTAAAAATCATAATTATAAACCTGGCGTGCTTTTTTTTTTTTTTTTTTTTTGATTTTGCACATATTGTATCTCAGCTTTGGATATGGAGGATTCACTAACATGGTGAGGAATTTAAAAGACTAGTATAGGGATGTAGCTAGGTTTATAATCACGATGTGTATCAGTTAATGCAAAATATTGCAGGAAAAACCTCTCCATCAAAAAAAAAAAAAAAAGACTGAAGACTTGGGTGTTCAAAAGAATTGAAGGCATGTGATGAAGCTGGTGTCATTAATGTATAAAGACGGGATTTCTACTCCATAATACACATGCAGGACTACTCAGCAGGTTTCTTTGTTTTATCCTCTCAGAGGTAAACCCATGTCTGGAGCTGCTTTGAAGTTAATTGACTTTTTTTTTTTTCCCCCCTAAGAATATCAGAGCCTATTATAAAGAAACAGAAATTTCTCCATCAAGTGACTGAAGAAATGAGCTATCTATGGGCTGGACTCAACGTTATCAGTTGGAAGCCACTTCTCAGAAATGCTTCCTGCCATCCACAAAAGCATTGTCTGATATGGACGGAGGAGACTACAGTCCCAGAATTGCATTTTAATTGCACTATCACTGCGCAGGAATCTCATCACACAGTAAGTACTCCATTACCATTTATTGCAACAAAGTACCTTGAAATGAAAAAAGAAGAAAGAAAAAAAAAAAAAAGACATTCTGGAGAGGCAGAATTCAAGTGTTCTGGTACAGTATTAACAGAAGAGAAGAGAACGCAGATGTACCAGGCACATTTCCCCAGCAGCACCAGAGGATCTGTGCACCATGGGGTGAAGGAGGTGGGATGTCCGTGCGGGAAGCCCCCTGCCAGCATGGGGTCTGTGCCCAGCCAGAGCATCCCTCAGTGGAGAGGGGCTCGGCAGGCAGAGGCTCCCTAGCTGTGCCCGAAGGGAGAGCAGCACAGCAGCCCACAGCTCCAGTGCCTGCCGATGCCATGGTGCAACAAGAAATCCCATTTTTCTGCTCTTCTGCAAGTTCCAAAGTAGCATAATTTTTTTACTATTCAAAGTATGATTTTAATCATGAAAGTTGTGATTTGTAATTCTAATATTTACACAGGCAGCTCTTTTTCTTATGTCTTTTCCTCATAAAGTAATATTCAAATCAAAGTGCGGGTTTCATTTTATACAGCTTTGAAGTTGATCCTTTTGACATTTCACATTTTCGTGTCATACTTTTAATTATGTAAAAAAAAATGAAAAGGCTCACTCATCAACATTTCATATTTTCCATATGTCCTTAACTTCCCCTCTTTTGGCAAACCCAGAAAAGAGGCAGAGCCAGGAAGAGGCGTCTGACCAGGGGTGCACACTCGCAGTGCTCGTGCAGGCTTTGGAGACCCCCCGCATCCTGCAGCGCCCGGCTCTGCCCTGCCCCGGAGCGGCTGCTCCTCGCCGCAGAGCTCCTCTGACACAGGTGCCAGCGGATTCCATGGTCTCACTTCCTAATTTATTTATAAGGTTAATTTCTATCCTGTGTGGTGCCAACTATACCATAAACTACAGCCAGCAGAACAAGATCCTAATTATGCACATTTTTGGGGGGCTTCTTGGGGATACGATTATTTGGCCACAAAACCAAGGACATGAGGAAGAGAAGAGCACAGAGTGCTGTAAGAAGAAAAAAGGCAGTAGGCAGAAGGGAAGGAGGTGCGAGGAGATGCTTTGCTGTGGCGTGCCAGTCCTGCCTGCCCCATTTACACAAAGGAGCACCCACCAGCTGCAGGGGCACGTGTCTGTACTGACCCTGCGTCTCCCTGCATGGCTCTGCCGGATCGCACCCAGCCACGCACCGGCTCTTCAGCTGCTCCTGAAGCTTTGTGAAGGCAAGTTCTGCCTACACCTGAGTGTAAATGTGTCACACGTGAAGCACAATGCCTGAGAGAACGATGCCTGGTCTGTAACTAACTGGCAGACACTTTTTATTCAAATTGTGTTTGTCCATTAAATAGATAATATTATAGCCAAAAAAAAAAATCCAAATCCCAGATCTCTACAATACACAAGGTGTTCATGTGATAAAATACATAAGGGATAACAGTGTTGTACCTTCTCTTACACTGAGTCCATATTTACTTATTCAACCCTGTGGGCAGATGTAATGCATTCCTGCTGGAAATCACTGTTTCTAGAATTCACTGGTGTGTTCTCTCTAGAATAAAATTCTGTTAAAAATCAAGAAATCGATGCTAAGCTACAAAGCTACTACCATTAATCCTTGCTTTAATAATAATAATAATAACTATGAAAGTTATGACTCAGTTTGGTGGTTTAAGGATGTTTTAGTATACAAAAATAAAAACATCCCCTGTGCAGCTTGTTTTCCTAGTGCTCTCTAAGGACATAAGGCCCAGGAACACACCTGCAGGCGCTGTCAGCGATGTGATGCAGGCACCAGCACATACCCCGTGTCTGAAACACTGACTCATCCTGCTCAGGGCAGGGATAAGAGCATAAGCAGCACGGGACTATCTGATTAAAATAAATAAATAAAAGAGAAAGGGTTCTTTGCAAAATAAAAATAAAAAACTTCCATTCACACATTTCCATGTGTGTTCCCTACCACCCTACTACTGTCCTACAGGAATGGTGCCTTCCTCTCATTACATGTGTTGATGAACCTGGAAAGGATGATAAAGTGGGGCACAGGAGTGGACAGGCCTGTGTCTGGCACCCAGGAGCAGCTTTGTGCCCCGGGCACTACACTGCCAAGCTCCCAGCGAGGTTTTCCTTGTATCGGCTCCATCTCCCTGAGCATGTTACTGGTGCAAGGGAAGTACTCACCAAGCCAAGCCAGGTGGAGCTGAGAGCCAGCTACCTGCACAGTCTGTGACCTGCGAGTTCCCATCTGCTAAGCACAGTTTGGCTTGGTTTGGCTTCATTAATTTAATTAACTCAAACCTGCTCATGACAGACGTGGCCTAGAGCTGTCTGAAGGACTGGTTGTAGCTTTGGACACCTGCATCCCTCCTGGGGCCTGGGAGCATTCGATACACATCTGGAATGGATCTTCTGGTTAACTTCTGTTTTGCATGCACCAAGGCCAAAGCACATAATGCTCAGTAAATGGGATCAAATAGGGAATTTGTGTCAAAAGAGCACTCCTTTCTGAACAAAAAGGCTGAAGCACATGCAGCCTCTCACATCCTCCACATGCAGCAAGGAGCCCAGGGAGCCCTGCCAGCAGCTGCAGCACCACGGCAGCCATCTAACACCCACTCGGCACATCTGGCCATGGGGGGAACTGACAGGGAACCTTAATCTTGTCTCGTCCATAAGCTCCTGAGGACAGGCCTGAGACCTGGCTCCAGCTGAGAGATGCAGCAGAAGATATGTCAGGGTGGACGTCAGGAGGACGGGAAGCACGGTGCTCTTCTCACCTGCAGTAGTCTCTACTGCAGGCACAGGCAGCGGTCCAGGCAGGGCTGAGGGGACAGCACCAGCTGCTGCACCTGGGAGCTGGGGTTTATTTGTGATGCGAGGGGATCGGAGCTTCTTCCACACCAGCCCATCTCGCCCTCGCACTGCCCCCGTGTTGTGCTCACAGGGCCTGGACGTGGCTGCTGCCCTGGGAAGGTCAGGCAGAAATTCCTCCCAGCCCTCCAAGCCCTGCTCTTACCAGCCTATGGCAGAGGCACCGTGTGTGGCCAGCCTCCCAGCTGGAGCTTGTCTCATGTCTCTTTATTAGCTGCGGGATTCAGGATGTGCCACTTCTCTTTACTGCAGGTATTACCTGGCTCACCCTGTTGGCAGTGGGGAAGTGGCAGGCTCCTGACTTTGAGCCGGAGAGTTCAGTGTTGGACATGCACCCACCCACATGCAAGCATGAATGCAAGCACAAGCACAGTCAAGTGTCTGCTGCCTACCAGCATTCAAAATTTCAGCTGCTTTTTGCCCCTGGAAGCAGCATGCACAATACCACATTCCCTGGCCTCTTCTCGCCAGGCTGCTCTGTGCTCTTCCCTCTCTTAGCATCCAAGCCCCATCGTCTTGCTTGGCTGAACCTCCAGTAAAGTTGATCCGGGTTGTAGGCACATAGTTCGGTGTGACGGGGAGCAGAACAGGACCAGGATCTAAGAGCTGTGTTACATGACAGAGTTGGACCCACTGCAGCAGCCAGAGCGTTGCCTTGCTCGGTGATAGCCAGGGGAGGGACAGCAAATCCAGCACGTTGGAGTTGTTGCACCATTTTCTACTGCTTCATCCATACTTTCCTATCCCACCAAAGTGTAAAGATTGTTGCCTTTTAATTAAGGAAAGGATTTTCTTTCTTTGTTTTTTCTGCAGGACGGCATCATTCCTGCAGTGCCTCTGCAGCCGCAGCTGGTGGGAAGCGCACTTGGGCAGGGGCCGGGTGCAGGGTGAGGTGTGGAGCATCCTCATGCAGCTCCACAGCAGCAGGAGGCCGAGAGGAACACCCAGCTCATGGCTGCAAGGCCGTGTTTCCCCCAGCAAACCACTGCCAGCTCAGCAACCCTGCCCCATGGCCATAATGCCATCGGCACCAAAAGTGAGCTGGACATTTCTCAGTAAGAGGCAAATGTTAACGTAATAGGAGAAGAGATTAAATTACGTACAACTGCTCATACTCTTCCTTCTGTACATCAGAAATGTGGAATAACAGGTCAGGGAACTGCCATGAATATACGAGAATTTCCATCATAATATATTCATAAGGATTCATAACAAACATCACTTGTTTGTTTATGCGGAACTGTAATATTGACCTGATTACAAAAATAACAGGAAGCCTTAAAGGAAGCCATAGGGCAGAGTGATCCTGGGCAGAAGCAAAGGGGAAGATTAATGCTAGTGCTCACAAGATGTGACAACAGCTACCCCTGGAACTTGAAGATATCTGAAAGTTAATGCAGAGATAGGAGTGTGATAATAAAGACAAACGTGTCTTTTCAGGTTAGGCTGCCCCACTACAAGCCTTATAGTGTTTGATAACGCAGTTCTTCAAAAACATGCTGATGACAGCCCTGCAAAGGCAAGATAATTTATCTTAAAATTGAAGAGAGAAACCAGGAGGCACAGAATGTGGCACCAAAATATGGATGACAGTGTCCTTGCCAAGGAGGCAAACAACCTTATTAAGTGAGAAAGGTGGAAGAGATGGCTGTATTAGCAATGAAAAGGAAGTTCGGGAGAATATAATTATAGCGAGGGATTCACATCAGTGTCTGCACCGACAGGCTTGAAGAGCTGACAATCATTTTATGTGGAGAACATCGGAAAACGAATGGCGCCATTTCTGGTGTGTGGCCTTTATGCGTCAAATTCATTAGTCCTGGAGGTCTATTATAAGTGTTAATTTAAAGGTAAGAGGAGCATAGCAGTAAATACTGGCTAAGTACCACAGCAAGCAGCCTGTCGCTGCTGAAGGAGCAGCCTGGGAGGTCAGCTCCACCCTGACCAGCACCATGCCCCCTGTGCCCTGACCGCTGCAGATCCCGCTGTGCCCTCACCGGCGCGGTGCCAGCTGTGCCCTCGCAGCCAGCCTCGGGTCCCCGCAGGCAGGACAGTGCCACCCCACTGTGGTCACCGCCGCCTCCCACACCTCCACACACCATCCCCAGCAGCAGCGGCCAGGTTCCCAGTGCCACCTCTGTCCCGTCCCAGTGAGGACTGGTGCGCGGCAGAGCCCCGGACAGGGCAGAGCCTCTCCTGGCCCGCGGTGGTTCCCAGCAGCGGCTGTGCCACCCTCCAGGGTGGGCTGAGGGGTGGGCATCCTCCTCCCCGTGCGGTACAGAGATGCAGAGGAGTGAAACATATTCAAGGCATGCTCAAAAGGAGCTGAATCTTTATGAGACAAAACAATTAACAAGGTATTGAAGAGAGAGCATAATTCCTGATTTACAAGAAATTTGAAGATTTCTGCTCTGCAGACCATGTCCTTTGTATTTGAAACAAAATAATTAACTATTCATCCAGGGTTCAGATAAACTTGGGAGGTTTACTTGACAATGAAGGATTAGAAAGCTCCTTACGAGGCCAAAATACAGATATCTATGTTTCCTAAGGGTGGCAGGGGATCACAGTAACTGCTGTCCAAAAGCACTGCCACAGCATGTGCACACATCTGTACAGGAGTGCTCAGGCACACACTTATGACAAGTTACCATCTGCAAGTCAAACAGAAATTTCCCCTCTGGCAAGTATATGTGTTAAAAACTACTACAACAACCAGAAGGTAGCAACTGCCCAAACTTCTGAACTGCACTTCCTTACCCAGCAGCAGAGGTCTGAATTATTTACACTTGGTCATGAATAAATAATTTCCAGCATCCTTTTGCACCCTTGAATGAGACTCTGAACTCTTTTTCTTCTCTGGAAGACAGATCTGGAAAGCTGGGGACTTCTAACGACACGTGAAGTACGGCACCCAGAACCAGGCCCGGCCTCGCTGCAGCCACGGGGGGGCCGTGCGGAGCCCCCGGGCTGGGCACCCGCCTGGGGCCGCGGTGGGGCCTGGCGGCGGTGGGAGCTGGGCCGGGCTGGGACCGGGCGGCCGCGCACCCGGCTCCCCAATTTCACACCTAGCGGCATCACAAGCACGGCTCAGAGGCAGCTGCAGAATGGGAGGCTGCACACATGTGTGTGTGCATATACACCTCATACATTACCTGTAGGCGTGTGTGTGCTCCTGTATCTTCCGTGGACATTAACGTGTAATTTTTATAACTGCACTCCCAGATTGCTGAACACGTATGGCCATACCTAGAAATAAAAATTGTAAACATAAACACATACAGACATTCATTGATTTAGGCAAATTATGTGCACCATTTTATAGCCCGTTTTAAATTAAGCTAAATTTTTTGAGCATGTTGCTAATGGGGATATAAATCTGCTCACTCCAGAATCACTCCAACAGTGGCCATTGCCCTCCTCTGCAGGCAGAGGTGCAACAAACCTCAGAGCAGCGCCCTGCTCCACCGGCCAAGCCACACAAAAGCAGGTTCGCCTCCCTCCGGCCGCCGCGCCCTGCGGGGCCTCTGGATGCTGGCCCCTGGGTCAGGCAGAGCACGTGCAGCAGGAGCATCTCTGGCCGTGTGTTGGCTGCCCCCAGTCCTGGGGCTGCCCTTCCATGCCAGCCAGTAGGCACCTACAGGCAGTAAAGCCACAGGTTAATCTTAGTTGGAAAGGAGACTGCTTTTCTCAGCTCTAATAAATCTATTGCCTCTCATGTCAATGCACGTTGTCTTACGGGCACATTATCTTTTAGTCCACGGGTTGGTTTACAGTTTTATCATATCTTCTCTTAATTACTTCTTCAGATGCTACCACTCCAGTCCCTCCTGACACTCTCCCAGCATCATGTACAATTCAGTCTGCTCCCTCTCTATGCCTTTCTGGACAGCCAACATCTCTTTAACATAAAGATTTGGTTCAGCATTCTAGATGAGGATGCCCCACTGACTTATGACATGTGCTATTTTCAATCCTGTTATGTTTTTTTATAGAAATTTTACTTATTTATCTTTCTTGAATACCTACTGCACAAGAACCTGAAGTCTCTCATGCACTCTTGGCAATGACTCAGAAACTTAAAAACAGGATAGCACAGAAAAAGGATTTACAATTACTCAACTCATTACTATGTTCATGTTGTAGCTCAAACATCCAATTACCCAACTTTGCCCGTGTTGGCCTCTCGCCTTCACTGCAGGCCAGGGAGTTTCCTGCAAGTGCTCCGAACACGCTCCCCCCTGCAGGGCTGCGGTGGGGGGCAGCAGGGTGCCTGCTGCTCTGCTGCTGCTCATTAGTGAGCGCCGCGCAGGTGACAGCCCCGCTTCCCCCAACGGCTCGGTTTGGGAAATGCAGCTTTCCTGGAGTGTCACACAAATGCGCAAATAATTGTAAGTTCGGGTAGGCCTTGTTTCATTTCTGTAGGCATAAATGTATTAATGAAACACTGTGATTTTTATACACAGTTCTCAGCAGGAGACAATTCTCAGCTATAAGAGAGTTCCGTCAGCCTGCAATTTTTTTTCCATGAAATCTGCTTTTTTCATTGTATTTTTAGCATGACATATTCAGCTTCTAATAAAACTCTGTTTTCCTCAAAATTTCCTTTTTGATAGATCCTAACAATGTGAAGGGAAGGTAAGCAGAGAGAATATTTTGATGCAGCACCCTGCTTTCCTCCAGCAAGACATAACAAACTGCAGTGCAAATGCATCCAAAGTATTTCTTGGTTATTAGTATCTCTTGATATCTTGCGACCAGAAAAGAAAGAATATTTTGCTCCAGATTTTTCATTTCTGCTGATTTTAGGGTTATTACTTTATCTGAAAACGTAAACTGCAAACTATTTAGAAACCTAATCCATTAATCAAATCAGTGCAAAATGTGACCCTTGCAGATTAACAGCTTGGGTGGTTGAAATGAGTGCACTCTCCTGGAGAGAACCCCCCAGAACACCAAGCCATGTAAGATGCAGAGGCACAGCACCACCTCCCCATGCATCCAGCCAAGACACAGGAACTCCTTCTGATCTCTTCCGCAGCATCTGCTGCTCTGGGGCTGGCACCGCAGACATCAGAAACACTTCCAGCTTCTTCACTTGGATTTACCAAGCTCCTTCAAGATGGCGTGGATTAAAGAGTTTCACAGCTGGTCGAGCTGAATAGATTTTAGCTGTTGAAATGATAAAGAATATGCTTTTAGAAATCACACAGCCTTTCACAAATGTTAATGCATCAAGGAGTCTTTCAGACTCTGGAATTATGGACCTTAGAGGTGAACTCCAAGCAGAAGAGCGATGGAAATCTCCTCTTCCCTTTTCTGGCTACCACAAACATGCAAGGTTTGTGGAAGTGCAACTACAGAAAGAAACACTATGAGAGAAGAAGTGAATAGAAAACAATAAATAAACAGAAGTCAAACTTTATATGTTATTTGCATGGTTTAGATGGCTTTACCTTGAAAAGTATCAAAGCAATGTTTTTCTATCACTGTGAAATTTTGCAGATGTGCAATCCTGAAGAAAAACACCATCTTAAAAATTTCTGCTTTAGGAAACTTCTGGAATCTGTTGCAAGATAGCCACATTAATTTTTAATCTTTCTGATGAAAGAATATTGAGGAGGAGAAACATTTAGGGTCTCTTCAGTCTGCTGCTTGTCTAAAATCTGTGATTGCATTACTTGCAAACTGAAGGCTCACTGCTACTACTGGCTCTTTCACCCAGATAAGGACACAGCAGCTACTGGGATTTGGGAAATCATGACTGGTGTCCCAGTGCCACGCATCCATGGTGAGCATCCCCATCCTGCCTGGGGCTGGAAGGGGAAGGAGCAGAACTGCATGTGAGACTGCAGCCCCAGCGAGATGCTTCAATGTGGATATGAGGGCCATCACCCTGTCGTGCTATTAAATGTCCAGCCGCTGCTAGACTTTCTTCATTTTGCTTTTTTCTGGGCAGGTGGAATCAGATGCTCTGTGCTGCTGCAGGGCCAGGGCTGGAGCCATTTCTGCCAACAGCACCCAGCACCCGTGGGAGTGCAGCCAGGCTCAACACAGCCACCACTTGTGGCATTCGGTCACGATATTCAGTAGATAACAGCCCCAGATTTAAACAACACATTTCTTAGAATCATAGAATCACAAAATGGCTTGGGTTGAAGGGACTCTTAAAATCACCCAGTTCCACCCCCCACGCCATGGGCAGTGATGCCACCCACTAGATCAGGGCCCCGTCCAGCCTGGTCTTGAACACCTCCAGGGATGGGGCATCCACAGCTTCTCTGGGCAACCTGAGTGCCTCACCGCCCTCTGAGGGAAGAATTTCCTCGTTTTATCTAATCTAAATCTCCCCTCTTTTAGTTTAAAACTCCTTGTCCTATTGCAACAAACCCTGATAAAGGGTCTCTTATTTCTCATACAACATTAAAATGTGTTATCTCAGTCACATTTTCCAGGAAACGTACCTGATACTCATACCTAAAGTTTTGCAAGAAACCTCTTGCTGTCACATTAAATAATTGGAAATTGAATTTGACCTTAGAAAAGTTTTATACATGCATCTAAATATACAATAATTGTATAATTAATATAAAATACTAAACACAAGCGTATGCAATGATAGTATATGTATTAGCATACGATGTTACTGTAATATATGATACATACAATACCGACAATATGCAACTAAACTATTCATACATAAATGTTATGTGTATTCAATAAGTAGATTATATATATGTCTATGAACATAATATTTTGGATGGTTTTGAAATTATTTATTTCTTAAAATGAGTGGGATTTACTTTCACAAACAGAGAAGGACTGGTGGGAGATGTGGTGGTCGGAAGCTGTCTTGGGCAGAGTGACCACGAAATGGTAGAGTTCTCTATTCTTGGCGAGGCCAGGAAGGGGACCAGTAAAACTGCTGTATTGGACTTCCGGAGGGCTGACTTTGAGCTGCTCAGGACGCTGGTTGGCCGAGTCCCTTGGGAGGCGGTTCTGAAGGGCAGAGGAGTCCAGGAAGGCTGGGCGCTCCTCAAGAAGGAAATCTTAACGGCACAGGAGCGGTCTGTCCCCACGTGCCCAAAGACGAGCCGGCGTGGAAGAAGACCGGCCTGGCTCAACAGAGAGTTGCGGCTTGTGCTTAGCAGAAAAAAGAGGGTTTATAATCTTTGGAAAAAAGGGCGGGCCACTGAGGAGGACTACAAGGATGTAGCGAGGCTGTGCAGGGAGAAAATTAGAAAGGCCAAAGCTCATCTGGAGCTCAACCTGGCTACTGCCGTTAAAGACAACAAAAATCCTTTTACAAATATATCAATGCGAAACGGAGGACTAAGGAGAATCTCCATCCTTTACTGGATGCGAGGGGAAACCTAGTTACTAAGGATGAGGAAAAGGCTGAGGTGCTTAATGCCGCCTTTGCCTCAGTCTTTAGCAGCAATACCGGTTGTTCTCTGGATACCCAGTGCCCTGAGCTGGTGGAAGGGGATGGGGAGCAGGATGTGGCCTTCGCTATTCATGAGGAAATGGTTGGCGACCTGCTACGGAGCTTGGATGTGCACAAGTCGATGGGGCCGGATGGGATGCACCCAAGGGTACTGAAAGAACTGGCGGAGGAGCTGGCCGAGCCGCTTTCCATCATTTATCGGCAGTCCTGGCTATCGGGGGAGGTCCCAGTTGACTGGCGGCTAGCAAATGTGATGCCCATCTATAAGAAGGGCCGGAGGGCAGACCCGGGGAACTATAGGCCTGTCAGTTTGACCTCAGTGCCAGGGAAGCTCATGGAGCAGATTATCTTGAGGGTCATCACGCGGCACTTGCAGGGCAAGCAGGCGATCAGGCCCAGTCAGCATGGGTTTATGAAAGGCAGGTCCTGCTTGACGAACCTGACCTCCTTCTATGACAAAGTGACGCGCTTGGTGGATGAGGGAAGGGCTGTGGATGTGGTTTACCTTGACCTCAGTAAGGCTTTTGACACCGTTCCCCACAACATTCTCCTCAAGAAACTGGCTGCTCGGGGCTTGGACTGGCGTACGCTTCGCTGGGTTAGAAACTGGCTGGATAGCCGGGCCCAGAGAGTTGTGGTGAATGGAGTCAAATCTGGTTGGAGGCTGGTCACAAGTGGTGTCCCCCAGGGCTCGGTACTGGGGCCGGTCCTCTTTAATATCTTTATCGATGATGTGGATGAGGGCGTCCAGTGCACCCTCAGTAAGTTTGCAGATGACACCAAGCTAAGTGCGTGTGTCGATCTGCTCGAGGGCAGGAAGGCTCTGCAGGAGGATCTGGATAGGCTGGAGCGATGGGCTGAGGTCAACTGTATGAAGTTCAACAAGGCCAAGTGCCGGGTCCTGCACCTGGGGCGCAACAACCCCAAGCAGAGCTACAGGCTGGGAGATGAGTGGTTGGAAAGCTGCCTGGCCGAGAAGGACCTGGGAGTATTGGTTGATAGTCGGCTGAATATGAGCCAGCAGTGTGCTCAGGTGGCCAAGAAGGCCAACAGCATCCTGGCCTGTATAAGAAGCAGTGTGGCCAGCAGGTCTAGGGAGGTGATTGTCCCCCTGTACTCGGCTCTGGTGAGGCCGCACCTTGAGTACTGTGTTCAGTTTTGGGCCCCTCGCTACAGGAAGGACATGGACGTGCTCGAGCGAGTCCAGAGAAGGGCGACCAAGCTGGTGAGGGGTCTGGAGAACAAGTCTTACGAGGAGCGGCTGAGGGAGCTGGGCTTGTTCAGCCTGGAGAAGAGGAGGCTCAGGGGCGACCTTATCGCTCTCTACAGTTACCTTAAAGGAAGCTGTAGTGAGGTGGGGGTTGGTCTGTTCTCCCACGTGCCTGGTGACAGGACGAGGGGGAATGGGCGAAAGTTGCGACAGGGGAGTTTTAGGTTGGATGTTAGGAAGTACTTCTTTACCGAAAGGGTTATTAAGCATTGGAACGGGCTGCCCAGGGAGGTGGTGGAGTCACCATCCCTGGAGGTCTTTAAAAGACGTTTAGATGTAGAGCTTAGCGATATGGTTTAGTGGAGTACTTAGTGTTAGGTCGGAGGTTGGACTCGATGATCTTGAGGTCTCTTCCAACCTAGAAATCTGTGTCTGTGTCTGTGTCTTTATTTTTATGGAGAACATTTTTAAATCAATCTAAATTTAGAATTTAAAATGCCTTTGATTGTGCTAAAAGAATTAGGAAATTTGAGAGTTTTCAGTTGGATGATTGAAAGTGTCAACCTCATAATTTTCAGTGATATTGTTTCAACGTATGTATTTTGTTAAGATGAAATAATTTTGCATTTCTGTGTCATTAGTCATTTGCATTTTACTGCCTTATTATCATAAATTCTCCTCTTATACATCTTAAAAAAAATAAAAAATAAAACTGTGGACCAAAGGTATTAATCATTCTATTCAGTCTGTTTTTCTGTTGTGTTTGAAAATGAAGTGCACCCATATTTTCAGAAGTTTTTATTTAACATCGGGGTAGTTAGATCTTGTGTTTCCAGGATTATAAAATATGACAGAATAAGAGAAACAGAATTAAAATTTTTCAGCCAATTAAATTAGACAATGGCTGAGATAGATAAGACAGCTGAGCTATTGAAAAGAAAGTAAATTAATGAGCATGCTTTATATGCCTGTTCAGGTGTAAGATCCCTTTCTTGTAACAGATTTCACTTCACTTTTTTTGACATGTTTTCCATGATTTAGAGAGAAAGCAGCAGACTGAATAAGGGCCAAGGAGATTCTTCTTTCACCTGTTTTGCTGCGCTTAAAGGATAATTCCAAGTATCTTGATTTATGTTCAAATAGTTTCTCTCAGCCAAAATAAAAAATGAGTAGCACATTGAATTTTTAAAAATGTATATTTAGCACAGTTTAATGAATCTGAATAAAAGGGTTCATTCTGAGACAGTGAAAGAAATTTTTTTTGGCTTTTCCAGATTTCCCTTTATTGCTTGCACTTTGATTGAACCAATCAAAACTCACCCGAATTTCCAAAAGCCCTGGATGCCCAAGCCCAGGGGCTGGGGTGGTGCTGGGAGCACACGGCGTTGCCAAGGGCCCCGGTGCCTGTGGCAGCACCGCAGGGCAGCGCCCCCTGCCCCACCACAGCAAACTGATTTGTGGCTGGAGGCCTGGCCTCTGATTTGGGGAATGTTTGTCTCACAGGTTTTCCACAAAAAGAAGCCATCAGGGAATGGTGTGTTGGATGAAATACAGCAGCCTGCGCTCTCCGTGGCCGTGAATCCAGCCTCCCCCACATAAATCAGCATGCTGCTGGAGTTCCGGGCAGAGGAGAGCGGGAGGCTCACTGCTCTGAACCACCGTGATTTATCTGCATCAGGGGCCATCTGCAAAGCGGGCTTTCTTTCCAAGTACTTTCTACCTCAATCACAAACAGTATTTCCTGTAAGTGTAATTTGTCTTGGTTGAGGTGCGTGCTTCAAGGGAGGTGCCACATGGCACAGAAATTCACGGTCCTTCAATACTCCCGTCTCCCCTTGCATTCTTTTCCTTGTTCCATTGTGAACTGTGCACATACAGACCTGCACACAGGTGTGCACACAAATGTGCACACAGACATGGAGACACTCCTGGAGTTTTACTTGTAAGGGACTAAGCCTGTGCTCAGACTGAGGGACAGGGCTGCTGCTTGGCTGGGTGCTGAGGTGCTCCAAGCCCTCCAGGATGCATCCTGCTGCTGTGAATCCCGTCGCGGCTGTCCTTGTCCCCTTGTGCTGAGAGGGGACACACAGGGCTCGTGCCCAGCGGTGGCTGATGCCATGCAGGCTTGTGCACCCCCTGCTTGTCCAGGACTTCTGTTGGTGCCTGGTTCTCCAGAGGAGGCTCCGGGCAGGCAGAGGCCACCTGAGGAGGCCAGCCCCTGGCTCAGGCTGGTGGGAGCCTGTGGAGCACCTGTCTGCTGAGACCAGCCCAGGGAACAGCACCGGAGGTCTCCCAGGGCTGTTTTTAATGCTGCAAGTGCAGTCAGAAACATCTCATGTCAGGAGCTGCTAGGGGAAGCAGCTTGCAGCAGAACGCGGACACCAGCTTGGAGTGCCATTTGTATGCAACTTGCAGGGGTACATTTTAAAGAGAGCACATCTATGGATCATTGTGCAAACTGAATCGAACTTGCATTTTTCTCCTTTTTTATCTGCGTATAGATTGTTTTCCCTGTCATTGCAAGGGGCGTTCATCTGCTGCGTGTCTGACATGGCAGAACAGAGAAGCGCAGAGGAGGCTCTGCTCAGCTAGCACTGCAAATCCTTGCAGAGGAAGATAGCTGTAGGCTCAAGCCTTGGGCAAGCTTTTTACCTCTCCCCTTTGCTTCTGTGGCCTCCATTTCTTCTGTGGGCTGCAGTAGAGTTTCACATGGCTGCTGCAAGAGCTTGCTCACGGGTCTCCGGTCACAGCAGGCACTGCCAGCCCCTGCTGACCCGCGGTGCCAGCTGCAGGACTGGCACGGCTGGTAACCGGGCTCCACACACCATGGCTGACGGTTCCAAAATGCTTCTCAGCAGGATCTGGAGGTGCCTGGCACACCTCAAATGGAGCCGTTCTGTAGGATGCTGGCCCACACATTTAGCTGCCTGACTTGGTGCCTTACATCCACCACCAAGGCAGATGCGCTCTGAAAGGAGATCCCAGGTAGCTTTGTCCTTCCCTCAGAGAACCTCAGAGCAAGGTTCCTTGGACCACGGTAATTCCAAATAACAGGTAACTTTATTGGATAGCGTCCCTCTGAGGAATTCCTCGCCTGTCCACGCATTAGGTGACTGCTTCCCCCTCACTCTGGGTACAAGGCTGTAGAAGTTTTTAACCAAATGGGGCATGGTTCAGAACAAAACACACGCCTCTGGTGACTTTGCAGTGAAGACACAGTTCTGGGTTAAACAGGATGTGAATTCATTTCCAGAGGATAACACTGAGATATTCTGTATGACCTGAATCTCCTTTGCATATGCCTTATTCAAGCGTCACCGGCCTGCCACCAATGCTGCTTTCTCCTGTGCTCTCTGCAGCTGGAAGAGCCCTGAGCACACAGCAAAATCCTTCATGAACAGTGAACAGTTTGTGGTCCTACAGCAAGTTGAGTTGCGTGTTTGAAGAACGCAAAAAAAATGTTATCCTGCCTTGCAGGGATGTTTCCAGACCGTTCACCAGTGGCTGCACAGCTGCGTGCAAGCTGCGCAGCTGGAGTCAGGGCTGGCAAGAACGGCTGCCTGCAGTTGTCCTCCTTAAGGTGACAGGGGTGGGGAACACTCATCACAAGCCGTGGTGGCGTTCTGGGTCACCTCCCAGCTCGGCAGAGCCCTGGGCACTGTTATGTGAGGCACTGACAGACACAGACAGGGCGACAAATCCTGCGTGCCTTGAGGCATTTGCACCATAAACAAGATTAAGAAATAGGGGAAGTGGAAGCAGCGATGCAGAGCTGTGAAGTGATTTTCCTAGGGGTGATACTGAAGGTCAGTAGTGGAGGGACAGATCTCTGGAGCCTCCTCCTGTGGGCGCACCCCATCGCCCTCCTGCCAAGGTGGGTGGCAGCGCCGGTACCACGCGGGGCGCCAGCCCCGCGGCGCAGTGAGCAACAGCGATGTACAGTACGGCACAAAAATCCAGTTCTCATTGGCACATGAGCAGCAATACTGAAGAAAAAATGCCCAGTGGAAAATCCTGCCCTCCGTGTCAGCCTGGCCAGGAGCAGCCAGCAGAAAGGAGGAAAGCACAGAAGAAGGAGCAGGCGGGGTGCCCCACGGGTTCAGGTGGCACAGGCGGTGCGGGGCAGTCTGTGGGCACACCACCACGGCACCCACGGGTGCCAGCCCCACGGGGACTCACCCCGAGCATCTCCGCATGGCGCTGGCTTGAGCCAGGGCAGGGCCACGTGACTGTCGTGGAGAAGGGCTGCCACCAGTAAGGGAAGGACCCAGCAAACTAGCACTGGAGCTGTTGGGAGGGAGGAAAACTCCTTAAAATTTGGGCACAGGAACAGAAGCTCACGGAAATCACTTGAAAACTTGCATTGACAGTGTACTAATGAAAATGTCTCTAAGGGGAAGAAAGTGCAGGCTTTGGAGAGGACTGGGCTGGTTGTTGAGCCTACAGATATCCACTGATATGGAGACCGCTTTGCTCATCAGTGTTTTCCCTCAGATGTCCGTTCATTAAGACAGTATTAAAAATTATTCACTAAGCTGATTAAAATCACTCTCAGACTGTGCAGAGTGGAATTTTAAAATGATTCTGACACACGAGAAAAGAGAGTGGTGACAATTAATTATGGCGGCTACAAGTACATATGTTAGTCTCTTCGTGCCCTTTCAGGCAGTGCCTGCTATGTAATTTTTAAGATTTACTCCAGCGGTTTCCATTGGTTCATTTCCCGAGCAGGGCAAGCTCCTGGGCACTGCTGAAGCCGGGCTGGGGGCATGGGGCTCGGGGCTCCGTGGGCACGGGGCACGCAGCAGCCTGGACATCCTCATCAGGAGTCATGGACACGGGAAGAAAAACAAAATGACAGAGCCCAGTGAGGAAATCAAGGAGAGACGTTTATTCCTGAAAGACTCTATTATGCAGAGTATTAGAAAACACCAATCAGTAGTGGGAATTATTTTTGGAGAATCTGAAGAAACAGTGAGATACGTGCATGTTATCTGCATAACAATGAAACCAAAGGTTGCGCTGATTAAAAATAGAATGAGAAAAACATACACAGATACGGGAAAGAGCAATGAGACCCGGTGGTGGGCAAGGCACGAAAAATGTCTTTTTTTTTTGCAGCACAGCAGACATGTTAATTCGGTAAAAATGGTGATTAAGCAAGAGAAGGAGCAGGACTTAGGATATTATACAGAAGGAGCAGAAAAATTCCATTCCCCCGGCTATCGGTGTCGGAGCAGCTGTCAGACCCCAACCTGGCGGGGCACTGCTCCTGCCCTCATCTCCCCGCCGAGCAGGAATTGCTGACGCTGGCGGCTGGGGCCAAGGCTGCCAGGCAGCTCTGTGCTTTAAACTTGTTCAAGGAGCATTTGAACCAGAAGTTCCCTTTCTGATAGCACCTCAGCAAGCAGAGTAAAAAGATGAAGCCTGTGCAAGGGAAGCTCCGTGGAAGGCAGTGTGCCCACGCAGCACCGCACCCGGACACCTGTGGGCACCCACTCCAGCCGGCACGGGGCCACCAGGCAAGGGACCTGCAGGGCAATGGCACGGCTGGCACACGCCTTACACTGGGAATCGTTCCGGCAATTTGCCCCTGCTCATCAGAGACAAAAGCTGTGCCCCCAGAAGGAAGGCAGGCAGCGAGCCCGGCTCTGGCTGCAGGCACTGTCCCCTCGCCCCAAGGCTGGAAAAGGGGCTGGGGACATCTGGCCCTGTCCAGCTGGAGGTACTGTGACTGTATGAGCCTGCTGCATCATTTTGCATTGGTTTTCTTAAGTCTTCCTCCCAAATGGGGAGTGGGAACAAACAGACAACAGAAACTTACCAGGAGAGTTTTTATTCTTAAGTCCCCAAACCACCTGCCTGAGGGAAGAACCTGATTTGGAAACCTCGGCAAAGGTTTTAGAAGCTAAAATGTGGTTTTGGAATGAGGTGTATCGTGTCTGGCAAACATCTTTTATCTTCACTACCAGCATCACCTCCAACATAGATTTCCCTGAAAAAAGGCAGGATAAGTGAATATAATAGAGAAAAATAAGTAGTGTTATATAGTTGTTGTTCACTCTACCATTTTAATGAAACATGGTGACTTCTGCACTCAGATCTAATTTGTTTGCAAAGGAAAGAGAACTTGAAATCTTTGATAAATCCTTAGCACTTGACCTTCTTTCAGCAGCACCTCACTGATTTCAGAGAGCAGCAGTATTTGCAATCCAAATGCCTGTTAAGTTGAATAGTACCAAAAACATTAGATATTTTAGTTTTAATATGTGACAGAAACACACGTCGGGAATGTCCTTGCTGATGCAATAGGTTTTATCTGCATTCAAAGTTGAGTGTGTGGACTCTGTGCAATTTCTTTAGTATTTTTAGCCTTATTATTTTCAGCTGTGCATCCCTTGCCCATCTGAGAGCGCGAAGCTTTCGCAGCGCTGCACCACTTAAATCAGCACCTAATTCCTTTCCTCGGGCTGCTGGGGGCCGGCAGGCTGGCAGGGGTGCAGCACCGCACCCGCAGCGGGTGCAGGGGACCCGGCTGAGTGGGGCTGAAGCCCCAGCCACTGGCACACGGCTCCGAGCGCAGCCCCTGCTGCCGCGCAGCCTCCTCCACCCTCGGGGCACGGGCACCGCCTCGCTGCTCCGCACCCTGCAGGATGCCGGGAAGGAGCCAACCAAACTGGTCACACCTGGAAACCAAAAACATCTGTTTTGCTTTTTATCTCTGTCCTACCTCCATGGGAAAAAAAAAAAAAAAAAAAAAAGGGTTTAAAATGAAAGGAACATCCTCATTTAAAAAATGTTGCAAACAGTTTTTGTAACTTGGATGTTTAGGATTACTACTCTGTTTGCATGGAAGGTAGCAAGTTAGATGACTATGCACTTCCATAAAATAAAAGAAAAAAAGAAGAACCACCCCTGACACAATGTAAGGTAACGGCTGCACTGTGGCAGGTGCCTCTGTGGCATCCCCAGGTCCCGGTGTCATCTCCTTCTCCTGGAACTCGGGGGCTGGCGTGTCAGCCTGGGGCAGGGCGTGGGGAAAGGAGGACTGAGAGAGGGGAAGGGGCAATGGGGATGGGGAAGCCTGCCTGCACACTGCAGTGCTGGCAAAATGCTGAACCGATCTCCATCGCAACACGCCGCTCAACGCCTGAAGAGGGGCAGCGGAGCAGCTGCTGCGGCCCTGTGGGAAGGGCAGCCTGGCAGAGCTGTGAATTACAGGGCTTTGTTCCGGCCTAAGATTGTTCTCTTCAGGTGAAATTCATTTCATTTGAAAAGTTCTGGGTTTGTTCTTGTTTTTTTTGTTTGTTTGTTTGTTTTTCTTTTAATGTTGTTTCTATCATTTCTGTCTTTGTTTTCTTTCTAAAAGCAAAAGCAGAATCTTCAAGACATGTTTTTCTTTCCATTTGAAAGTTCTGGGGAAGAAGAAAAGGAAAGAGGAAATATCATTTCCCTTAGTCACTTGCTCTTTCAATGAGGCCAGCCATGGTAACCAGCAGGACTTGTTAATTCCCATAGTAATAATTAAGAAAAAGATGTATAGATGCATAATAATTAAAACAAGCTACACGCTATCTCAGTGCTCAGCTTACCATCCACCAACCCCACCCCTCTGGCACTGCTGTATCTCAGGCTGTGCTCTCAGGATGGACGGGGCAGTTCGGGCCCCTCGGCCTCATCCTGTCCGTGCTGAGCCGCTGCCAGCCTGCGTTAGCCAGCCCCAGCTGCAGCTCTTCGCGAGCCTACAGCACAGCTCTGACTCACTTAATTCACACAGTGGTGCATGTTAAAAAGTCTCTACAATTATCCAGTAAAGTCTGTTATTCTAGATTAGAGCTTTTCGAATACAGTAATAGAATATATGACTATTTGTTTGAATCCTAAACTAATTTCAG
Organism: Cygnus atratus; assembly: GCF_013377495.2. NCBI lineage: Eukaryota > Metazoa > Chordata > Aves > Anseriformes > Anatidae > Cygnus > Cygnus atratus. The sequence continues at coordinate 65,429,361 of NC_066366.1, forward strand.
CATGAACATGCATGAGACATCTCAATATTCGTGTTCAATTTCCATTTACATTGAAACTCTGCTAGTAAGAGTGTCTATGGTAAGCTCATTCTCAGCCACAGTCCACCCACATTTGTCATGAGAAACCAGATCAGAATTTGCGATTGCAGCTTTCCAGGCTGGCTCACAGCCTGGTGCCGGTTCAGCAAATGACAACATAAGGCACGGAGCAGCACTTGACGTGAGAGCACGGGACGGCGCTCTCCAGAACCCGCAGCCAGCAGGGAGCCAGAGAGGTTTCACTTGGTGCTGGGCTGGCAGGCACTGGGAGCAGGGCCGGTGGGAGGCAGCGCGAGGCGGGGCTGCGAAGGTGCCCCAGGAGGCAGTGGCGGAGCTGGGAGCCACGTGCAGCCACCGCGGGCTGGGGACGGCTTTTTTAGCAACAGGTATCAGGAGTCCCATTGGGGCTCTACATTTAGCTAAGAGAGAATGAGGGCGTGGTGTTACCTGTAAATGGCTATGCAGGAGATGAAGCTTGAGAAAAGGCTCCTAAGTTCACCCTGCAAGGAGAGCACGCGGGTGGGTGCTGCAGGGTCAGCCCAACAACGAGGCGCGCACTCTTCAGCAATGAGTGTAAGGGTCTCCTAGCATGGTTTTCCAGGAACTGTAGCGCAGTGTCTGTCGCTGGAGACATTTTCAAACTCTGAAAGAATGTGCATCTGAGAAGCATGTGGTGGCTGACATGGAGAGGGGTTCAAACAAGCAGAGGTGACCTGGAGGTATGGGCTCAGTATGGCACAGGGGAGCTCCATCCCTGGAGCCTCAGCCCAGTGCCCTGGGCACACTCCAGCCTCCCCAGATCATCTACAGCCAATGTTGTGCCTCAGAGGCTGATCAAAGGCGAGTTTGGGACCAGTTTTGGAGCTGACAGCACCAAACTGGCCAGGAACAACCTCACAGATCTTCAGGCACCACCGTGCACCAAGGGCCACCAGTACGAAACCACCACACGTCATAGGGTGACCTGGGCACAGTGCTGGTGCTTCAAACCTTCCTACCTCACATTCCCCCAGATAAGTTTTTTTTTTTTTTTTAATCAAAAAAACATCTTTGGTAGTCAGATGAAATATTCTACCTAATTAACAGTGAGAAAAACTCTCATTCCTTTTCAGCATTTTCTGATCCAGTCCTGTAGCTGTTCTTACTGAAGATCCCAGGGTACCACAGTCTTTTGAAACCTCTCTTTCATCACTTCTCACAAAGAAGGACCATTGATATCTAGACGACAGATTAAGGTGGACAGTTCAGACTAAATGCCTGAGGAACTAAGAAAAGTTTTATTTTTAACTAAAAGTTAACCACTCTGATAATTCCCAGGTTACCACTTGGGTAAAACAGTACCCACTAACCACGGGCAGTGAATGCACGTCCTTGGCACGTCCTCTGCAAAGCCACCCTCAGCCCCGGCCAGCCTGCGGCACAAATTCACCATATAGTTTTGAGCCACCACAGATGCGAACTAGTTCATTTCTACACCAAAAGTGAATTCATACTGCAGCCACTGCCATCCTGCAGCAGTCTGCGGGGCACCTGGCAGCCCGTGCCCTGCTGCGCTGTGCCGGCCCCGTGCACCACCCCGCGGGCTTGGTGCTGCCCACGCTCCTTGCTGGGAGGATGCAGGCAGGAAAACCCCCGCTTTCCTGCATGGACTCCTAAAACCAGTCACGGGCAGGTTCAGGAAAGTAGCGGGTGCTCTGAGGAAAGAAAGAAATGCCCGCAAAGGCTATTGGGCAGAGAAGTTTCAAACAGCACCTGCAACGGGTGAAGCCTCCAAAGGCAGCAAAAGGGCCGTGCGGAGAGCAGGGCGCCCACGCTGCCCAGCTCACTGGTGAGGACCAAGGACGCCAGAGGGCTCCACGCACGGAGCTGGGCACTGCTCCTGCCCTTGCCAAGCCAGGACTGCCTCCCGGCCGGGCTGGTGTGCGTGCTCTTGCAGAGCAGCTGATTTCAGCTCAATGACACATCCAATTTTGTCTGGCAACTCATGTGCGCGTGCTTCACTTTCTTTTGTCACAAAGCATCCAGCATGTTCTCCTCCTTGGCATTCTGGATTTAAACTCTCGCTCTGACCTTTTCAAACATAATTATTCTCACTTCCCAAGGAAAGTCTGAGACTTTTGGACAGATGAATACATTTGCCATTATTCCTTCTATACAGAGTAAATGCAATCAATAAGAATATCCTTCCCAGTTTTCTCACCCCTTTCTCTCCCCCATGTATTTTCATGGTTATGAACAGCCTCCTGAAGATGTGGAACTACGGGGTCTCATTTTTCAAATACCAAAACAGAAGATTAAGACTTTATGCGTGAACTGTCTTTAGATTTGTCAGAGACCTCGTCTAGGCCAGCTGGAACGGCAAAGACCCAAAGTGAGTATCAGAGGCCGGTAAGGTTCCTTTGGATGGTGCCATGCGGAGTCACCCCCTGTTCACGGGAGAACAGGCAGAGAGGTCCAGGTGTTTTATCAAAGCAGGAACAAACCGGGCTGAGCAGCAACGGGGCGCCACTGGGAAGCTTTGCCTCAGACTGGTCGGGAGTTTGTGGGTCGGGTTCTTCCCCACCGCACTGCCAATGCACGCCATTTTACCAAAAACTTTGCAACTTCGTTGTGTTCCCAAAATACCATTGTACAGAGATTTTTGCTTAGGCGGTAATTCCAGCTGAAAGTAAATTCCAGCATGATTATGCAAATAACTAATTTTTTATCTCAGTGCTTGATTTAAAATAGTAATACTACTAATAATAACAGAAGTAAGTCTACTTGAGGTTACTTTTTTTTCACTGAAAAAATAGAAATTTCAGGTAACCCTATATTTTTATTGTTAATGCTCCTCATTATTTCGTTTTGACAAATATACAATGTAAATGTTTTTGAAATTTGATATATTTTAAAAATGAAATAAATTTCTGCAAAATGTTTCAGCTCATTTTGTTTAGTAAAATTTGAGCAAATTCTCTATTGCGTTGCCAAGCTCTTATTTTTAGCATATGTAATTTTAAAGACAAAACTACTTGAGGTCTGATACCTCAGTCAAAAACAAAACAAAACAACTAAAAAAAAAAAAAAAGACAAAATGTTATCTTACGGAACTATGCATTTATGCCAAACTCATGACCTTTTCATGGTCAGAAGTGGCAGTATTTTTTCCCTTGAGTTTTCCTTGCTGCTGTCACAATTTGGCATGACAGTGCAAGACTCCCTCTGCATAGCATTGGCTCCCATTGCTTCGTATAGAAGCTGGAGGCAAATTTGAGACTCCGGGAACCTGCACAGGCCTTTGTCTTGGAGAGCATCTGGATGAGGTGGTGAGGAAACTCTCCCAAAGCTCCCTCTGCCCAGAAGGAAGCCGGAGGTGACAGAAGTCTCAGGACAGCTCCATGCCCATGAAAAATGTTGGAATTTTGGTGCTATGCTGAAGCATAATGTTTACCTTTTTATTCAATATTTCCATTGTAAATGGCTATGTTTTATTACCTGAAAAGCTGAGCGATCGTTTCTTCACACTACCAATAAATAAATAAAAATAAATAAAAATAAACACATGTCGAAGGGCAGAAGGGCAGCTGCCTTCTTCCTTCTGTGTATGGTGTGAGTCTCATGTGGCTTTGAACAGCTTCTGAGAAATCACTGATGCAGCACTCATAAAGCGTGCACTTGCCCCAGCACTCAGCATGCCTCCATGGTGCTGAGCCCATTGCTGCTGGGATGATTGCTTGGCAATGCCCCTTTGGCCGAATTCAGCCACATGTTAAACACCTGCTAAGCCATGTCCTCCAGGATTACCCTGTTGGGTTAGTTGTTTTTTGATGGTTTGTTTGCCTTTAATAGAAATGAAGTATTCAATAGAAATTTAAATTAAATATTTAATAGCAAATGAAGTATTTATGCTCTCAAATTAAGTAAGGAGAAGCTCTGTCAGCAGTCAGAGCCCCAGTCACAAAGCCAGAAAGCTCAGGGCTCACATTCCTCAGCAGCTGCAGGGCCAGCAGCTTCTTGTTGATTTGCAAAACGTGACCGAGGTGTTTGCTTCATGGCTAGGATTCATTGATAATATCATAAAATATATAACAAGCAATGATTTCCTTACCAGTACACACCCATCCTACTATCTGCAGCGTACAATGGAGCTACCTACGAGCAGGGGAAGCACCTCCCTGCCCCTCACTGAGAAAGGGACCCCCTGTGTGCACATAGCTGCTGGGGTGGAGGAGGACAACTTTCGTATTGAGCCCAGGGGGAAACAACAATTTCCATTCGTATGAATGTAGATGAAGCAATATCTGCTTTCCGTAGAGCATGTTAGATTGCTAAAGTTAAAAAGGAAAGAAAAAAAAAGCTAATTTTTTCCTTAAACGAGCAGATCACATTCTCTCTCTCTTGCTGCCCTCTCCCCCTGCCCATCAGTATCAGGAGCTGTAAATCCAGCCCGTCCCTGATGCCGTGGATAGGAAGTTCACATCAGGCCCAAAGCGCTGTAACTGCATTCCTCGGCGACAATGGCATTAGGACTGAGTCAAGGAGACCACAATTTGTGAGGGGAATGGTGGTGGCTGCAGGGTGCGCCCCTCAGGCATTTAGGGCAGACTTTGGGGTTTGAGAAGCTCCAGCTCCCCTCTACCCCCCACCTGGCATCCCGTGTCTGTGCCCGTGCACCCGCACAGCGCCGCCGTGCAGGGGCAAAGCACGGCCTGGCCTTCCCCATCCCCACAGGGAGAGCTGGAGGAGGACATGGTCGGGTGGTTTGGCACAGCCCGAGACCATCGGCAGCCAAAAACGTGGCAGCCACACGTAGGAACCTCACAGGCAAAACCCCAAACAGCTCCAGCCGGACACGGGGCTGGCGCTCCCTCCTCATGCTGCCTCAAAGTCACTAATGAAGTAAAGCAAATGCTGAAATTAGTGTCATTTAGGAATGCGGTTTGTCAATAAAAGGGAAACAAAAGGAGCGTGCACAGACATCAGAGCTCCCCAAAAGCTAGAGGTAGGTAAGCTTTCCTGTTTCTTATTAATAGCCTTCGATTAGAGCTTAACGTAGCAACACACTGTGCTAGTCTAATAAGGTTGTCTGCCTTAGTCTCTTAAATAACAGTTGGGGTTTTCTTTTCAGGCCATTCTGAATCTTTTCTCTGCAGGATGTGATGGGTTTGTAACACCAGCGAGAAGACAAACTACTATGAAAATGAAGAGACAGCAGAAAAGATCAAGAGAAGGCAACGAAAAAATTGTCTTCCCTTTGAAAAATTGTGCAATCTAGTCCCAATAATGCAAAAATTGAGGTGCAATTGGCCAATTCTCAGAGCATGAGGCGACATAAAACTTGCAAAAGATTTACAAGTTAACTTATATATAAACACAAAACTAACAGCCTCCTAATTTCAAACAGCTGTATAGGAATCTATATAGGTCACCTGTGGACATAGGTCAAAAAAAAACAGAAAAAATTAAGCCCATGCAAATTTTTTCTTACGTTTCCAGTCACACGCATGTATCTAAAACAACAGTATGAAGCACGTAAAATGAAATTCGGGAGACAAAATTGATTTATTCAGATCATAGTGGCTACCTAACTTATCACTCTTCAAATGAATTTTAAATTACCCCACTACTGTTACTGAAAAATATGGACTCAGAATCCGACAAGGGGAAACACCATTGTTTCTGGAGGGGAATAAGTGTAACGCAAACCCCTGGTTCACTGCAGCGGGTACCTGCGAGTAAACAGCTTCCAGGTCTGGAATAGATTGTGTCCATCTGTAGCCTGAGCGCTGCAAACACCCAGGTTCTTCCTTTTCTCGTCTTTTGCATATTTCACTGTTGGATTACTCTAGCACATCAATTATTCTTGCTACTTTACATTTGTATTGTGTAATTAATTCTTTGCTCAGCGTCAGGAGACAGGGCTGCTCTTGTTGTGAGCGCTTTCTTGTCCATCTCTTCCACGAACATCAGGGAGCACCACACATGGGTGCCTTGTACAAGTGAAGCCCTGGAAATACTCTTGGCCTGGAGATGTTGGTGTCTCCCTCAGCAGGAGGCGGGCAGGATTAGAGCACACGTTGTCTTACCCCCTCCCGCGGATGCAACGTTTCCACACCTGCTCCCAGCCAGAGCCAAGGCCTCCCTGCCACCCATCCCAGGGCACCCCGAGGGCCACCGCCACTTCTGCAGGAAGCACGGCCGCCGCCATCGCTGCGAGCGCCGAGGGCAGGCCCGGCACAGCCCAAGGAGAGCAGCCCTGCGCCTGGGGCCTGCAGGCACGGCCAGGAGCTGGGGGCCGAACCCGCAGCCCTCCTGCCACCGGAGCTGCAGGTGGTGAGCCCCCACCCTGCTGCGGGAGATTCAGCTTTCTGTGTAAATACAGCAACGAGATATCACTGAAAATGTGCTTTGAACAACACTTCGGTATCTACATGAGAGGCAATACATGTAAGCATCCAGCTTATTTCTCAGGGTGATCCTTGGCTCATCTTGATAACAGAAATGCTCCAGATTGTGAAGTTAATGGGGAGAGGTGAGCAGAGCATGGAGCTGCTGCCTCTCTGGAGCCTCCTGAAGCCGAGCGTGTGGTGCGGGCTGCAGCTGGTCACTGCCCGGGGACTGAGGATGGGAGGCAGAATTAAAAAAATGAGATTAGCTATATTCCCATTTGGAGGCTTATATCATAAAGAGGCACTTGAAAGCCTAAGGAATTATATAATTAACAGGGAACTTAATATTAAACCTTTTACATCTCAGTGAACCATGTGCACAAAAATAGCTGTTTCCTTCACAGCAAGCACATCTGAAGCACAGATTAAAGGATCCTGCATTTTGCATTTCCAAAATTCTGTGACTTTTACCCCTCTCATTTATTAACTTGAGATGTGTATCTCCAATCCCAGAAGAGCTTAACTGGAGATGCAAGGCTGAGCCCTTGCGGGATCAGTGGCAAACTAGCAAGGTCAGTCCCATCTTCCCGTTTCCATGGTGATCACTGTGATAATATATAACATGGCAACACCATCTTTCCACCAGTTCCTGCAGCTCAGCTCTTGGCTTTGTCTGAGCTCCCTTGAAATGGAGGTGAGATAAAAAGAGAGCTAACAGTGAAGAGGAGACAACTGAAGAAGCTGCCTACGAACACGCCGGCCGCTTTGTGCCCACTTCCTGAATAAGGCAAGTTTTCAACAAAGATTTTCTTTCAAGGGCCTGCTGTGTGTCTAGAAAGTGCCAGCCTTCTGGTGATGTTGCACTTAATGATCTGGATCCTGCCAGAGATAACTTTTTTTTTTTTTTTTGCCTTATTCTGTTGATCAGGACTTATTTTCCCCATAAGCAAAACTACAAGAAGATTTCTGCTGCTGTTATTAGGACTCTTGCTCTCACTGAAAGCAAAAGCCGCAGCAGGTGACAAAGCTTATTTTGATGCTGGAAAAAGATGCAGCCCAACACAGCCCCTCTTTGCACCCAGACTCCCAGCAAGGGGACAGGTGGTGGGGCTGGGATAACATCTTCCCCATGTGGGGGAGGCTGCTTTCCATGGAAGGGTGAAAGTTTTTCAGCAAAAGTACTATTTGTGTCTGAAAACAAAAGTTCGTTAAACCTTAGCTCTTTGCAGTGAGAGCCAGCTTCGCTCACTTGAGTGAGTATCTCAGGTTTCTGGATTTAGAAGTTTAAAGTGCTCTTGCAGTTTCTAGTTTTTGAGTAAATAATCAAAGCTCTGCATTGAAATAAAAAGTTTTCACTAAACAAAACTAATTCACAGTTCATTGGGAATTCCAAATCTATTTAAAAATTGCATACATATATCTGTATGTATGTATACATGTGTACATATTTATACACAGGCATACATACATTCAGATGTGAATTTCTCACGCACTCTATAAACTTGTCCCTGGAGAGCAGCCATGTCAACAGCATTGCCTGTACACCTGGTTTGCTTTCCAATGCCTCATTTTTAAATTGTCTTCTGAGTTTTTGAGTATTTGTCAAGGCTATGAGAGAGGATGGGCCATCAGTCATAAGCACACCCAGAAGGTTACAGCTGATGTTCACCCACCATGCACTCACGCAGCAGCAGAGAACAGCCTGGCGTCAGCCAACACCGAGGGTGTGAAGCCTGGCGCAGTGAGGAGCCCCCTGGGAGTGCTGGGGGATGCCCCGTGCCACCAGCCCCTGCTCTTCACAGCCCCGGGCTCCTTGTTTTTGTTGGGGGGCAGTTTGTGTTGGGGCTGTCAAAGAGAGATGCTGCAGGAGAATTCCTAGCATCCATCTCTTGTTAATGACTGTCATAAAACCCACCCTTCCTTTTGTCAGTAGAATATATTGGTGTAGCAACAAATGGTCAATATTTGAAAATTAGAAACACAGAAAGAGAAAGACTACTCATTAAATAATGAGTGCCATCTGAAACTTTCTTCTGAAGAGAGTTGTCGAAGGAACAGTCAAATGTAACTGCAAGCAAGCAACAATTCCTTGACACCTAAATACATCTGTTATGAGCATCCCTGCTCTGCGATCTAAACAGCGAGATGTAGAAATGGATGTCACTGTGGTTCATTATATTATCATCTTTTAAAGCCATCTTCAGCTGTAACAAGCTCTAAAGTGTTTTCTAGAATGATGGAGTACTTAATAAAAATTAGACAAAGAGTCTTTGGAGACCTTAGTGGCTTGCATGCCATTTGAAATACAGTGCTGGTCCAAAAGATATTAGCTTAATACTCTCTTCTAGTTAAAACTGTAATTCATCTTCTAAAAGGAGAAAGACATCAATGGATCTGCAAAACTCTTTTAGCTTCATTCAACAGATCTGGCTAACATTTCCGTACAGCTCTTGTTTCTTCTGTGTAGAAAAGAAGACAGATTAAAAAGGATATCGTTGTCTGTTGAGAATACCTTATCTCATGAAAGGGCATATTGAGCAACTTCTAGGCTTCCTAGTGTGAACCCACCCCACAGGACCCGGTGTTCCCTTCCTGCAGTTTCCAAGAGTTGAGTGGTTGCTGCTGGAGCTGAACGTCTCCCTGTGCCAGCCTCTGGCACCCACTCTAGCATCACTCCAGTGCCCCTGAGAGCCTCCAAAGAGCTGGAAGTGGCAGCGAGCCTGTACGCTTGGTTCTGTCTGTTATACTGACCTGCAGTGCTTTGCCCCCTTCTAATTGCTTCTGACTCACCCTCTCCTCTCTGCTCCTGCCATGGCCAAATGTACCTTCTGGAGTTCTTGTGCCAAGTGCAGTGACTTCACCCAGGCATGCGCCCAGTGCCGTGACCCTCCGCCTGCAGTTTCTGCTCACACACAAAGTCCAGACGACAGCTGGAAACCAAACACATTTCACTCGGTTGTTCCTTCTTCTCCTTCCCTCTCAACCCATGTCAGGATCAGTACCCCAGCACCAGCTCCTGCAGGAGGGCTTTTCCTGGCTCTCTCTTCCAACTGACCTGAAAGCACCAAGCCACAGCCCTCCCTGCACCGGCGAGCTGAAGAAATAACTCCAAAACCTCTCTGCATGAAATTACAGCCTGAGCCATGCTCGGTGTACCCGCCAGCTTTGGGGTGAGGGCACTGTGCCCCTGACTGGCACTGCCTCCTCACAGGTACAGATGACTCCTTTCTTGTCTTCTGTTCCAGCAGAAGAAATGCTCTGTTCCCTGTCTCCTCTCACATCTTTTGCTCTACAGCCACTAATGACCCTTTCCTCTCAGCAGTACAATATAATCATATGAAGCTAGCAGTGATTCAGCCTAACCTGTATTTAACTTGAATTTGCTGCTTCTTGTCAGACCCGATGAAACTTCCTGAGCCTCCCACCTCCCTCACTACAAGTCTAAAGCTTATAGCAATTAACTTTTTTTTTCCTTAATGCCTGAATTTCAACTTATTTTATTTTCTAAAGAAATGATCATCTCTGAGCATGCAATAATCCTATAATTAAAATAATTTGCTCTTGTAGCACAGAGGTTACATAATTGGCAACTAAGGATACTTGATATTTTAATAACAGTGAGATATATACGAAATTCTTCTCACTTTCAGTCGTCCGTGAACAGGAGCTGCCGTGCTTTATGCCTTTACAATCTTCATCATTCCTTCTGACCTGTCATTTTCCCAGAACTTTATTTTCCAAATGACCCAGCAGCTCACTAAAACAAGCTGAACTTCTTTGCAAAGAAAATCAATCATTTCCTACAATATCTTACTAAGAAAAGTTCTGTGCTGGCTGAACTCCTATACCAGATTTCATATACAATGGCAGAACATTAAAAAAGGCTAACATTTTAACACAGGAGCTGAGCCTGAAAATGGAATGGGTCTTTGAATCTGGCTGGAAATGTCATAGGAGTGGGCTTTCATAAATGATTCCTTCTAATATCAACTTTGGCAGGGGCAAAAATTAAAATCTAGCAGTGGTCTTTCCTGTAATATTTCAATGATTCTGCCTCTGACCCTGGAAAGCCAGATGTGTGACTATCTGTGCTTTTAATCACGGGATAAAAGATAATGCAGAAATTCCAGAAAATGAAAAATAAACAAAATCCCCAAAACTTGCTAAGTGTAATGGGTGGTTGAGACAGCGCTATAGGGCAGCACAGCTGGGTGGTAAGTGGTCTCGACCCCATCCGCTGCTGGGGAGTACCCACCAAGCCCCTGCTTCTCCTTCTCTGTGGGAACTGCACTGCTCACAGCCTGCTGTCATGTTTACAGGATCGGGGGACAATACTTTTCCTACCTTTCTTCAGCAACATTTCCAGGAAAAATAATAATAATAATAATAATGTGATTTTTCTGCAGACATGAAGAAATAAAATAAAAATAGACACAATGTTGTAGGAATAGTTCTCATTTTATCCACTATCTTTTCCATTCCAGCAAACTCTTTTTTCTCCCGGCACTTTCACCCAGTCCCAAGCACAAACTGGAATTCCTGAGCAGATTGCACAGACCTGACACCAACTGGCAGCAGCTTCGGTGTGTTCTCCAAGAGTACGGTAAATAAGCACCGTGCATGGCCAAGGGCTCTTTGTGGGCTATGTCAGCACTCACAGCTCCCCTCCTCGCAGCCCAGGACCCCGCCTGCCACCTCCGCAGGCTGCACGCAGCAGCACTCCTCATGCTGTGTGCATGTATGCTTATGGATTAAAATGATTGTCTCTTAAGTCTTACTTTCTTTTTGCTTTGGACCATTCACAACTGAACTCATTGAGTGATAACAGGGTGAAAGTTGATTGTACATTTCCTTTTATGTGTATCTTGTAAAAAAAAAAATCATTATTATCCTATGCTGATACATTAAAGTCTAGGAAGTGAGAGAAAAATATTGGGATGTGAGATGCCATTCTCTGTGATGTCTCAATGTAAAGATGAGGGTTATTTTTCACTGCGTTAAAGAAACACATTGGTTTCTCTATATCTTCATTTTCATTGAAAAGATTACATAGCATAAACAGAATTCTGTGGTAAACAAAGAAATCAATGCAATACTCATTTTGTTTTGGAATGTACAGTGAGTACCATGTTTTTAATAACATTACTTCAGAAAATGATATAATAAAATGCATACAGCATCTATCCAAGCTGCTGTCGCTGCTAGTCATAACTGAAATCACAGATCCTAATCTAGACTTCTTCAGCCCTGTTTTCTGCAGACCACAGCTGAGTTCCTGAGGGTTGTTGCACATTCCCACAGAGCCACGCAGACACAGCGTGCAGTGCCTTTGTACTTCTTCTACCAGACTGCCACGATTTATCATTATTGCTAATGTTTTTATTACTGAAGTTTCCCTTTAGCTATACATCAGTTAAAAACATGTTTATATACCACATCAATTACTTGATTGCACACATGTAGTGAACAATGCAGATTTTGTTCACTTACATTCAGCGTTTTGGGAGAAATGGTAAAACCTGTCAGATCAAGATCTATTTGGTGATAAAATCACACAATAGGCTTTAAGCTTCTTGATAACAGTGATCATTGGAAAGAATCACATCCATTTAGATGGGCTGAGGATTTAGAAGCATGGCTAGTAAGGAAAGATAATGCCCTTTATATAAAATAATTGCTCAGAACTTCACACATCTCTGGACACACAAGTCCCCGTATCAGATAATATCCATTACACTGTTATGTTTGGTAAACTTATTTTTAAATTTATTTATAACCTGTTTCAAAACAAAACAAAAGCAAGCAAACAAACAAACAAAAGGTTAAATAAAAACCTTCGTCTGCAATGGCTGATGCACCATCTAATGCTTGTAAAAATGCGAAGCCAATTCAAATCCTTCAGAAATGCCGACATTTTTTTTTCCTTGTGTGGCTGTAGTTCCTGAACCTGATGTTAATTCAAGTTTCCTGTGAAGCCAATGCCACTCCAGCAATCAATGAGAGCTTGTTTTATACCAGTCTTACTTCTCCTTTCTGCTACAATCAATTGAATTTGTCAAGAAGGCTCCAGGCACTGCCTACATTTTTTCCCCAAATAATATTAGGAAAAGAAAAGTGTCCAGCAAAAGGTATGTAGGTATACTGACTTTACGTATAATTAGAATTAGTTACAAACCAATGTTTATATGCTACAGTCTGTACAGTCTCTTTCAAAAAAAAAAGGTGGTGGGGAATAAATATTAAAATTCAAATAGGACAATACACTGCAGTTTTCATGGTGTCCTTATTCTGGCAAAACATCTATTGGATGTAATTGGAACTTCTCTAGGGCAAATCCTAAAGCCTTCAAAGTCTGCAGCAGCATTTCTCTCATTATTTATTTCCTTTGTTTTGCAGATGTGTATTAATAGAATATGGAAAAAAAATAATATGTAAATGATGAACAGTTCTGAATCTTCAAGGTAAGAAAATAATGCAAGAATAGGTTACAGAAAAACTAATCAGATGGGCCAAAATTTGATTTATATATATATATATATATATATATACACACACTATATATATATATTACTGTGGCAGGATTATTACATAATTCAGTTCTCCTTATGTTTATGTAAGAAGAAAATCAATAGCTTTGAAATACATAACTAACTAGTATGTTAAAATCCTCCTCCAGGACCTTATTTCAGGAGGAGCAGTAAAAACAGAGGAATGCAGATGTAAAACATCCACAGAAGCAAATGTTGGCCTTGGGAAAGAGAGTGCTCCTACCTGAATATATCTGCTCTGGGGAGCTGAGCCCCTCGTCTAGGGACCAGAAATAATGTGTTTGTCTAAAGAGAAAACCCAAATCACTTTGAATTTCAAGCAGTGTGCATCAGTTGTAACAAACTTACTGCAAACCTCTGCGAGGAAGACACAGCACAGGGTCTGGTTAAAGCACTGCTACATAGGAAACAATACGAACGTTTCATTTAATATAAAATTAGTAAGGGGGGTGGAGGGTTAAAATAAAAATTAAAAAAATAATAATAAAAATAAAAATACAAAGCATGAGTCTTATCAGCTTCATCTTGAGCTACAAAGTGCATGCTCTGGGTGCACCTAGCCCAAGGTTGCAGCCCTGGTGTCCCACGCCAGCCACACCACGCATGGCAGAGCTGGGCAGCAGCACCACGGAGCGCACCTGGAAAAGGTGCAAGCCGCTTCGTGCAAGCCCTGCGGCAGGGAGCGGGGCACCATGCTCACCTATCCATCCCGCATCCTCCAGGGGAAAGCCCAGCTCTGCTCTGGGAAGGGCATACAACCAAAGCAGCTGCAGCACCGTGAGAACTTGCACCGAAAACCTGAAAGCTGCCAGCAAGCAGCATCAGCTGCCAGGAAAGGGGCGATCGGTCTGCAGACAAAGCAGTTAGCTTCATCACAACTTTACCAGCAGAGGCTGGATCTGAGGTTTGATCCAGACTCACTACCCCTTCAGGAAGGTGCACACCAGATGAATTAAACCAGATGATTAACCACAGTAGAACTACATTTTTCTGCGTGTAGTGTTGTATCGCTTCAACACTGCTCTGAATTTAGGCAGTAGGTTTACATGCGTAGTCACCATTCCAGACAACATGGAAGGAAATCCATCCCCCACCTCCTCCCTTTGGGTTCTGACATCTGCCTTAATAAATCTTGCAAATCAGAGTCATCTGTCTGCAAAAATAACATTAAAAATATTTAAAAAATAAATAAAATGATTAATGCTATATTATACTATCTTAAAGACAAAACACACACACACTGCCCTTTGTATGTGGATGCATAAAAATAACAGCCAGGGGAAGGTATGGCGATCGCTGGAAGCAGCAGTGATCCCAGTGCCCGGGGGCAGACCAGTGCCAAGCTCTGGCTCCCGTGGGTGCCCAGCAGCCTCTCTGAGCAGAGGCACCCAGGCGGCTCCTGCCCAGACCCAGAGCAAAGGCATCACCCATGCGCCGGTGCTTCTGCACTCGCTTCCTTGGCCTGTCTCCATCCCTCATGTCCCTTGCATGCTTGCCAGGTCCCTCCTGCAGTGCTGGGCACAGGGCCCTAGGGCACCCCTCGGGGGGTGGCCGTGCCCCCCAGCAGGCCCTGCTGCTGCCCTGCGCCCAGGTTTCTGCTCCCCAGCCGGACCCAGTGCCGCGATCCCGGCACCCCAGGCGTGCACCCAGCCAGGGCCTGGGCCCCCAGCCCGCAGATGAGCAAAGGGCAGGCTGCCTGGACTCTGGTGCCTGTCCCCCAGAGGTAGGGGACAGGCGGTGGTGGCACGGCCGCGTCCCCGTCCTGCTGGCAGTCCCCTGGGGGAGCCACCGGGCTGCTCGGCAGGGCTGGCGGGGCAGGTCAGTGGTCCTCCTGCTTGGCCGCCCTCAGCAGGGCAGCACGCGAGGGGTTAACAGGTACTTGTGTATTCCCAACGGGGGCAGAAAAATCCTCCGCCTTGCTCTGCCTGAGCACCTGGAGGAGTCTCCGCTGGCTGGGCACACGGTGTTTAGAGAAATTTAAAAGGTGGAGGAATGGGGCAAGTCTTTGGTGATGTTCACTTTGCACTCTTATATACCGAAACCAAAATATTCTGCTAAGTTCTCAGCTTGTGTATTCATAAAACATTTTTCTTTTTTTGCTCTCCAGTTAAAAGAAAAAAAAATGTTGCCCACAGTAGGCAAGCTGAGTGCTGAGCTCAAAACTACGAGAGTTTATAACACAGACTAGATTGTGATGAATTATTCAGAAACCCAAATGTGCTGTGCCGTGCAATGACAGAAGCTAAATGAAAATGTGCCATTTTGGGATATGCCTGCAACAGATGCAAATAGCAAGGCTGTAAGACTATATATGCAAAATATTTGCAAATAGGTAAACACTTCTGTTCAAAACAACAGTAGAATTGCAGGAAACAAGTAGAAAACACAAAGGACATGGAATATCAGTGGCAGATGCTGGCGTTTAGGGTTATACAACACACATTGCTCCACACCATCCAGGAGAGCAAAATATGGTTCTCTAGGACAGAGGTACCAGCAGTTAAGGATGCTGCATTGCATAATTAACCGATGCCATAACTGGAAACCTTATCCTGAATCATCAAGCCGTGGTTAAAAAGCAAGGACCAAGCATGAGCCCACCCAATTTTCAAATAGCTGGGGATTGTGCATTTCCCCTTAAGCCTTCTTGATCTGCTAAGAAACAGAAACAGTGACTTACCTTTACTTACTGAAAAACAGGGTGAGTAATGAAAAGAGAATGTCTGTCTTCATTTTTAATTTCAAATCAATTCATTGTAAGCCTTGCTTGGCTGCCTGATGTGACATTGCAATTTTGTAGGACAACAGGAATAAAGACCATTATTAAAGGCTATCAGGGATCAGGTTGGTGTGATACAATAGGCATTAAAATGATGTGTGAATACTGCTATCATTGCCAATTTCAGCCTTTCTCTAATTACAGAAAACTTTTCAGTATCAAGGCATTTTTCAGCATATGCTGAAAAGCACCATACAGACTGCGAAATACCTTTGGAGTCAGGGCTGCCTAGCATAAGCGATGAGGGGCATTTTGCTGATCCTCAGGGAATTCACACCACTGCTCACAATGGCTTCTTAATTTGTGAATAAATTTCTGGAAACCCCAGATAATCTGGTAATGCAATCGCTAAAGGTAGCACTGCACCAGAGCACTGCGTGCAGCCTCGATGAGGCGGGGGACGTGTAGCTGGTGCTGTGGCAGTCTGTGGAGGTGCTGCTCACAGGTGCTGCTGGCACAGGGTGCAGGCTGGGCCTCCCGGGGGGGCTGTCTGCAGCCACGGCTGGGGAGGGGCTCGCACCGGGCACAGGCCTGGGTGACAGTCCTGGGCACATTGCCTGGGCACAGGCAATCTGCGAGCAGGGAATGAGAAAGGTGCAGTGCTGGTGTGACTTCTCCACCAAATACAGTGGGTCAATAAGGAAGACTTCTGAAGTATTTAAGAAAGGAAGAAGAGCTCTAATCATGGGACAGGACTACTGGGATAGCATTACTGCTAGAGCAACGTGGTAAAATGCTTAATAGGAGTTGCTCTTCTCCGTTTGGAAGAAGCATTACAGTACAACATTTTATGCGAGGATGAAAAAATATTTTCTCATCCATAAAGAGCTGCTAACCAACATGACAAGGCTAAACATGTAAATCACCTTGGCCAAGGTGCAATCTTTATGACTAAGGGGGTACCAGGCAAACAAAGTGAACAGAAAAGGGCAGGCGAACTGATGGGAGAGTTGCGAGCGGTCAGGCTGCTGCCACTTTGCAGAGAGCCGCACGCGAACTGGAGGGGAATTAAATCACCAGTGAGCAGCTGGTGGGGCCCCGCAGACACTGCCCGGGGGTCTCCGCAGCCCAGTGAGGGGGCGCAGGGCCCTGCAGGGGGGCCGGCAGCTCCCAGCCACCTGCGGGCTGGCGGCTCGGCGGTGCCTCTGGGCAGGCTGGCAGCCTCAGCTCGGCAATGCCACGGCCACAGGCAGCAGGCGCTCGGTACCCATAACGGGGCGGGTGAGGTGGAAAGGCAGGGGGCACGGCTCCACCTGCACGCTGTGGTCCCCTGCAGTGGCACAGGGACTGCTCCGTCCTGCCTGTGTCCCACGGCGCCTGTCGCTACTGGAGGCTCACGGGGCACCTCAGCCGGCAGCTCCTGCAGGGCGATGATGCACACACCTTCGCCAGCATCTCAGAGCGCCAGGACAGGGCTTGCATGGGAGAGCTTTACCATCACGTTCATAATAAATGCATGCGATTCTGGTTACTTCGCTTTATTGTGAAAGATCTGGGCCTTCTCCCTTTATTTTTTTATTTTTTGTCTTTAATATGATGATAAAGTGATATATGAATATTAGAGCCGAGTGAATAATAAAAAGGAAGCAATTCAGAACATATTAAGAGTCTTTCATTGCCCTTGCAATTTGAAAATCAGGTAGAAAGCCACACGATTATGTTTACACATAAGTAAGCTTTATAGTTCAGAAGTGATAGCAGTATTTACTCAACTAAGCATGAAGCCCCATTTTCCCCTTTTTATCCTGACTGCTGTATAGAAATAGTTTTTTACAGGAAAAATATTGCAATGATCAAAATCTGATCAAAATTGTACATCAATTTCATCATAATAAAGCATTAATTGGCTATATTAAAACATTTCAAAATATTCTGATTATTATTAATAGTCTGTGGCTTATAGTAGTAAAATCCCTGAGAACTCTGTGCTGAATATAATAACACCACAGAACTTTGCAGTAAACATTGAGATATCTTCATTATGAAATCTAAGTTTTTGTGTTATGTTCTCTTATTTTCTTTTTATATATTGATGAATTCCGATGCACAGAGATAAATAGGTGAAAGTATCACAAGCCACACCTATTGATCTGTAATTCACCTGAAGATCACAATTTTCACTCTAGTAGTTCAAAAGGCAGAAGTGCGATAGGAGGTAAGCAATGCAGCCAAGTTGGTTTTCCCATTTTTCAGATCAGGATATCAGGTTTGGAATTAGAAACGAAGATGAGTAATGGTGAGTTAAAAGCATGAATTTGATAAATCCTTGCACTTCCTAATGTAACCCATCACCTCGGGGAAGATAGGAGGCTAAATCAAATGGCAGTTTGCAAATATTCACAGCATCAGCATCCCCTGTCTGTGGTTCAGATGACCGGTAAGAATTGCCGAGTGGTCCAGGTGGTCACCTGAGCTACAAATGTGGCTTACAGATTACTGGCTCAATTCTTGTCTCTGGGAGTCCCTGCGGGATGGAGGGGCTGTGGACGAGCCTCCACCTCTGCCAGGCTCTTGTCTCCCCGCAGCCCAGCTCGGGTCAGGACCTCCAGGTCTGCAGTGACACCGGGGACGTCCGGAGACCCGCTGAGCTGCCAGGACACATCGGCACAGTGCACAGGGGGCTCCTTGGCTGGGCAAACCCCGCCGCTACCCCCAGCGCGTCAATTTTGCTCTAGAAGCCCCAGCTGCTGGCAGGCACCCCTGAGGACAGCCCCGCTGTCCCTGGGCCAGCCGCAGCAGAACGCAGCTGGATACACCTCAGCTCGCAGCAGAGCACTTTGCACTCCTACCGATGCTCTTTACTGTAAGTTTTTCTTCTGCATGCATCCTTCAAAGAGACAATCACTTGGGTGGCAAAGGAATTATCCACCCTTGGCCTTGAAAGGCAAGTGGGCTTTTGGCACAGGGAATAGAAATTCAGTGCTGGAAATTGGGACAGGAATGCCACAAAATACATCATGATCTTCATTGGCCACTTCTATTTTATTGGTAAATATATTTGTATTTGAAACGCTTCATATTTTAACATATGCAAATGTATTTTTTAATATTTAAAACTTAGCCATGCAGATAGGCAGTCCATATATCAGTTTTGCACAAATAAGCTTATGAGAGAAGCCTCGCATCCCTGAAGTGCTTGCGGTGTGCATAGCAATTAATACATGAGGTAAAGAGCAGGCAATTTGTTTATTTAAGCCTACGATGGATTTTTCTCTCTGATAACCAGAATCAAAGTGTAATAAAGATTCAGAAAATTGCCTAGAGAGCAGTCAAGTGTTCAGAGAAAGCACGCATGCCGGATGGTGAGGGAGATGGTCCCGCTCCTGGCAGACCTCGCTCCCTGCCCTGAAATGCGTCCCCAAGCCAAGGAAAGCCCCGGCTGCGCACAAAGCGGGCAGTGCCTGTGGTCTCCATGAGAGGAATTCCAGAGAAGCTGTTTTAAAGCTGGTCCCTGCCCTGCTGTACTTCGAACCTGCTTCTAATCAGTCTTCATTACAATGTGTTCTCTCTCCCACTTCCCCCTGGGGAAGTGAACACACCGCAGGGGTGCACCCCAAGAAAGGCGATGTTCTCAGGACACGGCTGGCTGCCGTCATCCCCTGCTTGGTGCTGCCTGGACTCTGGTGCCTGTCCCCCAGAGGTAGGGGACAGGCGGTGGTGGCACGGCCGCGTCCCCGTCCTGCTGGCAGTCCCCTGGGGGAGCCACCGGGCTGCTCGGCAGGGCTGGCGGGGCAGGTCAGTGGTCCTCCTGCTTGGCCGCCCTCAGCAGGGCAGCACGCGAGGGGTTAACAGGTACTTGTGTATTCCCAACGGGGGCAGAAAAATCCTCCGCCTTGCTCTGCCTGAGCACCTGGAGGAGTCTCCGCTATTTCTATAGAGTGTAAGCTGCTGAATGGGCAAATATTTTACGAAGTCTTCAGACAGTCATGGCAATTATTGACAGCCACCTGTGAACTGGGGGGCCTGGACTGAACCTGGCACCCAGTCCTTGCTGGGCTCCAGCCCCAGGGGGGAACAGCCCCAGGCAGGCTCTTGGGTGCGCACCCTTGGGAAGACAGTGCCTGGGGAAAAAAAACATGCAGCCTGTGAACACTTCTCAGCTACACTTTATTTGCTTGCAGGGATTCAGTTTCAGGTTTTGGCATAGGGGAAGGTTACCATTCTACTTGGATAAAAGTAGAAGAAGAGAGAAACATTTCATTTGGACTTGGTACTTCAAAATCAGCTAATTGGGAGGCAAAACGCCACCTATTCTTCCCTCCATCCCGAAGGACAGGGGTGAACAGGAACTCCTCAGGTCCCTCAGAACATCACCGCTTCCTCCTAGGCAGAGAGCAGCACCCTGGGACCTATGCCCGGAGTCAGCGCAGGGTTTGGTCTGCTAATAATTAAATTCAGGGTCAGGAGGAGAGGTCACCTATGCAAAAGCACAAGCTGCTTAGCTTGCCCACAGACCTCCTGGAGCACAGGGCCAGTAAGCTGCTTATATAGCAACTCATTAATAGCCACTAATCTTTAACTGTTTGCCTTCCTGTTAATTACAGTCGTGTCAAAACCTGATGCCTTCTGTAATTGCTTCCACAGGAAAAGATGATCTGGCTTGCCTTTTTTTTTTTTTTTTTTTTTTTTTTTTTATTACTATTCTCCCCAGCACGCTCCCCTCCAGCCACGACATTTTCCTTTCACCTGCAATGCAGCATTATCTGTGAATGATGCGTCTCCTGCTTGTCCGGGATATTGTAGTTAGATGTAGCCCGATGGCATAGTAATCACATTGATTTTTCCCCGCTGCAGCAGATACTCTCGTGTCCAGCCACTAAGTACTTGAGGAGAAAACACACAAAGCCCGGCCCCGGCAGCTAAGTCCCCCAGCAGCACCCAGCACTGCCCACTCGCCTGCACCACGGGATGGAGACAGGGACCCAGCCCAGGCTGCAGCACCGCCACACACCCCAGTTTGCCCCAGCACCAGCACCGGCCAGGACAGGACAGGCAGGCTCTGGCGTCCCCGCCACCCCTCCTGTTCCCACCCCAGTGTGGCCACCAGCCTGGGGGGGCCTGAGGCAGGACCCTGCCCTTGGGGTGCGGATGTGCCTGGCTGCGGGTGCTGTGTGTGCTTGGTGAAGTGTCGCCTCCACAGCCCCTCACACCTTCCAAAGCCACGATCCTTCGTGCTCTGATAATCTTCTGAAGGATGCCAGAGGAGCCTGAGCTGGAAAAAACTGAAAACCCCCGAGGTCAGACACAATTCATCCCTGGAGGTACAGCTGTTTAGAAGAACCAGTGCTGTGCTGTGTGAGGCTGCTCGGGAGAAAACTCCCAGCAGGAGGGAGTTTAAGGCTGGCGGGGAGTGACCAAAGGGCTGGGACTGGTTGGGCAGCGACAGACGTGCCAAAGCCGGTGCTGGAGCCTGGGAGCCAGTCGGTGACACGGGCAGCCAGCCCTGCAGGGTGAAGCTCCAGGAGATCGCAGGATCACACAGAATCACAGAGATGCTCCCCTCCGCTCCGCTCCTCTCCTCCCCTCCGGCATGTCGGTGCCGCCACAGCTTCTGCCCCCGCAGGACCTGCTCTGGGCCCAGCTGTGCACGCCCTGGTGGGCCCAGCCCCTGCGTGCCGGCACGCCAAGACTTCAGCCAGCCCCGTGTCAGCTGCACGGAGCAGCACGGCTCGGAGGGACGTGCTGCAGCCCATGGCAGCCCCTGGTCCCCAGCTACGTCCCCGGGCAGCCTGCCCATGGCCGTGCTCTGGGTACAGCCATGTCCCACGGGCAGCGAGGCTCTGCCCGCTGCCTGCAGCCCCGCAGCCTCGCACCGCACTGCCCTGGGGGGCATGCTGCCAGCACACCGCTCCTGTGGGCTCAGCAGACAAGAGGTCCTGGCGTTGGTCTTTCAACTGAACTCAAACATATGAGTTACTCAGATATGTACAAAATGCAGCTGATAGCAGAGTTTTCTGCACAAGAAAGGTCACCTGAGACTCTTTTCCCTTTCTGAGCTAATAAGCATAGTCTCTCAAGTTGCCATTTAACTCTTGTAAGTTTGTTTTTTATCTCAATTCCCCCCAAAACAATTACTGGAATAACAAAAGCATTTGCTAAGCAGAGCACAAAAATCTTTTATTTGGGCAAAAGCTCAACAACAAAGCCGCTGAACAAATTGCTTGTGTAATTTCCCTGAGGATCAATCACCTCCCCTTTTTGTCCGTGGCCTCGGCTTTGCAGAGCGCCCTGGTCACGGGGCACGTGATGCTCACCCAGGGCCATGGCCCCGTCCGCCCATGGGCATCGCCACCCTCGGCACGGCTGCGCTGCCCATCCCCAGTGGGAAAACAGGCGCTCAGAGCGCATCCTCTTATTAATTTTCTCAGTGTATGTAGTTACTGTCAAATAATAGCAGCTCCTTTTTTCCAAAAGGAACATGGCATGCATGCAAAATGATTTCAAGAATATGTACCCTTAGGGCATATTATTATCTTAACTAAAATTCAAATGCATACTTATTACCAAAATCTTTGTTTCAGAAATAGCTTTGCATTCACATGCTGGAATTACAAACCGCTACACAATTTGTTAGAACTTGTATGCAAAACTGCTTTTTAGCATGGCTTTTATAGTTGTCTTATTTATCTAATCTCCATGAGTCGTAATTCCTTTAGGATCACTTTCTTCTTTATACACTGCATCTCACCAAAAATAAATAAATAAATAATGCAGCAGAATAAACAAAAGGGGTTTTCTTCTTGAGCCTGAAGATTTTGATGAAATGTTGCATGTAATTTCTATTTGTTGCAACATTTCTAATAGGAACAGACACCCTCAGTGCACTGGAAGAGAGTCCCCAGGCAAAAGACTCAGGCATAACATCTCCCTTGGAAATAAGCAAACTGGATAGATAAAATAAAAATATCATAGTTGTTTCTTGCAATTTCCAGAAAGTGTCCAGAGAATTTTCAGAAAAAAAAAAATCCAGAAAAGTTTCCAAAGGTCCAGCCCTGTGGTGGGCACAGCCCCTTGGCGATCACATCCCCAGCCAGGGCCCAGCCTCCTCTGCAGGACCTCCCGATTCTGCACACAACACTTAGACAAAAGGGGAAATTCTTTAGTATGGAATATCAGCTCTGATGAGCGCACGTAGGGATCAGAGATTTTTCCTCTGTCTCCTGCCTCTCCCCTCTGTCAGCACTGGAGGAGGAAAGGCTGCAGCCCAGCACAGAGCAGGAGCCTATTTCCCTTGTGCAGCTCCGTTTTACCAGACGTAATTACTGGCTTTTAAAATAGCCTTGCTTCTCTCCTCGTCTGACAACTGTAGGGGTTGCCTGCAAAGGTACCATTTGTCTCCACATAACAAGAGAGAAGAAATTTCTCATCCTTCACCAGGAATGCAGAGACACAGCTGCCCCAATGACTGCAGGCTTATCTGGCGGGTGCCAGACCTGGCCAGCACGAGGTCCCCGCTGGGTTTAGCCGAGCTGGGACAAGCTGTTGGATGCGGTAACGCTGCAGGCACCACGAGGGCGGTGGGCAGGCGGGGGGCACTGGGCACCGTGGGGCGGGGCAGCTCCAAGGGTCCCTCCTGTGAGAGGGCCCAGGGGGCACAGAGGCTGCTCGTGCTGCCCTAGAGATACACTGACCCATCACACCCCTCTTCCTTCTGGAGCTGCAGATTCTGGACAGCAGGTAACAGCTCCCCCAGCCTGAGCAACGTGGTGACACTTGAGGTAAAATGACAGATTTGTAACAGCGATCCCACAGAAAGAAGCTTTCTGCTAAAAACAAAAATAAAATAATTATTTTATTTCCAAAGGTAATCAGCACGTGTGTAGAAAAGTTTACAAAAGAGAGTTGTTTCCTTGAATTTAACTAATTGCACTTACAGCCCGGAACCCACGCGGTCGCTACTGATGCACGCCCAGGGCTCGTGCCATGCAGTGGCACCCCCAGATGGTGCCCGGGCATCACGGCCCGGTGCGAGGCATGGGAGCTGGGCTGCCCATCGGGCTGCCCAACCCAAGGACAGCAGTGCCGCTCTCCAGGGCAGCCTCAGCTGCAGGACCTTGCCGGTGAGATTCACTTCTACCTTTGCATCAGCAGGGGAAACAGCTGAGCTCCAGTCGCACTGCAAATACCACAAAGCTTTTCCTCCACGACCCTGCAGCACGAGCAGCACCATGCCCAGCCTGGGACGGTGCCGGGGGAACACTGCAGATTTGGGCCATTCCTATCCACTGCAGGACCATGGGGCACCTGCTTGGCTCAGCTTTCCCTGCAAGGAGCCAGAGCCAGGAGTAGCGCCTGCAGCTCTTATTTTTATAATAAAATACTTCAGTAAAAAGTTCAGTACAAAAATATTGAACCTTCTACAACTCTGTTTGACCTAAGCAGCTAGAAAATGATATTAATGATGATCTTGCAAGCTGTTCCAGTCGAGATGGGAAAATGACAATTGAGTCATAAATCTCCAGGAGGAAAAGTTCCTGGAACTTGTTATCTTTTACATCTGTCCATCATTTTGCTCTTGCAGACTGACCTAGGACAGAGCTAATAAACTCTTTCTAAGCGCTTGCTCTGTGAATGTGTATCTTTTTTTATTTTTGTAAAACAAGACAGTACTGGTTGTGTTTCTTCAGTTCTCTCAAGTCAGTCTGTAATTCTCTGCAATGCTGCTAATGGGGCTAGAGGGAGCTGAATGGGCCACACTAACAAGTGTTAATTAACTTGTACCCAGTTTTACTCTGTGTGGCCAATGACAGCAACAAAGAACATCAGACCTATCCTAGAGGCTCAAAATTTAAATGTCCAACATAAAGAGGAATAGGCTTGAAGTACATAAGGGCATCAAAAGTAATGGAAAAGAGAATGCTCTAGTGGGCTGCTTGGCCAGAGCGTATCACAGCATCACACGTGGCTGGGGCTGGAGCACCTCTGGGTGCCCCTCTGCCCCCCCCAACCCCAGCAGGGCCCCCGAGCAGGGTGCCCAGCCCCACGGCCAGGCGGCTGCTGGAGATGTCCCCGAGGAGCCCCCAGCCCCTCTGGGCAGCCTGTGCCAGGGCTCCGGCACCCGCCCGGCCCAGCAGTGCTGCCTGAGGGGCTGGGGGAGCCGCCGGGGCTCCGCGCTGGGCCCGCGGCCTCTGGGCATGGAGGGGCTCCAGTCCCTGCAGCACCTCGGTGCCCTCCGCCGGACCCCCTGCAGTAGCTCCACAGCTCTCTTGTACGGGGGACCCACAGCAGGGCACGGCACTCCAGGGTACCAAACTGGGGCCTCATGCTGGACCTGCTCTGTGGTGTTCACTTCAGTTCATACTTACAGGTTATAGTTTGCCCTTTTCCTTTTGTTAGTTGCACTCTCTGAAGGCATAACAATAATCAATAAATTTGAGTGAGAAATCAAGTGTTTTCTCAGTTCACAGAAATGTGGGAATTACTGTGCTAGAGAAAAGAGCAGGGCAGAAAACAGTAGCCTATTTCTACTGCATCCCATAGCAAAGACTATGATTCTTATCAAATTAGTTCATTCATTTTTAATAAGCAGTCTTATGCAGCTGAACTGCACTGTTTCAGGTTAAATATCTTCATAGTCCTTTAATATTTGTAGGCTCTTGAAACCGGTTATTGAACTTTAAACAAGGCGGCAGTGCTCCGTGCTCGGTGTGTTCAGGGAAGCAGCAGCCGTGCTGGTGCGCAGGTCTGGGGAGCCCCGCGAGCCCCAGCACACCAACACAGCCCAGCACCCCCAGCACCCCGCCCCGGCCCTGCTCTGGGAGGGGGCTCCCCGGCTTCAGGCCGCTCGCCCCGCAGAAAGCGGGGATGGCAGGGGAGGGCAGAGCCCAGGGCATCCGCGCCCACGGGCCCACCTGCACCCACAGGCACCTGCTTTGGGGTTGAGCTACAGGGTATGGCCCTTGGGAAACTAAAGCTGTCTGCGAAACAAAACAGAAGTTGCCACGAAGGAAGGTATCTGCTCCTATCTTCTGTGCGGCCATTATTTCAGAATGTAAGTCACCCTACACCTGCTTTGACATATCTGTTTACAATAAACATATTTTGCAGCTGTGCCAGGGCTTGCTCAAGCCCCGAAGAAGCCAGCAGATTAGTTACTGTAGAATAGCATATCACTGTGACATCAAAGGATTAAAAAAACACCGCTGACCCAACAAGCAAGGACAATGCCAGGCTTAGCGGCAGTTCTACATCATAATGCCGTTTATCAGCCTCTGACAAATTACTGATAATTCATATTGATTGTCTGGACTGGATGCAGTGAGCTGGAAAGTGAAATCCAGAGATCCACTGAACCGAAATTATAAACACGGCTGAACTCATTAACCACGGGCTTAGCCGAGCCGACTATTTACCTTCGTGCTGCCGTGTGCACTCCCTCCTGCTCCGTGCTGCACGGCTCACATCAGGTTTGAGTTTGACACTGTGCCTTTTGAATTCAACATCATCAACATCCTCCCAAGAACATGAGAACCTGCTAACAGAATTATTTCAGTGAAACTTCGCTGCCCAGGGAGAGGGGGACGAGTACTGCACCTCTAGCACTCACAGATATTCAGGTAGCACAGCACCAGGGTGCAGTACAGAAATGCCTAACAGCAAATGCTGTAGTAAAACCAGCCCCACAGCCATGTTTCCCTAAGAGCCTGCGATACCAGTGGTTTGCAGTAAGCTTCCCTGTCGGGCAGCGAGGGCATACGGTCGTGAATCTGGGCTGTCGCCATGCCCCAGCACACCGTGCCATAAGGTGAGCAGCACGGGGGGCGAGCAGGCACAAGGAGGTTCTGCCAACCTCAGTGTTTGCTGGGGAAGACGGGGAAAGGTAAGGCCAGCAAAAGGAAAAACAAAAAGACTCTAAAAGCTAATCAGAATCTAAGCAAGAGATGTTCGTTTTCTGGGAGTGTAAATGCTTGGCTCTTTTCCCTCGGGTAATCTAATTGTAGGGGAGCGGGGGGGTCCTTTACTTGCTGTTAAAGGAATGGGTGGCAAACCAGAGAGATAATGCTGATAATAATGTGCACAGGGCATACTGTAAGGAAATGCTACAGAACCCTGGAGTTCTGTCTGTGGGAAGGACCTGAGGAGTCTCCATCCAGCCCCCTCACGCTGCCTGCAGCTGGACGTGGCACTCCAGATGTGTTAGCACAGGCCAGGTAAACAGGGATCTCTCTTCAAGAGATACTGTGCAGTGACGAGCATGCAGCTCCTGGTCAGCATTCAAAGGGTGCAGAAACCTCTGCTCTTTACTGAGGCCTGTGAGCAGACAATCAAACCACGGGGCTTCAAGAATGTTCAGTTATTTCATAATGATCTCCATTTGACCGTGACCTTTGAGCAGTTCAACATTTCATTCTGTATCTCTTTCAAAACCTTCTGTTTCCCACACATGTTTTTTATTCCTGTGATAATTTTTTTCTGAGCCATTCTCGTAGGCTCCATTGTACTCTTGCTAGCATCAGGACCTAGAATTTGTCAGACTCTGCCCCACCATTTAAAGCCATCATGCTGTCAATAAGCAGCACAAGTGACCGACCACCTCACTCTCCTCCTCTGCGGCACAGAACAAAATCACCATGAGTGCTTTTTTTAAACAATAGAAGCACTCAAAGAACAATGAGAGCAGACGAGTGAAATGCAGACACCAGCACTGCACCCCCAGCCCTTGGCAGCGCAGGCGATGATTACTGTGTACAAAATGCTGCAGAGCATCTTGCTGTGGCTGCCAGGTGGCTCACACTTGAGAAACCTGAGGAATTAATTCCCAGATTTCTTTAATTTAATATCTGCTGGAAAGTTCTCACTGTCAAAGGTTACCTGCCAGGAGGTGAAGAATAAACTCTCATGCAGGGTCCCAATGACTGGGAACCTGTCACCCTCACGTTCTTGGTTGTCTCCCAGATCTGGCAGCTCCCCACAGGAGCTAACTCTGTTACCAGGCTGAGCATGCTTTAACAGCAGCTGAGGAACCACAGGTGCTGTGGGTTTTTGCATTTCAGGTGGCAGTGCGTGCCTTACCACATGCCTAGTCCTGGTGTCTTTCCAGGCCACTCTGGCTTTCTGCTGTGCTGATGTTTCCGTGTAGGTAAAAGAGCGGTGGCTCATGATGAAGGTGGTCCAGGGTGCAGGGTGGGCAGGCAAAGCCAGACAGTGATGGGAGGAAACTGGGGCAGTCAAGCTGTATTCAGGGAGAGGAGTGTGACCAAGTTATGTTTACGTAGTAAAGAGCTGCTGGGGCCTTGCAGAGAAAAGTAATGGGAGCAGAGGCACCCAGCCAGTGGGTGCCTGAAAGGAGAGACCTGGCCAGGACCTGAGTGAAGGGACCTGGATGGTGCCATGGACAGACCTGGGGCTAATTCTGCCCTGCTGCTGCAGGAGCTGGGCTGAGCAGATGGGCTCATGCTCTGGCAGCATCAGGAAGACCTGGGCTTCCCAGGAGGAGCCGATGGGGACGTGGATATTGGGGTCTCCTGAACCATCTTCATGATCACCAGTGAGAGCAAGCCCATCGGTGCCGAGGAAAGTGTTTGCACAGAGCCTTCGATGTGGCTGTGGAGCAGCTGTTCTGGTACAGGTGCTGGACTCAGAAGGGTCCAGCCGGGCCACTCTGCCCCTCCGGTGAGGCTGTGGAATGCAGCTGCAGACAGCCCACAGCACCTTGAAGCAGCACGGCGTGACTGCCCGGACCCGGAGCAGGAGGAGGAGCAGGCGAGGGTGACACGGAGGTGACAGCACGCAGGGGCTGCGGGGAGAGCAGCTCATGGGGCTCCTGGAGCCAGTGTGGCCGGGGGAGGCTGGGATGGCCGCACTGGGGCTTCTGTGGAGATACCACAGGACATGTCACCCCCAGGAGCTGAGCTAGCAGGGCGTGCTGCAGGCACGAGACCACTCCTGTCACAGCATCTCCGAAACCAAATTAGGAGTTTCCTGTGCCAGGCAGGTTTTCTTTCTTTTTTTTTCTTTTTTTTTTTTTTTCCTATTACAGAAAATGAAACCATCACTTAATTGAAAATCCAAGTTTAAAAATAAATAAATAAATAAATAAATAAAAGAGTGCAGCTGGCTCTTGTTATGAACGCTGCTTCTTCATTACCCGAGCCAGACCGGGCACACGGCCCTGCTGCCCTGGACGGGCCCTGCCGAGGCCGCGTGGCCGGGCCCAGCCGCGAGGTTGGGGCTGCCCTGCCTGCGGGGCCTCCCCTCGGTGCGGGGCCACCCGGCCGGGCCCGCCGGGCCCTGCGGCCCCACGCAGCTGAGGGCCCGCCCGGGCCGGGTGTGGGCAGCGCGTGCAGACATTGCCCCAAAACCCGCCTGCTGTAGTCCTGATAACAAATCGCTCGTCTTCTTCAGGCCGCTTCCCCTTCGCACCAGCACATCCACCCGTTGAATCAGCAGGGCAAGCCTGGGGTGGCCTGTGTAGGACCGTGGAAACACAGAACAGCGCCCGCAGGAAGGGTCCGTGACCCTGCAAGGGCAGCACTGCGCTGTCACTGCAGGCCTGAACTTGGGTTTGCATATGGGAAGCCTCTTAGAAGTATAGGTTATTAAAATATGAGTGATGACTGAGGGCCCCCAAAAGGGAATATTTCAACTGAAAAATTTGGTTGTGACCAGGACTGGAATTCCATTAAAGTCCGATCTCTACAAAATGTTGCATGTGTCTGTGATTTATCTACACGGGCTTTGAATTCTTGAGGCTACAGTTTTTAATCAGTGCTATTTGCATTATATAACATCTTTTGTTTTCAGTCTGAATTTTGTTTTAATGACTTTTTGTTAAATACATCAATGGTGACTCTTCTCTGCCAAGTCATTCGGGATTAATTGCATTTGTTAAATGTTTTTTCCTTTTTTTTTTTTCTTGTGTTCCAAGAAGGCAGTGTATTTTAAAATTAATGTTATTTTTAAATCATTGCATTATACAAATTATTGGGCATATTTCAAGTAAGGGATGTAAATATATCCAGCTTAGGGTCTTTCTCACTAACACAGGATGACTGGAAATGTCACCGTACCACACAAAGTGTTCTAATTGGCTGGCAGTCCTCTTCTTGCCGTGACACTGCTTGTGAGCACCCATATATTTTCTATGGATGTGGTAAACAAACTCAAGGTCAGTAGCTACAAGGTACATTACTTGGGGTCTTTTCGGCGAGGACCTGACAGGTTGTTGTTTTGGCTGCTGCTCTGCGGTGGGGTGGTGAACGTGTTCATGTTCTACTTTCAACACTTCAGGCTGGAGGATGGCAAAAGTGGGTGCGTTTTGCCTCAGCAGTCGCAGCGAAACGGGCTGACCCCACTCCAAGGGTGACATTTGCCTGTTATGTTATGTTAAATGTTAGCCTGGGACGGGCCTGGCTAACACCAGCAAAATGCTGCGGACAGTCGGCAGCCTAGCCCCCACTGCTCTACTGCCATTACACCCCACGGGACCTGCCGTTAAACTCTGCCTGTGTCTGTGGGATCTGTGGCTAAAATGCCATAAGGGATCTGAGGGGAAAAGGCAAACCAAACAAAACCAAAACCAAGCAAAACAGCAAACAAATGTAGCCAAAACATCTTGAAGTTCAGCTGCTTTTGAAAGGCAGAGGGTTCGGCACTGCTCCGCCAGTGCACTGGGGAGCAGAGCTCTCCGGTAGCAGCAGCCACCACTGCCCCGCTGTGCGCATCGGCCGCGCGAGGCAGCCTGTCCGTCCCCGCAGTACCCCACTGCTCACGGCGTCGTTGCTTGGGTTGGACCCCCCCTCGTCAGCAGGACGCCAGGAAAGCTTGTGGCCCCAGCGGGCACGCTGGGCAGACCAGCTCTCCGGAATCTTCCATCTCACAGAGCTCCTGCAGACAACAGTACAAGGAGTAAGTTGTAATGCCACAGTACTTCGCTTTTATTGGACCTGGTCTGGCAGTTTACCAGCTGTTAACTTGCCATGATTACAAACCAAGCACACTGGGAGCATACCTGCACTAAGCCTTTGTTGGTTTTCACCAACCTGTGTTTGCACGCACCCAACCTTTCCGCTTTTGCTCCTTTGCTGCAGGTGGTCCAGGAGCTGCCTCCATGCAGACAGCCTCGCACAGGCAGCCTGGCATGCGTGGACACCCAGCGCCCCTGGGCAGCTCCTGGCACACCTCGGGGTGCCGGCTATTTTCTGGGGCCAGCAGGGGAAGCAGCAGCGAGCCACAGATGCAGCAGCTCAGGGAGGTGCTTGCAGCCACCCCATGTCCCCTGCCGCAGGCCCCGCACCACCCCCCGGGCTGCAGCGAGCCCCTGGGGGAGGACAGCAGCGGGCCGCCGGGCCGGGACCACTTCCAGGGCCTGCACGGGGCATTTCTAACAGGACACTGGAGCTTCCCACCACCACTTGCCATGCTCTTTCTGGTGTTTTTCTTGTATGCAGAGGTGAAGTTTACAGAGTCCTTAGCGATTTTTAAAATTAAAGGCTCATTCAATCATTACCTTTTCTCTTTCACACTTTCTGGATACACTCTTGCACATAAAAAAAATATATTTTCTTTCTTTCTAAACCTACCTTTTAATTTATTATTATACTTAGGAATAGATACTCCATCTCCACCATATCTCCTCTAAAAATACCAGTTTAGCTTGCTAATGAGACGATCAATTAAACTCTCCATGCTATGGCAGCAGCACAGAAGGAGTTAAGCATAATGCATCGTTTGGTACATATAATTATCAAGGAGGAAATCAATGGGAAACCGTTTTTCTTCTCAAGACGCATTGCTGTCAGCAGCAGCTGTACTCCATTTTCAGATCAGGCACAGGAGATTCATTATTAATCTTGCTGCTGGAAGGATCCACAATTCTGTCCCTTCTGTGTTCCTTGCCTAATTTTTTGCAGTTTGTCCTTCTGTCTTTTTCTGTGCATCCCCAAATGATTTCACGTCCAGGCAGTGCTCCATGTTAGGTCAGACATACAAAAATGTTAAACAACTTTCACTGACGTTAAGATCTCTCCTCACATGTGCAGCGATTGCACGTACTCAGAGGTACGTACACTGCATCTTACATCGTGCTGCATATTTCAAGAAGGCACAGCTCTTTAATGGGGTACACACAACTTGGGGGTTGAGAACACAGAGACCTTTGCCACAGACGCTGCTCTTCTCACAAACCTGCTCAGTCTTGACCAACATGGACTGAGGAGCCCTGGGCAGGCATGGGAGGGCTCGCAGCGCCATGTGACCCCGGCAAGCTGGGGCTGGTGCACGCATTCCTGCGGGGCTGCAGACCTGGGGCTCTTGGTCTGTCACCACCAATTTGGCCTCATGAATTGGTTGCTCTAGCAAGGCTGCAAAAGGAAACCACCCAAAGGCTGCTTTGGAACTGGACTTTTCATTGAAAACAGCTTAATTGATGCACCAGGCACCACCTCGAGGGGTGCTTGGTGAAAGCACTGTGACAGGGAAAGAGCTTTCCTCTACCTAAGAGCAAAATGAAAGGTTGTAATCTCAGAAAAATAATAATATAAAACTTTCAATGATGAAATTCAAAGCTCTGTGATACTATAACCTGTTGTCAAAGTGCTTTCCAAATGTTACACATTAGTGTAACATTATTCCTTTAAAGAAGCGGACTCTATGACAAACTCACTCGCACAGGTTCTGAAGTGAGAAGGCAGGATTTTGCACCTCCATTATGCACATATTATGCAAATGTGCAAGGATAAAGGGCAGAGATTGTTAAACTGAAGAGATATATGGGAAAGCTGACCTTTGCTACACTTCCACCACATGGAATAATGTTATACTGCTAGAAAAAAAGAGCAGAGCAGCAGCTGAATTAGATATACAGAAATGGAATGCAAGAACTGCACTGCCCTGCTGCAGGATCTCCTCCCCATCCATCTTCTAGGTTAATGATTCATGACAGACCCACGAAGGTCAAGGATTCTCTTAAGTGTCTCCTCTCTGTTTGATAACCAAAGAAGCAGAGGGAAGGGTAATTCAGATGATTACATTGTGGTAGGCTCATCTGATGTGCTAAGAATCCAGTACTAGGGGATCTGCAGGTGTCTGGGGCTCAGAAATACCCTCACAGACCAGAGCAGGAGGGGATGCAAAAACACAGAAATCCTCCTTGTGCAGGGCAGAGCCTCCAAGCTGTGCTAGAGTGGCTGGAAACAGCAGCAGTGGAGGAAGAGTAGGAGGAGGAGAAGGAGGAGAAGAAGAAGGAGGGGGATGAAACCACTTCTTTGTATCTGCCTCTGCTGACTGCGCGCATGAAGCCTGAGCTATGCTCAGGAGGGCTGGGAGGTCCGCCGTTCCTTGGCCTCCACAGCTCCAGGGAGAGTCGCAGGTCAGAAGAGCACAGGGAGGGCTCGTTGGGACCCCTTTCTCACTCACAGCCCTGCGCCAAGAGCAGGGGGGACGCCAGAGCAAAACCTGGAGTGTGGCTCCTTGTTGATGGAGGGGTGGGAAGAGCAGCTCGAAGTCACAAATACACAGCACTTCCACGTCCCCAGCTCAAATTGCTGCACAGAGACATGTCCTGATCTGCACCAGGGGAAAGCAAAGCACACAGGCAGGGGCACAGCCTGTCCACAACAGCCCCATGTCCTGCCTGACCACAAACCCAAACTGCCGTCCTCACCACACATATGAAAAAAATGGTAATTCTAAACGTGAAAATGCAGTGATGTGTGCAGTGTCTCGCTTCTGAAGGCATGGGTTCCAAGCAGAATGAGTGCCCCAAAGAACTGAAGGTGTTTGAAACTCTGATGGTTCATGGCTTTAGAAACAGTTTTATCAAGGTCAAGTGTTTTGGATTACCACTTCTGTGATTTCCCAGTCCAAACAGTACCCATCTTCCAACAAGGTGAAACTTTGTCTGAATTTATTAAAGCAATTGTTCAAAAGTAAATCCTGTTTCCTGGTTTTCTAAGCAGGCAGAAATAGAAACAATTAGAAATAATTGCAAGGTAATCTTTTGCCTACACGGTTATTTTCTCACTCTCTGGAGTCTGAAATTGGCTGTGGAAGAAACTTGGAGTCTTTGAGGTTTCATTTGGGATTGGACTGTGTTTACAAGGTTCTGAATAGGCTAATTCCTAAGTGCATCGACAAAACTGTCCCTGCACCAGGAACAGAGTGACACTTCCTCCACATCACCCATGAGGACAGAATGACCCAAGCATTTCTACATACTAGCATCAAATGTTGAGGAGCTTCCCGACTTGCAAATTATTGTAGCAGACACATCCAGAACTGATTTCAGCATTTTGTTTCCCGATTTCCTGAAAAGACACTTCATGGTAAGTTTTCAGTTGTCTAGGAAAAAGAAAGAAAAAAGAAAGAAAGAAAAAAAAAAAAAAAAACAGGAGAGCAATTCAGTGAAGGAGGAATAAGGAAATGCAGAAATTAGGAACTTAGGCCAGAACCACAAAAATTAGTTTTTCTGTTGGGGTGTTGTTTGCAGTGGCTGTTTTGAGAATTTTTCTGGACAAAACATTTGTAATTACTTGAAGTTATCAGGGATGGTGACTTGGTATAGAAATGTTCGCTTGTTTTCCTGATTAGGAAATACAATAGCATTAAGGGAATTAAATTATTTGCTGTCATGTAAGCTTCAAAAGTAATTGCCATCTGACCAGCAGAATGTTACTGCCCAAAGTATCTATCAATACAGATCCACACAGAGCTCTCCATCCCACAAAAAGATCATTACACTTAGTGACCACCCTGCCCTGTGCGACAGGGCCGTGTATGACAGCTACAGTGAGGTGCACGTCCTTCTGCCCAGTGATTCCCACTGTAACTGATCTAGTACTGAACCAAGCTGTGCAGGGAAGAAGTACCTGTGACACATAACACAGCTAATTTATTTTAAGGTCCCTGATAACTGGTTGTGACACTTTGCCACAAGAGTCTATTAAACACTCAGAAGAATCTTAAATGGTGTGTTTGCATAGGTAGGATATATTATTAAAAAAAAAAAGAGAGAGAGAAAAAAAAAAGAGGAAAAGAATTTAAAATGCATTTACTGAACACAGACCTATACCATTTATTTCACATCTGTTCAACCAACCTCGTCCTATTAAGAAGAACGATTAATGTTCAAGGGACATGAAAAATAAAATGGCTGTAATAAATGGGCACTGCTAATAATTACCACTTAGGTTTGTGTTCTGGTAAATTAATGGCACAGCACAATGCTGAGTATTAATATGTAGTCCCAGTTTATGAATGTTGAGCAGCGGATTTACGACACTCTGCCCACTGGCACTGCATTTAATGAAGCAGCCAGCTCAGTGTCATGAGCAAGTCAAGGGCAGGGCATTCTCTCCTACGCCCCTCTCGAGGAAAGTAGAAAATTTAGTGTCTCATAATGAATTATTTAAATTGTTCTAATCACTCCATCAGGTTTCTTCAGCAAGAGGGTTCACAGAAAAGCAGATAATATTCCTGTAAGTTGAGAGAGATGGGGTTCCCTTCTGGAGCACTAAATGGGGTTGCCAATGGGGGGAGGGGGAGGGGGGATAGAGGAAGTACTTCTTAAAATAGGACAATATCAAATGCAAATAATAACCAAAATAAGTGTAGGAAACACAAATCTGGCAATGAGCTTTGATAACACATGTAGTATTAAAAAAAAAAAAAACTAAGAGGTGTATTTACCTCATTTTTCTCATTTGCCAAAACCAATAAAAATCACTGCCCATTCTCAGTAGGTGGTGACATCTAAAGACTTAAAATTAACATCTCCTTTTTTGAATGTCTTCTTAACAAGGTGAGGATTGTGGATATTTTTTTTCCTTTAGTTAAGTTTTTAACATGATCTTCCATAGCATCCTTGAGGTCAAAGCGATGCGATACGGCCGGGATGGGCAGACCTCCAGGTGGCAGAATAACTTCGTCAGGACCACTGGGCTCAAAGGGTGGTGGCCAAGGGCTCTGGGTCTGACTGGATCTGGCTGGGGCGTGGTGGTGGGCTGCTGACCCTCCTCAAGGACGCGGATGGCGGAGCAATGCACAGCCATGCATCTGGCAAACGGCGCCAAGCAGACCGAGAGAGGAGGCAGCAGGCTCATGGCACTCCGTGAAGAGGTGCAACGTTTGGGGTGCCCTGACCCCAGGCATTGGTACCGACTGGGCACCTCGTGGTGAGGCAGCAGATCTGCACAGGAGGCCCCTGGGTCTCGCTGGACCATGGGACGTGCAGGGGTCGGCCCTGCCCTTGCCGACAGCCTCGGCCACCGGGGCTCCAGCCAGGACAGCACCAGGTGCTCCTCGGAGGCAAAAGGGCGTGAGGCAAAGCTAGGGAGAAACAGGTCAAATATTTTTATTTCTTGTGCATATAGAAAAATATGCATATTGGCACAAAACTTGTATGCCTGAAGCCAGGGAAAAGTACATTAAGAAAAATGTAGATATTTTAAAACAAGTAAGTTTTAGTTACACGACGGACAAAAAATGATCTGACTTCAGCATTTTTCAGATGAATAAACAGTATTTATTTGCTTGACACCTGGCACTGAGAGGAGCACCCAATAGCTGGGACCCATTGTGTGCACCTGCAATTCTTTCCAACCACCTGTCCCTGTAGCTGGATACCAGCATTGTGCGGCAGTGGTGGATCTCCCACCTGTCTGCTTCCGAAATCTACATTGCCATGTTCCTGTCACTGACCTGGAACTTAACTGGCAAGATCCTGTCAAAAACGGAAAGGTTAATAGCAAAAATTTGCAGTGTGCTTAGAAAGCCCCTGTTCTTCATTGCCACTGACAGACTCGCACACTCTTCTCCTTCCCCGGGGTGTGAGGTGTCTGTCGGGGGGACGGGCTCGGTGCCGGAGGGCAGACCCGTTCCAGCCCCAGCACCCCCGGCCGGGGCACAGCTGGTGCCTGCCGCACATCCCCCTCTCGCAGCCCTGCCACTCCCCATGTCCACAGCAGGATGCTAAGGCTTCAAGGCAAACACTTGGTGCAACGCAGCCACCTTTTTCATGGGTTGGGAAGCACAATCCCAGGCAGCAGCACGCTGACAAGTCATCCTTGCTCTGCACAAAGCTGAGTGAAGCTATCGGTGCTGACAAGGCAGGCTCTGGATTTACAGGCAGGTTGTAAGAGTTTTGAATTCAAAACCCTGTGAAATACCTTCTGAAGATGAACATGTTTTGCCGAGATGGAAAGTGGTGCCTGACAGAGTGATGGGTTCCTGGATAACTTGGAAGCCTATTTCACATGAGAATGATACCTAAGACAACTTAAGACCCTTGAAATGAGTTTCAGAGAAAACAGTGCAGGGGCTCTGCAGGTGTCAGTGTACAGAGCTCTTCCGTGCAGCACTGCCAGCCCCAAATGGGGCAGGAATGCTGGAGCAGGGGCGAGCAAGGACCAGCCCTCTTGTTTGGACGTGGCAGATGGTGATCAGCTGGGCACGGTTATGGAGGAAAGGATCAAGACCGTATGTTTGACCCAAAAACAAAAGAAAAATAGAGAGAGAGAGACAAGGATGATGCAAAGAGAGACTGATGTAGTCAAAACAGTGCAGCAGAAAGCTGGCCTCTGTATTTGGAACAGAAATTAGGAGTTATCAGAGGAAATTGGTGCCAAGCTAGCTTTAGCAAAACCAGATTCAAGGAAAGCTTGGATCATGGATCATCAGGTAATCGGTGCTGGATTATCATAGCAATAACTACGGTGGGAATGAACGCATTTGTTATAGATTTGAAAGACCACAGTCCTCCTGTGCCAACTCCTATCTCATATCTGCAGTTACAACATTGACTTAATAGAAAATAAATCATGAGTCTTTCGTTCTAGACAGCCTGGTGGATCAAGAGAGGGAAAAAAAAAAAAAAAAAAAAAAAAACAGTTATTCATTACTATTTGTGAGAAATATTAAATAGTCGTATTAATGGCTGTGACATCTTCTCTAACTTTGGAAAGCTTCATTTACCATGATTAGCAAAGATGTTATCAAGAGACACTTAATCCTGCCTCTGGTTTCCAGTGCAAGCAGCCACAGTGCATTGGGGCAAATGAGCCAAAGCAAAAACAGTCGCCCTCCTTTCTTCCTTCCTCCTTGCTCAGGTGGGATTTTGTCCACCGTGTCCCCAGCTCACACACCGGTGGGGTGCCCCCTGGTACCTGGTTGGGTGCAGAGCCTCTCTTGGTACCCCAGGTGCCCTGGGTGCCTCCCGGCCCTGGCACCCATCCTGGCCGCTCCCTGCACCCTGTGCGCCCCCGCTCATGGTGATATCATTTCAGTCTCCTGGAGAGGCCTCTCCAGGAGACTGAGATCTTGTACTTTATGTAAAAATCTTTCTTCTCCATCAGAAAATTTACTTAGAGTTTAAAACAAGTGAATAAACAAACCTAAGACTGTAAAATGGAAGGAAAAGTGAAAGCAGAAAATGCAAGGAGTATATAATAAGGTGTGTTTCAGTCCCACTTTTGTGTTTCATTTTTTTGTGTTAGAAAAACTCGAATGGGGCAGAGTAGTGGAAGTTCTTTATGTAAAATATAAAAACAGTCATACAAGAGGGAAGTGATGGTGTTGACCCTCAAAAGAAAAATGGGCTTAAAACTCTTCAATAGCTGTTATTGAATATATGCGTGGAACCTTTCAACAAGATAAGAAGAATAAAAGCAAAATTGAAAACCAAAACTGTTTACTGATGGCTACATTTTTATGACAGTTCAACACCTCTCTTCCACAGTTTTTAACAGATCTGTACATAGCTATATACACCTACTTAACCCTATTTATCTCTACCATTTAATCTGGGAAAGAAAAAAAAAGAAAAAAGTACTTATTTGAAGAGTGTGAAACAAAACAAACAGAAAAAAAAACGGGGGGGAGAAATAAATAGGGAAAAACATTAGGAGATAGTGGATACAAAAAAGGGATGAAAATTTGCTGCTATTCTAAACAATGGTGGTCTGACACTGGGCAGAAATCCCAGTCTCTCTGACAAAATAGGACATAAAAATGAAGGAGAAAATTGCAATAACAGCCCACAGGTTCTGCAATTGCACTTCTCTCTGCAGTATTTGCTAATATTACTTGCAGACAAAGCAAAAGGGTAAAAACTAAGACTGCATAATTTACTGAGTAGTCTTCTTGAAAGTAGGTAGAAACATAAAATCCAGCACAATCAATGCAATTCAGAAAACAGCAGTCAAAACAAAACTGTAACCATGGCCAAACCCCAGTTTTGTTCAAAAATTTACAGAAAGGCATCAATAGCAGGGAAGAAAACAAAAAGGTTGGCACTATGCCTTTCTACGTCAACCCTATTGAAACCGAGTTAGAGACCCTTTCAGACAGTATCAACATGCCCACAAGCTTGTGTTACCACGAGTCATTTATTACAGGGCCAGTAATGTCTTCTGTAATAATAGGTCTACAGTGAATATTTGAGAACAAAAATAGCAAGTGCACCCCAGCAGCACGTCTGCTCACCTCTGATTGCAGGTCTTTTTACCAGTACCATGCCTGCAGGAGGATGGATGACCACTGGCCCTAAGTAGGATAAAAAATACTTATTATTTCCTTTCAGACTGTGACAGTCAGTAAAACTGAGTACAGAGACATATTTGAAAGATCTTTGCATATAAAAGGCATTGTTTTCATTGGAATATGTATAGCACACAGCTGAAGCTTATGTCCCATAACCTCTTCAAGAGAACTTGCTAGTGAGGGTTACATTTGCAGTTTGGATTATAAAATCGTCGTTTCCAGTTGCGAGGTAATAAAGAATACTAAATAAACTGATTTTCGGCAGGTTTTACACAGGTATAAACCAAAAGTCCAAGAGAGCTTGCACTTAAGTTTAATTGCCATGGTTTGCCTTTTAGAGCAGCTTTTAGATTCTGCTAGCTCCCCGTGCAAACCCGCTCCAAGCCAAAGACCAGCGGGAGCTGCTCCAGGCCTGCCTTGGCCCAGCGTGGCCACCGAGGTGCGGGCCCCCATGGCCACCACCTCGTGTAGCACCTAGTGCCATCACCCCGTGTAGCACCACCAGCCCCCGGGCTTGTTCCCTCCTGCGTGCTCCGGCGGTGGCTGCAAGGGCTGGGAGTCCCCTTTCACGAGCGTTTCCTGTCTTTCCCCTTTTCCCTCCGTCTTGCTTTTCAAACAGTACCAGGAAATTAAAACACCCCCCATACCTCCAGCCTTATTTCTTCCTCCAGACCTACGCAATGTTTTGGCTTTCCATTCAATAGTACTTTTTGCAAATCTCAGGCCAGCTATAACATTGATACCAGGGTGATAATGGCCTTGGTAAAGCATGGATAAAAGCGTCACAAAATGAGCTGAACATGATCTTGTGTGAGATGGACCAGACTCCAACAAGGTCTGCTCACAGAATCCAATGCCAGTATTTGTCTGTTTTCTTTAAAACAGTTTCAGGGGAGATGCTCTAAACTGTCACCTCATACAAGACCAAAGGAAGGAAAATTCATTGCTAATAATTAAAGAAAGAAAACTATTAAATGCAGTTACTGTTCAGTGGAGGAAACATCCACCCTGACACTTAAAAGGAAAGGATGGAAGCTCTTCCTGCATGAGGAAATCCTCCTCATTAAATGATCTGCAGAGAGCAGCTCCTTAAATAAAGCTGGAAATAATCAAAGAAGGAAGAGAAATGGCAGTCATCCAACAAGGACTCACAGAAGTGGAACAAAGGACCAGTGACCTGGAACAGCACACAAAAGAAATGAAACTCATATTTTAAAGGCAGCATCCCCAGCAGCCGCTTAAGAACAGTTGTTCACAGTGTTTCGGTGTACTTCATTGAGCACTTTAAAGATCACCACTTGAATTGTGCACTTCAAGTGCATTATCAGATAAACGTAGCCTTTCGCCTGCCTACGTGAATGACTCTGAAGACACACTTGCGTTCTGTGACTGTTGGCTATCCAGTGATTGTTGGGAAGCTGCCGGGCTGGCGGGTGCCTCTGCCTTTTTGCTCTGCTCTTCACCTTCGCCACGCAACGTTGGCTTCCTCAGACGAGGCACTCGTCACCTGCAGGTGCAAGCGGGCTGCAAAACTGCGTGCTGCCCCGGGCTGGCCCCAAGGGAGGGGGGCACACACGGCCCCACAGGCATCCGGCCCCACACTGCTGCTGAGCCCCGAGCCCCGAGCCGGCATCCCCCTGTGTGCCTGGGAGCACGGCGCGTCCAGGTGCTGCCCAGCGGCAGGGCCGGCTCTCCTGCCCTGGAGCCCCCGCCGAGCTGTGCCGTCCTGCGCTGCTCCTGCTGCCTCAGCAGCTGGTGGCTCCCCGGGATCAAACAAGTGCTTCTCACCCTTCGTAACTGGCTTCCAAGTGGAGGTGGCCTGTACAGCATCTGAAAAAAAAAATGGTCAGCCCAAATACCTTCTGCACCTGAGAAGGAAACCTAATGTAGTTATATAAGTACAGGTACGATGACCTGCTAAGCGATGGATCATTTATTCCATCTTCAGTGAACTTCACAGAATATTTTATGTTGTTCAGCGTTTCAGCTATAATTTTTGCTTTAAGAGAGAAGAAAAAAAAAAAGAAAGAAAAAATCTGCCTTTCCTACCACCACTGTATCTTCATGCCTGTTTAAATTCTGAGGGGAATATAAGTATGTTATTTCATACATAGTACTAATATAAAATAATCCCATCATTCATAGCCAATAGTCCTTGCCTAAAACCAAAAAATATTCATCCCTGGTATTGCATTTAAATTGCAAGCATTAGTCCAGGAAACAGTCATCTGCACAGGAAAGTAAAATAATATATCTTACTTTCTGCATAAGCTTCTCCTTGGATGCTGGGCTTTCACCTCTACACTCTTCAGATCACTCAAGTGAATGTGATGGCCTCAGCACTTTTAACATTACACCAGGTTTCTACTATCCAAACTATCCCCAAGCTCAGCAAAATTTGTAATGATTGTCATTCTCCATTTCATATAGGTTCAAGGCAAAATGAGATTGAGTCTGAGTTATTGTCTCAAGAGCCTGTTCAGAACATGTTAAAAGAGAGCAGCAGGACATTTGAAGCCCACTGCTGTTTCTCTCGACATTTCCTCATATTCATAAACTATAGCCTTCACTTTCCGGTCGTATCAATCTTTCATCTCTCTCAAGTACTAAATTAATCCTATTAAAAAATGTCGATTAAACTGGTCAAATTTTTTGATGGTATTAGAAAGTACTTGATATCTTTTCTGCCCTTTAATTTTATGAAATGGGAGAGAATAATCCTGCAAAAAATAAAGCCCCTCCAACTATAAGCTTATCTGGAAAATATTCATTTTTAATTACATTATGTTGAAACAAAATCTTTTTCTCTTTTTGTAAACAGAAGGGAGATTATGTTTGGACTACTTATAAAAAGAGGCGCTAATGCAAAAATGAACCTGCAAAGACACAGACGATAGGGAAATTACTAATTGGAATTTCCTGCTGAGGTGACTTGAAATTTTGACCAGGGAATCATTGTCTATGACTGCATAGCCATACATGTTTAGTGTATGTCTACATGTCTGTGACCCATGTAGTCATTGTCCTGTGTAGTCATAAGCGCTGTGCCCCCACATCTCTGAAATACCTCCTGGCGTGGGGACCCCACCACTTCCCTGGGCAGCTCGTTCGGATGCTTGGCCACCCACTCCATGAAGAAATTCTTACTAATATCTAGTGTAAGCCTCCTCCGATGCAACTTGCAACCATTTCGCCAAGAAAAGAAGACCATTTTCAGAGAGGTGTTTATTCCAACACCTGTTTGTTTTCCAGGCTTGCAACCCATTTTCCAGAAGACTGGCTTCAAACAGTCACGGAGGAAGGATGACACCAAGGGGCGCACCCTCTCCCTCCAGCCGGAGGGATGTGTGCTTGCCCGTGGGTGCTCCCCAGCTGCCTCCAGCGAGGTGCCAGGGATGGCCACGGGACACTGCTGCACGTGGGTACACCTGGTAGCCCAGGCTGGCAGCAGCATCTCGGGGACACCACTGTCATGCTCCTGAGAGCACAGGGCTGCCCCGATGGGGGACGATGCCATGGCAGTGGTGTCCCTGTGGTGCTGCCCCAGACTCAGGCAGCTGAAGGTAGTGTTTGTGCTGCAGCAGTTACAGCTGTACAGAGGCTTAAAGGAAGCAATATTAGCAGCTGGCAATTAAGTGACAGAGAGGATTAGGACATCAAATGGAGGTTGAACTGCAAAAGCAGCTGGACAAGAAATGAAAACGGGCTTTAATTTAAGTGTATTGTAAAGCAAGGTGTTCATGTCTGTATTTATGTGACTGCAACCCAGTCCCAGGGGAGCTAGTCCTCCCATTGACTTTTCTCAATAATTCCTCTTTAAATATACTTTTAATAAAACCTTGTTTAAAAAGTACCACAGTGTTGACTGACCTTATAGTTCTCTGCCTACTCTCCAGAAATTTTTTTCTAGATACTGAGGTTGTGTGCTAAATAAAGCAGTGGGTACCTCCATCTCTTTGCTGTATATCAACAAACAACATTATGCAAGCCATTTCTGGGTGCATCGAACGTGAATCTGGACAAGCTCAACAAGAAAGAACTTCTGTGCATCCAGGTCTTGGAGCACTACTTGCTGGAGTCTCTCTGGAAGCAAGACAGCACTGTAATTAACCATCCTTTCACGTGCAAGTTTCTGGTATTTAGGTAATACATCTTGCTGTGGCTGTAATTCTTTTTCTCTATTCTTCTGAAATACTTCCATACTGAGCATCTTTAACATCACAGGACACGTCTTCCATGATCTCGTGTGGGTAAGAGGTTTTTAAAAAAAATACATCTGATTTAACAGCATTAGCAGAGAGGTAGTCATATTAATAAAACCAGGGAAACTAAATCAAGGATTATTTTATGTGGCCAAGATGTTTATTTTAAAATGCTCTTCAACAGGAAAAGCACAGAATTACATCATCACTAAATAGTAGTCCTACAATTACAGAAAGCAGAAAAATCAAAGAGGGTGCCATATGAGAACAAATACAGCAAAACAACCCAAATGCTGAACAACTCATTCTGAGGAGCTGCTACAGGAAACTAACCTTCAGGTTCTAGCCAATGTTTCTTTGTGGAATTCCCCTGACTTCCAAAAATCCACATGCTCCGCAGCGAGTGGTCCGGAGCCCTGCTCTGCCCGGGGCCATCCGCGTGCTGGTCGGGGAGCGGGGAAGCGAAGGCCCCGCCGGAGAGGCCTGGTTTCACCCCACAGTCAGCCTGGCCTGCAGCAGAGGGCTGGGCACAGGCCGCCGCGGGTCCCTCTGGCCTTCATTTCTCCCTCAGGGTATTCTGTTAGTGAGCTGAGGATGCTCACGACGCAGAAAGCATCCCAGAGAATAAATGTACAATTTAGTGGGTTGTTACAGATATTTTCTTCTCAATATGATTTATGTGCCGGCTCGGTTTGCCAGCCTGAT
The DNA here is from genome assembly GCF_013377495.2 of Cygnus atratus. Lineage (NCBI taxonomy): Eukaryota > Metazoa > Chordata > Aves > Anseriformes > Anatidae > Cygnus > Cygnus atratus. Next base: position 65,473,480 of record NC_066366.1, read on the forward strand.
ACTGCTTCACCAGAACATAAAGCTGTGTAGCACATGCAGGGCACTGCCTAAACCCAAAATGATGAATGCAGGACTAGGGTCCTGAACACAGGATCACTGTACCGTTGTGCACCAAGAAAGTGATGGTTTGTTTGTTGTACGCCAAGAAATAGTGATGGTTTGTTTATTGTGCATAGACTGAACAGCGGCACAGCGAGTGTTCGAGGGACCTCTTTGATGTTACTCAGTGTTTTGGTTTTGTTTTATTTTAAGTTACTGGAGTTCAGTTTTGTCCCTGAACTCACATTTATTTTTGTGCAGACAGATCTTACTTCAGCTGAATGTGTTTATGTGATCCTTCTGTAAGTCATAAACGTAACCTGCATTTCCGTGGAGCTGCCCTGCACTGAGTTAAGCGGCTACCATGGGTCAGCACCTGGCTGTTTCAAAAGGATGGAAATAAAGTGGGGATGAACAAGCTGGCTCTTTTCAGCTCTGAAGTCATCGAACTACCTAACAGCTAAGAGAGAGGAGATTTCAAATAAAGAAAAAGAACACAGTAAACCAACCTTGAGTAAGAAACTCACACCGCACAAGGGATTTGGCCATTTGCCACAGGCATAACATCTGAAATGGTGCGGTGTGGCACCTAGGGGGCCTGGGGAGCTGCCCTTGAACGTCCGTTGCAGGTGTTTCCTGGTGGTACCTGGGCTAATGGCAGAGGTGACACAGGCCGGCGCTGTCTCTCGGGAGGTGCCAATGTCCCCGCGATGAGGCCACCGTGTGCCCCAGCAGGGTGCTGTGCTCCGTGCCCTGCAGCTCCGACTGCGACCACAGCCTGCTGCTCTGCAGGTTGTGCCAGGCGCTGAATGCATACCTCTGCAGGCAAAGGGATTTGTTTGTTTTTGTAAAGCCCTGTTTTATAGCTAGCCATACTCTGCCACGCAGTGCACGATGCAGCGCTGCCTTGGCGCGGGGCAGACCGAGCCCTCATGCGGTGCCCACCACGGCTGAGACCCGCAGCCGTGCCAGGAGGTGGGGTGGCCCAAGGGCCTGCAGAAAAAAATCAAATCTCTTTTCAGGCACTGGCCTTGCCAAGATGGAAAAAAAAAAATGTCAAAACAGCTTCTGAAATGAAAATGCACCTGTATTCACCAGTGTCCCTTTCCAACAGAAAATACCTCCTGGCTCTAAGATCCCTTTTCTGATTAAAGTTTTTGAAACTGGCACATTCGTGTGATACATTTTGATGAAATCCCATTCTCCAGTGAAATTGTTATACTGGATCACTTCCAGGCAACACTTGCACAAAGACTGTTAATCAGGTTCAGGAGAATATATAGTGACTACAAAACCAGCATTGAGCCACCTATGGTAGGCAGTCCAAATTTCACAGTTCACAGAAAACAAACTCTTGAGAGCAGAACTACAAATATATAAAAATACAAGATCTTGAAAGTTAGACCTTCAGTGATTACCTTCAGATTTCTCTACTGTCAGGCCAACACCAGGTGACTGAGTCTTTTATTCACAGAAATATAGGCTGAAATCCACCCTGTCCTGTGTTAATAGGCAAAATGAATTAAAACCTGCACTCCTAGGCTGAAGCCCTGTCTGGCTCCCCCACACTCCCTCTGCTGTGCAGAGGTGGAGGAAAATTCCCCGTTTCCTCCCCAGTGCCTTGCTTTGCCTCCCGGTAAGAAGCCTCCTGGCAGGAGAGGAGCCATGGCTGAACCTGCAAAGCCAGCACTGATGGCTGCTCTGCCAGGAGGTGGCACGGGAGGGGACACCAGCGCTGGAGCCACCCGGCGGCTCGGGGGGGGTCCTTGGCAGTACACCAGCACCCGCACCCATGTTCTGCTGCTGGGCATTGCCACCCTGCACCCAGCGCCTGCCCTGGCACCTGCAAACAAGCCCAGGAGCAGCTGAGAAGCGCGGGCAATCATCTCGAGCATTTAAGTCTTAACGTGGCATTTCAATCACATTTCTGGCCGCTGCTGAAGAAGGAAAGCTCCCAAATTTGTCATCAGTGGGCTCACAGATACAGCAGCTTGCAACTGGCCATCAGGCTGAAGGTGCACGACCGGCTGTGCAATCACAGCCGAGCTGTAGTGGAATGTGATAACTCGTTTTGAGCTGCCTCAAAATTATAATTATTGTGGGCAGAGATTGATTTCAGTCAGTGGCATGTTATTAGGCTGTCTCAGCTGGATGCCTGTCCCTTCTCCTGTTGGAGCATTGGTATCTACATTTCTCCTAAATTTAGATTAAGGTTTAAACAGGGAATAGAAAACTTGGAATTGCATACAAGAAAACGGGTTTTAAGGAAAAGAAACACTAGACCATGAGCTGTAAAGATCTGCAGGGAGTTAAAGTGCTGTATCAAGGTCCTAGAGAAAGTACGTTGGGGTTGATTTACACCACCTTCCTCCCTGTGGCGGAAGGCTGGAGCAGGGTTTGTCCCTGCCAGCGCATTGCTGTCGGCTCTCCCGGGCTTCTCCCTCGTGGGCTTCCCCGCAGCAGTGCTCCGTGCAGGGGCTTGGCGGGCTGGCTGCGAGCACCACCGGGCACTGCCGAGGCGCTGGGCTGTGGGATCCTGTGCTGGGCACTGCCCTGCAGCGCTGGGAGCCCGGCACTGCCCCGCCAGCCCTTCCACGCTGCTGCTGGTGGCTCCGCACGCCCGGCCCCAGCACTGCTGCTGTCCTCGGGCCGGCCGTGGGGGCTGTGAAATGTGGGGCAAGGAAACAGAGCAGGTGAAAGACCCCGCTCCTGGGAGAGACGGCCAAACTGTCAGGTTATCTTCCCTACAAATGATCGGTTCCTTGCTGGTAAATGGATCGGAATGGCTTTGACACTGCTGACAAACGGCTTATGCCAGAAAACATGAAGATTGATGCATGGCTCTACCGTAAACTAAACATGTAACATTGATGTTAATTCACTGGTAGGCTCTCAAACCTGGATCTCATCAGCATATATAATTAAACATGTTGCTTCATGAATTTTACAAATATGGCACAAAGTTGCTAATGGACTGTCTTAAATTCTATTAACATCCATTTAATCTCTTTGGTTTCTCCTTAAATATGTGCTTAAAATTCTAATCACTGCAAAAGATTTTAATAAAACACAATGTTAATGAAATATGTGAAAGAACTATCAAAATAAAGAATTCTTCAGAAAACTGGGAAAGAAAAAAAAAAAGAAAGAAAGAAAAAGGAAACATGCTAAGCTAAAATGGCATATAAATATAGCCAGTGAGTTATTTAAAGACTAAGGAAAAGCGCATATGTGTTCTAGGATGGCATGATTTCAAAAGCTCTTTTTTGTATTAAATATTAGTTATTGGAATTAATTATGGGATTAAGCTTTGAATTCTTTCCAGCTATAGCCTTTGGATTTTTCCTTGCTCTGCAGCACTTCTCACCACAGTGTGGTCACGCTGCTCCAGTCCAGCCCCTGCAGTGCCCATACCTCGCTGCCTGGCCACAGGCAACCACATCACTGAAACCCGCTCAAGTGTCCCACAAGCTTTTGTTGTGGTCACAGCCTACGTTTTTCAGCTGCTTATTATGTTTAGCCTGTTGAAAAAATAAAAAAAAAAAAAGGAACAAAAAAAAAAAAAAGCTGTTTTACTCAGTTGTTTTCACTGAGTTACCCAACAGAGAACAGATTCCTTCCCTTTCACTTTACTATCCAACAAATAGCAATGAAAGCCACAGCCTGGGAGATCAAATGCAATTCAGCTCAGGTCAGTTTTGGGGACTAGGTAGAAGCTGGATCTTCTGCAAAGTCTTTCACAAAAGTACAATCACCAGAAATTGCCAGACGCATTTAAGGAATGAACTTGACACAGCACACGTCCGGAGCACGGCTCTGCTTGTGCCTCAAGCTTCCCTGGTCCCCAGGTGAAAAGGCCCTTTCCTGCCATACAGAGACACATTCATATCCCTCATTGCCAGTGACCTCCATAATTAACAGCACAAAACCTGTTTAGCAGGTAGAAACAACATTTATTTTCCCTTTTTCCTTTGTCCTGGAGTTACCCCTGGCTCCCCGCATTCCCTCTGCCGTGGCCTGGAGGCAAGTACTGTTACGTACACCAAGTGCCAGCAAGGATGGTCCAATTCTACCGTGCCAGACTAGATCCACCTCCAAGTCAGCCCACAGAGCACCAAGTGGCATCAGAGCGCTCAGCTCTCCTGCCTCCCCGCTGACAGAGGCTCAGCTCCAGCTTCCCCATGCAGCCCGGCAGCCCTGCGACCGTCTCACACAGGCTGCTGGTGCCAGCAGCACACACAGGGCCCGAGGGCACAGCCCCGTGCAGGCGCTTGCTTACAGCACCCTTTGGGCTGGAAGAGCCCTGCCTTCCTCCCTCTGGCAGAGCCCCGTCAGCAGAGGGCTGGCAGGGAGAAGGCGAGTTTTGTTGCAAGAGCACCGAGTAATGCAGTCCTCCCTCCTCCTCCCCAGCCCACGATATTCACCTGTCTATTCAAGTAAGCACTGCACATTGTGTCTGGCTACAAAAGACCTACAGAAACCTCTGCTCATTCAAGAAATAAATGATATCCCACATAAACCGTGGCACCCAGCTGAAATCCAGCTGTATTCTGTCCATGAAACAACTCAAAGTACAGCTCTGCTCTGTGTGCACAGAGCGGATGCTCCTGAGCGAAATATCAGATTGCCATGATTAAAAACAAGAGAATGTTTTCTGGTAAGGATGTGATTGCTTATTAACCAACTGGGGAGCTGCTGACGTGCCGCTGCTCAGGACGCACGCAGAGCGATGGTGATGGCAAGCGCCTGTCCCTGGTGGAGGCGCCCTGGCCCCAGTTGGCGCTGCCGGGGGGGCAGCAGGAGCGGGCACCCGGGGGGCTGTGGCTCGTGGGGTGCGCCAGACCCTCTGGGGGTCCCCTCTGCCCACACCCTCTGCACAGCCCAGGGCACGATTGTTCCCTAGAACAAAGCTGCTGCAAAAGAGGAGGCCCAGCACCGTCCCGGAGCTCACGTCTCTTCCTGTGCGCACGCAGAGCAAACACGCAGCTGTTCCTGTACTGCATGGTGTCCCACGGGGAAAATTTAGGACTCTCAGCATTGTGTGGTGTGGTGGGGCACAATGGCTGAAAAGAGCTAAAGGCTCACTGGGGGGTGAGAAAGAGGAATGACCTCTTTCACTGGCACAGAGGGGGACTCAAAGAAACGGCCCTCCTAGGCGCCTCTGAGTGAGGCTACAGCCCCCTTTGGTTTTATCCTGTTAGGTTTCGGTTTGAAGCTGTTCGATGACCAGAGCCCAAAGGAGATTCAGACACAAAGAGGCAAAAGCCAGTGAGTAGTTTGGGTACTCATGTTGACATTCACAAGGTGGCTTTGGGGAAGCACCCATTACTTCTCTACACCTTTTTACCTTTTTCTTTTATGTAAAAACATGGTTGCTTTTAGTTTTAAAGAGGAAGACTGGTTCTGCCCCTCACTAGATGTGGTTGGCATGTGCCCAGGGTCTGGCAGTGGCTCAGAGGGGCTGCATCCCGGGGCTGGGACCAGGACCCTGGCACAGAGCGAGCGTGCCCCCTCCTCGCTGTCCCCTGTAATGACTGTTTGTGGGGTTTGCAAGAGACTGAACAGCTGCAGCAGGAGGGCCATGAGTCACTGTCACAGCTAGCTGGCTTCAGGGCTCTCCTACCAGCGCGGGGAGACTGCCACTACGTATTTCAGAGTGTGCATTCGATATAAACTTGTTTCTGAACTTATCGTCACTACATTAGCATTTTAATGCCAAAATAAGCTTATGCTTACAGTAATACTCTGCCATGTTATAATATAACTTGTCCATGTTACATAAGTAGTTAGCACTCATTATTTGATTTATTGACTGGGGTTTATTCTTCTTGAAAAAAATGTACACGTGTTGTGGAAATCTGTGCAATGCAGGGGGGCACAGGAGGAGGAAAGCCAGAGCCTGGTTCCTAGTGGGAGGAGAGCTAACCTTTTACTGGCATGACATTAGCATGGCAGAACAAATGATGTTCCATAAACACAAAACTGTCACACATAATTCCAGAGCAATGAACAAAACAGAAAATGAGAAGGACCTGCCATTTGAAAAATTTTTTTTGTTTCCTGCAGATAAATTGCATTCATCAGCACACGGGGTACCAAGAGGTGGTGAGAGTTATGGACCGCAATTTGCATAACATCCACCTCTCAGCCCATGTAAATCTGTACCTCTGGGGCCATAAACTGAACACAAAGGCACAGGACAGGCAAGAGAAATACAGCAAGTGTAGCATTCTTGTAAATGCCGCCATAGCTCAAGCCTGGACAGAACATCAGCATCATAAGTCTTGTGGCACGGCAGGGAACGCCATCCTGCAGCATTTGCCCATCGCAAAGCTCTCCTGCAGGCGGCACGCGATTCAGTGCCCACCCCCTGCACGGACCCTTGGGGCCCTCGGGAGAGCACAGCCCTGCCTGTCACCTGCTCACCAGGGAAGAAACTACATGCGCAGAGCCACAGAGAGCTGTACAGAACAGTTAAAGAGAACTTTGCAAGGAAAACGTCCAAACCCTGCATTAAACCCAAATCAAAGTTACTGAAATGAGAACATTTGGAGTGGGGGATGACTCAGAGCGGATAGTGTGCTGTGCAGAAATGTGAAGGTTGCATTTGCATCTCACAGGATTTTCCAGGAATATTCATCCTATGTCCTTTATTTTAATTATTATTAGTAGCATTTGTACTGACCATTTTGCAGACTGAAGATGAAAAAAACTGTTGAAATATCAGAATACACTGGAGAATAAAAATTCACGGTTTTCCTCATTTTAATGCAGTTTTAGATAAATGTTAGCAACAACATTGGAAGAGCAATAATGACAATAGCATAGTGACTGCTTTCTGATTTTTGCATGATTTGTCCTGCACTTTAACCAGTAATTTATTTCTTATCTCCAGTTATTTGTTTATTACTTTCAATGCAATAACATCCCTGTACTTGAGCACAAGCAGAAGTGCTGAAGTTCAAAGACAAATTCTTTGGTCTCTGCCCGAAGAACAGCCGTTTTCTGTTGTTGTTTTGTTTTGCAAACAGGCAGATTCACATCATTAAGTTAATCCTGGAATGTACTTCTCAGTGAGGAACCACTACTTTGCTAGTGAGTGAAAAGGGAACATTTTTAAGACTCACTTTACAAAATGTGTAACAAAGTAATAATTGCATAGTAGCATTTCTAGTAGATAGAAATGGGTCATTTCATGCACAATTTACGATATGCAAAAGTCAATACATATCATTAGCATGAGCTGAGCATGAAAGACTCATCTATATTATTAAAACAGACTGCATGAGTAGCTAGTGCAAGTATCAGTGAAGTATTGAAGAAGAGGCTGTGAAAACTGCCCTCTTGCATGTATTCAAATTCCACATTTTTTTACACACTCGTTCCCAATACTGGATGTGCATTAACAGCAAAGCTGTCACAAGCACAGTTTGATCCTGGTTGTTTCAGGTCATATTTAAAGCTATGCTATGCCCTGCCCTCATTATAATACATCCCGGTTCTCTGTAAGCGCAGTGCGGTACACGCAATCACTACAGCAGATCAAAAGATTTACACTTCAAGGCTGGGCACTGCCACACATATGAGCAAGCCTGGGTCACTGGCGTCTCCCCCTGCCACATTCCCTCAGCCTCAGGGCTGAACTCGGAGCTCGCGGCAGGAGCACACACGGCTCAGGGCACAGCAAAGCTGCTCGTCAGCCCTCATTAGCTTGCAAAAAGTAGCTAGTACTAACCTGGCTCTTCAGCTGAAACAACGTACGTGTGTGCACGCTGAAGGAGAGAGAAAAAAAGTTAATGCAGAAAGTCTCGTTTTCCCCACTGCATTTATCAGTACTGGAAGTGGCTTGTATGCACAGACCACAGCAGTGCCCAATGGTGCTGAGCAAACAGGAGCAAAGCAGGAAAAGCCCCTGTCGAGGCCCTGGGCTTTACTTTGCTCCTGCTCTTGTGCTGGTTCCTGACTGAAGGGAGGACCTGGGAGGAGCAGACACCTGCTGCAGGGCTGTGTGGGCTCACGCCACACAGGGCAGGGGAAGCTAGGTGTGCCTGGATGGCACCACCGCACCCCACCGGCCGTGCCCCCCGTGCCATCAGCTCCCAGCTCCTGCCCCATGACCGTGCGCTGAGACCAGGAGGCTCCAGCCAGCATGGGCTGTCTGAGAGAGGGACTGTGTTTTGACTTGGAAAATTGAGCCAGCTGGGTCTGGAATTCACTGACCCAGAGCAGGTCCGGGAACCAGGCGGGATCGTCTCTGCTCTCCTGACAGCCGCTGGCAGCGTTTTCAAGGCCAACACTGGCTGAGCTGAGAAGAACAAAAACCTCTAAGCACGTGCAGCAGCCCCGGGCAGGTGAAGGTTTCCCCTGGGCACAGCCGGCAGCCCAGCCGCCCCACCAGCCCACGGGCAGCGTCAGCGGTGCTGAGCTGGGCTGGGAACCCGAGCAGCGGCAGAGCGGCCGTGCTGCGGATGGGCACCGGAGATGCCACGCTGTGGGGGCTATGCTAAGTGCTGACTGCCAATAAACGACATGAGGCAATCATAAAAACTTGCAGAGTATGAATTACTGAAACAATACGGCTTTTCTTGCTCAGACACACAATTTATTAAGCAAATGTTGCCGGCTGATATTTTGCTGTATCTACTATTGCAATCAGCCATATGGGAGGAAATCTGTAAATTATGTTATAGCAATTAAAACATACTTATACAGTTTGTACAAAATTGTTGAATGAATTATGCTACAGGAAGCAAATGTACTAAGCCAAACAATGGAACTTCATGAATATTTAATTCTTATAATTTATTTAAACTTGTAAAGATATAGCATACGATAACCTTCAGAACACAAATTAAGATGAAGCATTAGATCTCGTAACAATCTTGTTTAGTTTTAAGAGATTCAGTAAATTATCTTGCTGTAATTAATTTGTTATCCAAACAAATAGGAGGAGAAGGGGCCCAAGTACCGGACTACTGCTGCCTTCTCAGCGAGGAGAGCGCGCGGAGGACTACCAGCATGGGGCTGCGCGCCCGGGCTGATGTTAGCACAGCCATGTGGAGCCGCACGGGCCGCTCACCAGGGACAAACTCCCCCACTTTGCAGTTTGCAGGCTGTTGACAATAACATTATTGCTTTTCAAAACTACCAAGCCCCTACTGAAATTGCCTTTTCCCTGAAAATTCCTTGTCTTCCTATCATCGTTCAGGACTCCCGATGCAGCATTTTGGTTACAGTGGGCCGTTGTTAAAGGCAGTGCCGCTGACTTGCTGCAGAGCACTGGCTCGGGTGTGCGGGGACAAAAAGGACTTGCCCGTGGGAGACAGGCAGAGCACAGGGCCCCGCTCCCTCCCGCGGTGAGAGCAGGATGCCTGCAGCTGGCAGAGCAGAGCCTCAGGGCCCAGCATGAACCTGTGCAGCCTCTTCCCGACACCACCCAGTGCCTGAGGCCCCACAGGGCACAGCCACGTCCCCGAGCTCTCCTGGCGAAGAGCGGCCAAGCACAGACGGGGCAGGGGACCGGCCCTCTGCGTGACTGTGGGTGCTGCACTGGACTTCTGTCTGGCAGCTTCTCCCCACCACCGCCAGCTCTAGCAGAGTTCTGTGTGTGCAGCAAAACTGGCTGTTACACCCAAAACTCTCTGCAGACTCCTGCTCATTATGCTCATCTTTTACAGGTGTGAACAGTGGCATGGTGCTGAGGACATCAGAAATGTACCTGCGTAGTGGAGGGTGGAAACTGCCCAGTAAGTCAGATCTCTGGACAAAGACCTCAGAAAGGGTCAGATTCCTCACTAGACTCTGCCAAGAGCTTTGTACCCTGCGGCCTTGAAAAAAAGGCTTATTATGTTGATTCCAGAGGGAGCCTCCCAAAACTGGTCTAAAACAGTCTCAGGCAGCTGGTCACTGCCAACATCAAGGTATCGAAACTCTCCTGGCTGCTGTGACTCCACAAAAAGAATGCAAAAGAGTGTGCTCTCGCCTTCCTTCATCTCTGTGTGCCTGAGCTTTGGCAGGTGCTGAGCTAGGGAACAATGCTGTTGCTGCTTTAAATCAACCTGATGAAAACAACACTTGGATTTTTTTCAGTGTTTTGATCAATAGTTGTTAAAGCTGTTAATAGAAGAACAAAAAGACCAAAACTGCAACTTGAGCATTTTCAAGCAATGTTTCTGTGAGTTCAAGGTCAAGCTGCCTGGACTTGCCAAAGCCCAGCATCTCAGCCATTAACACAGGTTAATAATGGTAAGAGTACAACACTGAACCCAGACCAGCCCTCAGCAAAGCGGGGGGACGTGCAGCTCCACCCATGAGTCAAAACTGAGGACTGCATCCAGCTTAGAGTAACCAAACTGCTGAATATTGTGCGTAGAATAAATTATCAGGAAAATAATGAAAAAGTGGTAATTTGTTTTCCTCTATACAGCACACCTGATTACCTGAAGTACTTAATGTGAGTGTGGTGGGGAGGAATGCTTTGGCTTTGGCTTGTTTCAGGGGCTGGGGTTGTTTTTGTATGGTTGCTTTTTTTTGTTGTTGTTCACCAGTGACAGAATTGAAACATTAAAAGAACTGAAGGAATTATAGGTCTGCAATACAGAGCATTTACAGTCACTTTTCAGGGCCAATGTAATGGATTTTGGAGCTTTCACATTCATCAAAAGCTGGGAAATCAAGTTTCTATTACAGACTTTACCCAAGAAAGGCATTAGCTACAGCTAATGCATCCTTTACTGTTTGCAGTATAATACCAGTTTGGTATATGAATGCTGAAAAAAAGCACATCATATTTGCAAGTAACAAATAAAATCACACACTTTCCAGTGGTACAGGCTCAGTTGCAGTGGCACAAGCTGCTGGCTAGTGAATCAGCCTGATAAATGTTGTCTCTGAACTGATCAATATTTTTATTCTGTATCGTAGCTGGAAAAGTTGTGGGTTTTTTTGATGTTTAAAAGTACTCATCTCTTGCTGTGTAAACACATAAATACATTTAATTGAAAGATGATTCTTTTTCCACAATGATAATTACCTAAACAAATCGTCACTTTCTGCCAAACTAAGCCACCTAATGCTTTGACTATAGGCATTCATTTAAATACCCATTTTTAAAATTTGCTGACCAAATAACTGAGACTCGTCAGGTCAGCAGTAGGCATTCTTATTGCAATCCTGTTGCCATTTGTCTTAGTTATCTCTCTTCAATAGGTAAAAACAGAAGAGGAAAAAAAGTTGTATCTGTTAAATATTTGCTACTGAATTCAAAAATATAAATCCATTTACGGCCTAAAATCAAAACTGCAATTAACTATAGTTTAAAAACAGGCAAGCATCACTATATAAACCTGTTTATAGTTTGCACAAACATATAATATCAAATGCAAACATATAAACCTTTTTATTTTGGCAAATGAACTAGTGAGTGCTCTCACTAGTGAGAGCAGACATCCGTGTGACTCCAAGGACCTTTACTTGCTAACTCTGGTACCCGTGCTTATTTCAACAGGCCTACATCACTTTCTACCTAGAGATTACAACCCTACGTTGAGGCAAGTTAGAAAATTACTTTGTTATTTTAAGATCTCACATCCATCCTTACAATAGATAGAAACACCATTGTGCCCTAATTGGCTGCAATTTGAAGACTCCTGCCCCAGCCACAGGTGAGCTGCGTGGTGCTGAGAGCAGCAGCAGCCGCCACAACTTAACTCCCTGCCAAGGAGCAGAACAGATGATTGAAAACCCTGGCAGACTAACTTGAGCTTGTGGAAGGGAACAATAAAAGAGGTGTCGTCAGCAGGGTCTTGTTTATGTGCTTGGAGGAGAAGTCAGCCTGACAGAAAGGGCTGCGTGGCTCACCCGAGCACCACCGCCCCTGAGAGAGGAGGCTTGAGGAGGGGAGGGGGCCCAGCTGTGTCTGAGACAAACAGCTTCATCTGCCCCTCGAGCCCAGGGGTTACCTATCAGTGCTTTGAGGAAAAGCCTTGTCGCTGCTCTACAGCAGGCTGAGGTTGCTGAGGAGTCTCTGAGGTTAGGAGCTGCAGGTCCTTGAGGGCTTTCTGGTTGAGGCCTGGGAAGCAGGGAGCCTTGGCTTTTCTAGAACACAGATTGAGTTTTCATTATAATATTTCTCTGTGGTTTGGGGGGGGATAAACTTATGCATGCCTTATTGATGTGAATGAATGTTCAATTGTGCACTGAACTCTTATCGCTAGTGTACTTATAGTTTTCCATTAGTCCAAGGGACAAATCAGATTCATAAATACATTTCTGTATTTTCCTGTGTTCTGGAGTATACCAGAACACAGCTTTTTTCAGAGCTACAGCGCAGAGCACAGCATTCCCAGCACATCGCACGAGACTTGGAGTCAGACAGACTTGGGTTAGAATGCAGGGAGGTGATGGATGAAGATGTTTTCTCCAAACTGATTCCTAAATTAAAAAAAAAAAAAAAGGATTCTCTGTTTTTTATAGGGAAAGTGATTCGCAGACCATTTCCTGCGTCAACTCAGATATAGGATGCCACCAACTATATTCTTCTTTTTCTTTCATTGTTGACCTTTTTCCTCTTGCCACCAATCTGAAATGAAATTTCACTTTTGATGACTTTTCTGTTCTCCTTTTGGGGTATAGGAGAAACAGCTTGTGTCATCCAAAGGAGAAATGCTCCCAGAGCATGCTTAATTCAATCCCATAGCAACATCCTTACTAAATGCTCTATGGTAATGACTTTGTTCTTAGTTAGATGCACTGATATGTAAAAAAGAAGAGAAGGAGGAGGGGAGTGTGGAATACCTAATGCTGCATTTCAGTACCATAGTTGATATAAGCATTATAAATCTTTTTGTATCTGCATTAAAAAAAAACAGTCTTTCAAGCAATAAATCAAGCTTGTTAGCCTCAAGTTTAATAAAGTTTCCAGTAATGAGTTTTCCAAATGTTAAACTTGTTATTCTATTCTTTTTGATTAAACTAAAATTGCTTTTCAGGCACAAAGCTGTCAGCATAAGATCACGACTGACACAGTTAACAAGTATTCCCATCTCCATGTGTCAATTGACTTTCTTTGCATCAGGAGAAGACAAAATGGCTAAAGATGTAAGCAGGCTGATAATGGCATGAGGAACCCCTCATTCAAAGCAGCAACTCCCATCTGAGAGCTGCCAGAAAGCCTCTGTGAAGGGGTCTGGCAGACCTGGAGACGAGGTCTCCAAAGCACGCGTGGCTGAAAGCTGCTCACAGCCTTCCCTCTGTCCCAGCGCTGTCCTGAGGCTCTGGTTCAGTGCAAAAGGGTGGCAGCACATGATGCATTTGCAGCATTACTTGCAAGGCATGACTCTGGACTTTGAATGTACCTCCTACCTGCTGCAGATGGAGGCTGGATGTCTAGTGGCCACCCCCAGAGTCCATGGGACTCGCAGAGTAAGTCAGATTCAGCAAAGATTGCCCAAAGCATCAGCCTCTGTCAGGGCTGAGGGTGCATCCTGCAAGTGTCTGGTGCAGGATGAAAACTGTGCACTGCAAACCCCAGGAACCAAAAGCAACACCCACATTACAAAGGATGTGACGTAAACCTGGAGCAGGTCAGTAGGGTGTTGCTTGAAGGGACACTGGGGAAGTAGAGCCCGGCCAGGAGGAACAAGCCCGCCCTGCTGGTGCAGCCAGGTACCAAAGGCAGCACTGCTCCTGGTGGCCAGGTGCCGTTCGGGAGGGCACCAGGGCTCTGGTGGCAAACGGCTGGGGGAGATGAGAGTCCAACATGTTTGGATTGCTTCTTGTTCAAAGATGTTTCCAGCTTCTTTAATGAAATGCAGCCTTACCATTTTGTGTCCGCTCACGTTGAAGTAGTTATTTTGTTGGGAAACATGCGAATGTATTCAGCAGTTCTGTGGGCGAAGGTGGTTGCTGTGGCTGTGAGGATGGAGGATAGGGTAAGGGTGCAGTGGATGGTGCTGGGCTGGACTTGCTGTGGGGTGGGGTGGGGAGGACAACACGGGCCATGACTGCTGCATTGCTGAGGGTGAGCAGGATAGGACCTCATCAGCCTCCAGCCACTAGTGCGAAGCAGGAACCCATAGCTGAATAGTGCAGTGACTGCAGAGGGCGTGAGGGAGAACACAAGAACTTGATCAGAGCAAGCTCATGCCTGAGAAACACAGGGAATGAGATCTGTATCCATATTTACCTTGACAGTCAGATCAATCCCCCTCTCTTTCGTAGGCTTTGCAAGCCCAGAGATTTGGGTGAAAGCCTGTTTCCCAGCACATCCACCTGTGCTGCGGCTGAGCTGACCCTTTGTCAGCTGATGGGAAGGCTTGGAGAGACTGGTTGTTAGTCCCATCATAAGTATCCATCAACTAATGCCCTGAGTTGGTTTACTGGTCCTGAATTTTAGAGAGGGGAAAAAAATAAAATAACTCGTCCATTTAAATCACCTCTCAAAAGGACACCAGAAAGCATATGTTCAACAGCTTCTTGGTAATGTTGCTACCAACACCCTTAGGTATTGGAAAATACCACGGGGACTTTGATTGTGGCTAATGCCTCTTGACACGTAGCTGCAGACCTGAAGGAAGCGCTGAGGTATTTTGCCACTTCCACATAAGGAAAAACATCTGATAAGTAACTGGAACTGTCAGCTGGCAACAGACCCTGATACCAACCAAGTAATGTGGCAATCCAGCTTTACGTGCTCCCCAGAAGTTCACCAAACCTGTGATCAGTTAATTCAGCACAAGCTTTTGCAGAGCCATGCTCCTGAAGGACCTTGATTTAAAAATAAATAAATAAATAAATAAATCAGAGATGCTCAGAGTCACATGTTCACATGTTAAAAGCAAAAGTGTGTAAACCTGCCAGAAGGATGAGGAAGAAAAGAGATACTTTGCAGGGCTTTGCAGAAGAAATGTATGTGCAGTTGTCTGTACAAATAGCTAGAGAAATCGTCAAACTAAGCTGAGAAAAAAACTTCAGGCAAAATTTTGAAATGCACCGAAATGCACTCAATGTCACAGGAACCATAGGCTTTTGGAAATGGTTCCTTGCATCCTTGGAGATGGGGTGCTTGAGAAAACAATTATGCAATGCACAGCCAAAGGAGGACTGCTGTTGCATAATAGCTGCTGTGACCCGCAAAAGTAATGGGGAAGCTGGTAGGCAGCGCAGCTGGAAGCCCCCTGTCATCCTCACAGGAGGTGTGAATCTCCAGTTTGCTAAAGCCAACAATAGTTCTACTCGAGTTATTTTTTATCATGTTACTGTTGTGAAATTACATACCTTCCCCAGTCACTGACAATAGAAGGAATGTTTTTTCCTCTCTAACTCTTGATTACATACCTTCTGCATGTTCCTCAAAACAGCAGAAAATACTTCTGCTTTTTCTACATTGTTGTGTAGAAATGTTGTTATGGTAGAATTGTGCTTCTACTGCAGTAAGACCTTTATGTGGAATACTGAATAATTCCTTCTTATGCTTGATAACTCATTTGGTCACAGATTTTTTTCAGTAACAGCTGTTGATTGCTTTATTCTGTGGTTCCCAAATGCAGTTTTGTATTCTGTTCTACCAGTGTCCCCAATTCCTCAGTTGCTGTGTATTGCTTTTTCTGTTTCTTCAGGCTTGGACTCCTTCCCCTGATCAACTCAAGTCTTCCTGATGGGATTTCAAATTTAAGGCCATCATAGCATCAGTCACAAAGGACTGTTGTACTTTTTAATTTCCACCAAGGTAAACACTGGAGGTATAACAGATAATGAAGCCTATCCTGTCATAGAAGCCTAAGGAGGAAGGGGACAGCAAACAGTAAAGGCTATCAAAATGAACAAAGTTTGGACCTTTTTTCCTTAGTTTATTTAGAGAGTTGTACAGGATGGCAAAGATCCAAGACTTAACAAGGGATGTAGATAGGTATCAGCATATGAAGTGTCAATGGATTTCTTTGAAGCTTCATAAAAAAATTCAGAAGTGCTATCTCCTTCAGATTCCTCTTTTATAACAGAGATTATTCATTCCAGTGCCTTCTCTTCCACTTTCTCTCACAAACATGTTTAAGCCTTCAATGGGGCCACAACCAATCTCTACTTATGGGAAAAAAAGAAGAAAACACAAATGGCCTTGTAACAGGCACTGTCAGTCTCTTGCACTGAACAGTTCAAGTAACTCCCAAAATGTATGTACAGTAAATGGCAGATTGTCATCCTTTAAAACACCCAGAGTCAGTGTTTGCCAATAGCACTGTTTAAAAAAAAAAAAAAAAAAAAAAGGTAGCATTTTAATGTCCTGTAAACTGTATGACTCCTTGCCATTTCTGCATAGCTAAAAGCAGTATACACTGAGTATAAAACATTACAGTAAAAAGAATAAGTAAGAATCATTTGTTTGGGTGATGTAGATATCCTGGCACTGATAGCTGAGTGCATTTTGGCAGCTGAAGTGGTCAAAAATGATGGAGGAAGAGATTCTTCAAGATCCTTGGTGCACAGACAAGGGTGCTCCTGCACACCACTGTATCCTGCTAATGTTTTATTTCTCTGAGGAGGCATCAGAGTTATTTAATTCATAAAGGATCTAATTTATTGCTGAACTTGAGAGATTTTTTTCTGGGGAATTAAGAGAACATAAGAAGAATCTTGAAACCTGTGGAAAAATGGGAACAAGAAATAAATTCCAGCTAATTACTGGATTTGGTGCATGTGCGTATGCTTGTGCTGTTAACGCCAGAAAACATAAAACGTTCATTTTCCTCTAATACTTTAAGATGTACCCAGTCAGTTGCGCTATTGAAGCATCCAGCCTTGTTTTCTTCATGTGCTGCCTGCAGATTGCTTATCCCCTCAGCTTTCATAAGCCAATATGAAGATGGCTCGTATGCACTTGATGGGATAATTTGGACCCTGGCCTGTGTGTCCTCTTTTTCCTCTGCATCATTCTAGTTTGCAGCCCTGGTGACTGCTTTGGTTCTGAAATTCATGTAAATACATTAATGTAAAATTGCATCGTAAGTATAAATCTTGTCTTTTTATAGAAGAGTCTTGAGGCCCCATATTAAAACAGTCACTTCTGGAGCAATGGGAAACATACCATCAGCAAATGTACCCCAGAGCAGTCAGGACAAGAGCAATGGGACAAGGCTTTCCTTCAGGGAACACAACAGTGAATAGCAGCAGTAGCTGCAGAGAGAGCTCAGAGCTCTTCCACCTGAGTTGTGGAGGATCATTGTCTTCTGCTGTTGGAATAATTCTCAGCAGATGCTGCTGGTCTAATGTCCAAGGAAGTGTTTACTAATGAGAAAGGCCCATTCATCAGGCATGCTTTGTGTGCTCAGCTGTTCCTCATGCATCTCCTTGTGAGAAGCATCACTGAGAAATGTCAGTGGAGCCTTGCTTTGTCTTCTCTGCATCAGGGTTTACCTCAACCCAAGAAATCAGCAAAGATGGAACATGGGCAAGAATGATTGGTGTCTCCTGCTAACATGGCCTTGCTGAGGCTTCACATGCCTAAACCTCACTCAGAAACATCCCCTGGATGAATCTGCTGGCTGTGGAAGAATCAGGTTCAAACACAGTGTGATGAATATGGTCAACACAAAGCTGTCTGTACTCTGGGCAAAGCTGGCCCTCAGATCTGGCTTAGCCCTTTCTGTTCCCCACTAGCAGCAAGTGTGTTGGTTGACTGCTCACTCACTCACATTTTGCTCCCTGGTTTAGGTCTGGGTCAGTAAATGCAGAGTCCCAGGTGCCTCTGCCTCTTCTCAGGACAGACAGGTGGGTTTGCTTCCCAGCTGGTTTGTGGAGGAGTCAGCCCCCCGCATCAAGCACAAAAATAGCCAAACTAGGTTTCCTTCTCTGGGGCATTTCTTAGGTGTGTTCTGGATACACTGGGCCTATCTTGCAGCTGAATTATTAAAGAAGTCTGAGAGTCAATCATCAATACTCAGGTGTACCAAAACAACCTGTTCTTCTTATTAAATACTGCACTATTTTCCCAAAAGAATGAGAAATACAATATTGGAGAAGAGAGTTGATGAAAGAAAGGGCCCACGGTGAATACAGGCGGAGGCTTAATAACGCATGTTCCCCGGGAGGAAGAACCTCCAGCTGCATGAGTGCAGGCCCCTGCCCACGCTGCCGCGGTCAGAGTGGCCGAGCCCTCAGGTGCTGGCAGGACGGAGGTGACACCGCTGGGGACACCAGGCCAGGGCAGCAGCAGGAGGGGAGGTGGCACCACTGGGGACACCAGGCCAGGGCAGTGGCAGCAGCTGGGCCCATCCCCGGGCCCATCCCCAGCCCCATCCCTTCCCTGCAGCTGGCAGCAGGCAGCCGGCACCCAGGCCCTGGGGGTGGGACACAGTGCAGGCATTCAGGTGGGCTTTGTCCGCCTCTTTCTCCACCTTTCACAGGCACACATGCGCACACTTTTCTTTTGATCCCATTAAGTATTACTACAGAAACGTTGTTTCTATTCATCATGAAATATTTTCATTTGGAATGATTCTTTCTCTTCATTTAATACTTCTACCATCATTTAACATATCTTTTGAAGAGTTTCAGCATGTGGATAAACATTATACTAATGTAAGTCATTTGCCGTATTAACTCTACATCACACAAGGAGAATTATTGACAGCTACTACGTATTTATAATATAATGGAGTTGTCAGGTATTATACAACACAGTTATTACTGCTGTGGTGCATTTCATACAGAGTAGAAAACAGCTCAGGAATATACTAGATATTTTCCATGATGCTAAATTCCTGAATTGCCTTCACATATTTATTCAGTCACTATTTTCTTGTTTCTTACCTCTTTATTTCTTCATGAATTTTTCAAAAATAAATAAGCAAATAAATAAAAACCCACACCCCAAAACAAGTGTATCTCTAAAACAAGCTTCCTGGGTTACTTTCACACTTTTCTCTCTTTCCAATTAGCTTGTTTTTGAACACCTTTCCCCATCAGATCTGCATCATGTCAGCCACAGGGACCAATTGTTTCATAAGCCCCTGTCCTCAGACACCACCATTACCTTCCTGTCTTTGCTTGAGTTTAGTTCCAGCAAAGAGAGAACTGCTGTATGTAGAAGCCATTCCAAAGTCTGTCATAACAAAAATAAATAAATAAATAAATAAATAAATAAAAGGAGTGTCCCTGCAGAGGATCCCAGGCAAGCCGCCGCGGGGCTGGGCCCTTCCTGCCCAGACATCCCCCCAGCAGCACAGCGGGGCTCAGGGGGAGCATCCCCGCAGCTCTTGCCGGAGGTGGAAGCACCAAGCCCCCTGCCCACCGCTCGTGGGCAGCATGGAGACAGCCCTCCTGTCAGCAAAGCTGGCCTGCTCTGGTCTAGCCGTACACTGAGTGACTTCCAAAATGCACATTGCCCTGCCTGGAAATCCCTCCAAAGGAGAAGAAAAGCTTTCAGTTTGTTTGTGGAAAAGTATTAACACTCCATTATCAAAAACTGTTTAGCTAGAGGGAATTTAGGATAAATAAATAAATAAAATGCTGTATTCCTAAAGATTGAAAGTGTCAAAAAAAAAAAAAGCATCAGTATTTCTGCCTTCAGCATGGAAGAGGACACACTGAGCAGAGGCACGTGCAAGGTGGAGGAACCCTTGGCTTTACGTACTTTGACAGTCCTTACTGAGACGATTGCTCCCTTAGAAGCCCAAGAAGCTGGGTTTGCTCCAGTCCTGTCTGTGACAGCACTTTTTATTTACCTGGGGATCATCATTTTGCAAAGGAGGGAATCAGAAAGGAGCTGGCAACAGCACTGATCGTTCTAGAAGAAGACTGAAATAACACAGGGTCACGCATTCCTCCTCCAAGCCTTTTCCCGTGGATGCTGGCCTCACTGCTGTGCCCACGGGGGAGCACCAGGCAGCGGCTGCATCTTCAGGCCTGGAGACCAGAGCTGGCTGCTGAACAATGGCATCACCTGGCCCACTGGGGGATGTGCAGGTAGGGGTGTGCAGTGCCTCTGCCATCCCTGAAAGAAATCTAAGCACAAAAATAAGCAGAGAGGAGGGACAAGCAAATGTGATATTAGCAAGTGATGCTCAGGGATCCAGAACCTTTAGGGAATGCTGCCCATCATCACCATGTTAACTGGACATCACAAATGTTAACTTGATTGTTAATCTGTAAAGCGTTTTTTGGTTGGTTTGTTTGTTTGTTGTGTTTTGTGTGTTTGGTTGGTTTTCCTATGGAGAAAACAGACTAAATTACCGTCGGTCATCAGTTAATGCTCTCATGGATCTGTTCTTACATATGTGAGGAAATGCAGGGCAAAAAATGGGTGGCTGCCACAAAATGGGTGGCAAAAAATGGGAGGTGGCTGCCACAAAAGGCAGACCCGTGTGCCCCCCAGGCTGGGGCATCACGTACGCAGCTGGAAGCTGCGGGTTGGGCCCCGAGCACTGGTGGTGTGCTGTGGGGCAGGCAGACGGTGAGGAACAGCTCTCTGGCAGCCTGAACCTGCCGCTCCCTTCTTCTGAACAGAACCATTTGGGGATGAGAGCTCGCAGGATGGCATCCTTCCTTGCTTCACAGGCAGCCAGAAACCTGGAGGGAGAGCCCCTCTTCTGCTCTGCTGCCTGCAGGAGGAGCCGAGCACAAAGAGCTGCAGACCCCAGCCCCTCGGTCGGGGCCGACGGCCTCACACTGCTGCAGCCCGACGTGGCTGCCGTGCCCCTGAAGCGCGGTAGGAAGGTGCTGGCACACGGGTGGCCCACTGCCGGTCCCAGCGGGAAGGGCACCTCTGCGGGCATCTGATCAAAGGGCCTTTTACTGGAGGGAGATAACACGAGAAGGGACAAGGGGATCTTCGGTAATCTTGCATCCCTTCTGGTACAGGGAAGGCTGGATGCTGCACAGATCCCGGCCGTGATGGGGCTTGCCGCCACAAGGATTTCCTCAGAGGCAAACAGCTCTCTTCACCATTGCTACCATGGAGCAAAAGGGCGTTGGTATGAAAACACCCCGCCTCACATCTCAACAAAGGGGAGAACATCCTGGAGGCATCAGCTCTCTTTTCGTCATTTCTCTTGCAGCAATGAGGTCAGCTCCCAAAGCTCAGCCTACGCTACATGCACACCATTACAAAGGTCCCGGCGACGTGCTTTTAAGCAGTGAAAGCACTGCTTCTCCTCTCTTGCTGGGTTTCTCTAGCACCAGGGGTTTATTCATTTTTTATGGTTAGGTGGCTAATGGGCTGTCTGAGTTTTTCTGTCCTCAGGAGAGTTCTCTTAAGTTTTGTCTGAGTGAAATTTCATATAATTACTATGTGTTTCAAACTAGAATCCTACATAGATTTATTCCTCAATTCATGTGTAAATTTCTATCATAGAAACAGTTACAGTTCTCCCCAGTGATCCTGTCCTTGATGATGCCCTGAACTCTTTTCTGAGGTGTTTGCTGACAACTAACACCCTCATAACAATGCTCTTTGCCATATTGCTCGACCTCCCTTTGGGGCAGCAGGTGGGCTCTGGTGCTGCTGGTCACACCTGAGAGCTGCACAAGCTCACACCCCTCAGCACAGAACGCGAGATTCTTGTCTACAAGAGCAGCCTAGAAAGAAATCATTCATTTTTGGTTTACAATTCTGCAAACAGCTTTGAAGCAAAGAAATAATGGGTATTGGATAATTAGGGTTTAGTTCTGAAAGATTTTGGCAAATACTGATGTTTGACATTCCATGTCAGCCTTGCAGAGCTCTGGGATCTGAGGCCTGGCTCTGCTCTGTTCCCATACAGCCCCGGGCGCTGCCAAATCACACAAAAGGGACCTCTCCTGTGATCAGAAATGTCCATCTTCACTCAGCTGGAGAGAAAAATATCTTTTCCTTTCTTTTTGTGTTATTTACACCATTTTCAGGTAGTTGTGCCAGTATTTTTTTTTTCTTTTGAAAAGAAGTTTTAATAACACATCCATTGTCTTTGAGTAATATTTTCCCAGGGTGGTGGGGACCTGGCAGAGCAGAGATGACTCTGTCACTTGGTGCCTGAAGCCCTTTCAGCTGGTTATTTAAGGAGGTTATGGTGAGTCCTGAGGTTTGTCACAAAACAAGTTGACCTTGGAGAGCACGCTGGGCAAGCATCCTCCACTGACTCTAATGCTGGCAGTGTAGAGCTGGACTTCAGTAAATACCTTCGTTTTTAGCAGCTGTTCCCCAGTACTAATCTTGCCATATGTTTCCTACCCCATATAACCAGAATGGTGTTAGAAATAGAAATTAAAAAAACATCATAAAAGAAATATTTTTTCAAAGAAAGAATTCCTTTTTATAAATCAGAGACACTTAATTCATTGTTTATTGATGTGGCTGTCATATATATGTCTGTAGGTGTTCATTTGTCATTTGCTTCACTTAATGGAGATTTAGCACTTTAGAATCAGTGATAACATTTTACTGCAAGTGTGCTGTTGTGATGAGCTAATTAAGTATTCATTGTAATAACACTGATAATAATGAACTTATTTTGTATTCATTTTTCATATGCATATGTTCCATGTATCTGTAAGAGTACTATTTTAATTCATCATTGGATATCAGAAATAAGTATAAAAATAATGTCACCGAGGCATTTTGTTCTACTTAATAACAGCTTATCACAAGGTAGAACAGCACGAGTACCGTGTGGCAGGGAAGCTCTCTAGTGCAGCACAATGCAGTGCAACGTAGTAAAACCCCTTCCTCGATGAGAGTGTGTTGAAAGTACTGAGATCAGTGCACTGACTTTGCTTCTTGGAGAGGCTTTGTCCTCCAGGTTTCCCACTCGCTGCACCAGGGTGCAGAGAAGAGGCTGCCATGGAGCTCATGGGAGAGCCGCGGGGACAGCACGGGGGAGAGAACAGGCCAAAAAACGCCAACGGCAGCATGCAAAAGTGGCACAGTTTATAGTGGGAATGGGAGGTAAAGGTGCCAGAGAGGCTTTGTCAGGACAACTGAGGACTGGAGGCGCGATGTATGCACGCTCCTGGGAAGCAGCAGATGGAGAGGAGCGGCTGTGTACAAGCCGGTAGCTATTTAAGTAGTCTGCACATCACCAGGCTGTGTGCAAAAAGTCTGCTCCTCTGATTTTACAGATCTGTGCAGAAGTACCCTGTACATTGATGAACACATGTCCGACCAGCCTGCAGGTTGCTTTAGGTGAACCCAGACAGCCTGCAGATCACGGCAGCAGGCTTGGGGCGTTCCCGGGATTCTGCCCCCTCTGTGCAGGTGGGAGGAGGCCTGCTCTGCAGGGAGCCAGGCAGACAGGCTACCGGGCCAGGGGCTGCAGAGACCCTGCCGAGACAAACCCTTCCCGGGAGCACTCCTGTGAGATGCCCCTCTTCTCGGTAATTCTCCTCCTCCACAGCTCATGGAAGGCAGGGCCTCAGCTCAACACACCTGGTGAAGAAGCCATGGAGACTGGGTTGTGAAGCGCCTCTTAACTAAGGCAGGAAAAATTGGGGAAAAAAAAAGGGGGGGGGAATGAGAGGAGGGAGAAAGAAGAAAAAAAATGTAAAACACATAAGAAAAAACATAAAGTGAAGTATGTACATTTGGGGATAAAGTCTGACTAATCTTTTGTCCTGTTCTGGGGGACAGCATGGAGCGAGGGGGTGCAGAAGGTAGATGTTTTCAGGTTCTTTCACATAAACAAGTTCTTCCAAATACTTTGAAATTGTCTCATAAAACAAGGAATCTAGATGAAAATCGTATTTTCTGAACTGTTCTTGTCAAACCTATTATTTGTATTTAAATACCTTCTACGTATACTTAGAGTTTAGGGCAACCCTGCCTGTGTGCAGGCACCTGACCTTTGCTCCCAGGGCTGCTGTGGGGAACGTGGGGCTCGAGCAACTTGGGGGGGCTCGAGGAACTCGGGCTGGGGCCAGCAGCAGTGTGTGTCCTCTGCAGGGGCCTGCCAGGCAGCGCCATGGCCAGCACGAGCACCCACACCCCCTGCGAATGGAGTGGCGGTGCCTGACGCGTGCTGCTGATTCCGCTCTCCTGCGTAAATGTTGGCATCGCTTGATGCGGAGAGGATGCTGTAGTGCCAGGCTTAGCCAGCTGCCTCTCACAGATCCCTGCACTCTACAAACTGCTGTGTGTGACAGGTTGCCTGTCCTCATCCCTGAAAATCGTTGGGAAGACCCGTCGTCCTGAGAAATAATTTCTCTATTAAATGCAGATAAGAAAAGAATATAATAGCAAAACATAATATTAATTTGTATTTATTTCTGACAGTAAAAATCCAGATTTTTCACCCTGAAATATTATGTATGAGATATTGTAACTATTCACAGGGTAAGTATTCATTTGCATTGAGGAACGCACACCAATGCCCAAGGAAAGTTAGTTCATGTGGCCATTAGATCCAACACGGAACTGTGTGTTTGTGGCTATAACTTAACTCCATGGTGTTTTGATGGAAACAATAACAAAACAGTAACAAAAGACATTTCACAGAGAGAAGACCTTCACAAGCAGTACAGTCCCTTTTATTGGAACTGGAAATAGTAAAACTCACTTCAAGAAATTATCAGCATTTAGGTTTGAAATGATTATGAGTGGCATTGAATATATTTAAAATGCTGCTTACTGTTAAAATATTATAAATTATATTATTTTTTTAATGTTATTATCATTATGTAAAATATTTAGCTAATAACATTTAAACATTAGTAATTGTAACTATCGAGTGTTGTAGACTACCGTGGCCATGACAAAATTAAGGAAAGGATATGTAATCTTGGAAGGTAATCACTTGTTAGGTGAGATGCCAGAAGATTGGATGAGCTGATTAATAAGCAAGATTGTCTTTTCTGACAAATTCTGTCTCACATACAGAATGATAATAATGATAATAATAACATAACATTGTAGCAGCAGCTTGCATTTGGTGAGTGATGAGGGGAACGGTTATTCTTGATCTTTTCTCTCTGTGGGGCAAATAAAAACATGGCCATCGACTGAGTTTTGCCAAAAGGCACTGATGACCCCAGGGAGGGCCCCAGTGCCGGCAGGGTGTGCCAGTTCTCACCAAGCCCAGCCGGTCCTCCCCGTAAGTGCCCCTCTGCAAGTGGCAGCCCAGGGCCCAGTGGCACCGGGGTGCTGTCAGGAAGCCAAGTGTTCCCTGGTGCACGCCTGCGGGACGCGCGTGGCTGCAGCAGAACGGTCAGTGGTGCAGCCAGCCTCCCCAGGGCACCACTGGCACAGTACCAGCAGCTCACCGATGAACTCTGCTGCCTCGCTCCTCGCCCATTCTCACACCTGGCACGATTGCCAGCTGCAACGCCATGAGAGTGTGATGCCCGTCGGTCCATTAATATTGCCGCATCAGTTTAAGCGTTTACTGTGCTAAGTATCAGTATGCAGAAAGAGTACCCATTAACAGATGTGAAAGGAAAAGGCATGCTGTCCTAGCCACTGCCGAGCTCCCCAGTGAAAGCAGCATCAGCGAAGCAAAAAATAGGAGTATTGAGGTCAGGCCACCCATAAGACAAGGGCATGCAGAAGAGTGCAGTGCAGCCGCAGCCATCATTTCACTGGCTTGTGCCAAGAAATCTTCCCAAGCTGATGAAGAGGAGAGAGAAAAACACAGCAAGTAACCCTTTTTTAATAATTTATTGATTTCCAGCATGGTGTCAGACACAACTTAATAGGTACAATAGAAACAAAAAAAAAAAGAGAGAGAGAGACAGTTTTTATAGTGATGTCAAAAGACACAAATAGAGCAAGTAATATATTCAACGAAGTAAGATTCCAGAAGAACTGAATACTAATAATTACAAAATTAATTCCTTCAATTAAAAATGAATACACTGCTGGAACGTTTAATACAACGAACACCAGATAAAATTATTGTTCAATCCAATTAAATCTCAACAAGATTTTCTGAGAATATGATGGCATTTATTGAATTATCTCTGAACTTCTTATGCAAATCAGAGTTAGACCTGAATGCAGTATGCTAATTTTGAGCTGTATCTACATGAAGCAGTTGTAATACTCTTAGGAGGAAGAAAAAAGGGTTGAACTTCCTTGGAGGTGACTGCTTGGAAAATGCCCTGTGGCCTTTGGAAGGGCAACCGAGGCCATTCCTTCTCCTGTCCTGCCATCACCCAGCAGAAGACAATCCCTCTTGCAAAGAGGAAATCCAGTTGAGGGCAGAAGCTCTCAGAAACTGCCTAGGGCAGCGGTCACAGAACCAAACCTGCTGGAGTTCAAGGAGTGTTTGGACAAGGGTCTGAGACATAAGGTCTGATTTTTGGGTGGTGCTGTGTAGAGCCATTAGTTGGACTCAGTGATCCTTGTGGGTCTCTTCCAACTCGGGATATTCTACGATCCTGTGAAACTGTGCATTTCTGACTTATCTTCAGCTCTGACACTTTTCTAAATTACAAGTTAGATCACTTTTTGAAGTGTTTGACCACCTGTTCATGACATGGGCTTCATTAAATACCCCAGTTAGTACATCACTTTTCAAATAACATTTTATCCTGTTTTTCATGACCTGAATGCCTTTAAAGATGAGGACCAGATGTGTTTCAGAACCATTCACTGATACCTACACCAAGGGTGTAATTTGATAGGCAAAATAAAATAAAAATAATAAACAAATGATTTAAAAATAATAAAAAATGCACCATCTGTTTTAGAAACCAGAGACCCCACAACAACTGTGTTTCTGTGGGAGTCTTCTAGCAGTATTGGTTACTCCTTGAGCTTTTAGGACTAACATATCAGAATGTTTGAAGCATAATTGTCAAATACATTTAATAGATTGACTACAGGGCAAAACAGACATAAGGAAAAGCTACAAACACAGCAGCTTTCTGTTACAAGTCACAAAGAGCTGTAAATAAAAAATGATATCTTCAGAAAGGGTTATCCTGATGGTTGTGGTTTAAAGGGACAGCAGTAAACAGAGATATTCCCAGATTTCTAGATTTAAACAAGGTAATACTGCAAAAGCCCTGCAGCTTACCTGCTCAGACAATAACTCCTGAAACCTCCTGGAACACGCAGCAGTTTAGATATGAAATTCAGACACTAGAAGACGTTAGTTAGCCCATGTTAGATAAGGGCTCCGCCGCTGGCCAGAGCTGGGCCAATAAGCAACATTGTTTGTGCCTCTGTGAGAGCATATTTAAGAAAGGGAAAGAAAAGTGCTGGGGAACAGCAGCTGGGAGAGAGAGAGGAGTGAGAGGCACCACAGCCTTGCAGACACCAGGGTGAGTGCAGCAGGAGGGCAGGAGGTGCCCCAGGCACGCAGCAGCAGTTCCCCTGCGGCCTGTGCAGGGAGAGGCCCCTGGTGGAGCAGGCTGTCCCCCTGCACCCATGGGTCCCACACGGAGCAGATCTCCACGCTGCAGCCCGTGGAGGAGCCCCCGGTGGAGCAGGTGGATGTGGCCTGGAGGAGGCTGCGGCCCATGGAGAGCCCCCGCAGGAGCAGGCCCCGGGCCGGAGCTGCAGCCCGTGGAGAGGAGCCCACGCAGGAGCAGGGGGTCTGGGGGGAGCTGCCGCCCGTGGGGGACCCGTGCTGGAGCAGTTTGCTCCTGGGGGATGGACCCCGTGGTACAGAGCCGTGTGGGAGCAGTTCTTGAGGAGCTGCTGCCTGTGGGAAGTCCACACAGGGTCAGTTTGGGAAGGACGGCATCCCATGGGAGGGACCCCACGGGGAGCAGGGGCAGGGAGGGACCGTGAAGGAGCGGCGGAGACGAAGCGTTAGGGACTGACTGCAGCTCCCCTGTGCCAGTTGCAGGGAGGATGTAGAAAAGGATGGATGGGGGGGGCAGGTGTTTTTGGTTTCTTTCCTTTGTTTCTCACTTCTCTATCTTGTTAGTAATAAGCAATAAATCTTACTATCTCCCTGCTCTGAGTCTGTTTTTGCCTGTCATGATAATTTTTGAGCAATCTCCCCATCCTTATCTCAGCCCTTGAGCCCTTTGCATTGTATTTTCTCCCCCTTCCCCTTTGAGGAGGGGGAGTGAGAGAGTGGCTGAGGTGGAGCCCGGCTGCCCACCCGAGTAAAACCACCACAGTGATATTGCAGCAGAGAACTGCGGTGGCAAATTGCAGTGGCACAGTCCGCAGCTGCCACAGAGGATACCCATTCTGGTTTTTGTTTACTCATTTTTTTTTGTCTCCAAATGTCAGATATTTTCATTGCTATGTGCATAGCTGCAGAGTGAAGCTGAAGCAAAGCCTCTAGGAAGCCCATCCAAGGGAAGCAATGAACCAGAAACGCGTGGTGTATGTCCACAGAGCCTCACAGGCAGCACCTGGAAATGGAGGATTTCTCCTGTGCAGCTTTGTAGAAGGACCAGATGCAAAATGAAAAGAAAACCTGTAGTGATATTACCCGATGCTACACTTAGCAGATTTTTACAAAAATATGGCAGAAATAGAGACCAAGAGCAATGACTTAGTTGATCTTAACAGGCGCCTACAAAAAGAGATTTGAAAGTCTTTCAGAAAAATTGGAAGTTTTCCTTGTTAAGTAAAATGGGAAAGGGAATTGTGAAATAGGGTGCGGGCAGCAGATCAGTGTAACACTGTGAAAAAAGGGAGACAAGACATCTGCAGTTTCTGGCCCAGTGTGAGTATACAATAGGAGCAGACATGAAATCAGAAAACCAACAGTCCATGGGAAGGCTCCCAGCAACAATCCATTAGTTAATTTGAATACAGAGGAAAGTACAACCTACTGGTAACTGGTTATTAAAGACATCTTTTCCCAAAGAACTGTAGCTAAGCATCTAGCATGTAATAGAGCACAGTCATCCTTGTTCACAAGTTTGGTTGGTTACAATTAACAAAACACAGTAGAGCTTGCTGGATGGGATAAAGAAGCTGACATTTTGTTGTATAATATGGCATAGACAGAAAACTGCTGTAATGGTCAGATGCCCAGGTGTAACCACTTGCTCTGCTTCAAATTGCTCACCCACAGGGGGTGCAGAACAGCCCCGGGAAGCTGCAGGCCTTAACTGGCTTATCCTGCTCGTTCTGCCTCATCTGATGGAGAGAGTGCAGGGTGCTGGAGCAGCAGGGGCCAGCAGTGCCGCCGGCCCCACCAAGTAACCCAGTGCACGAGTGAGGAAAGGCATCCCATGGTGAATCAGATGTTGACCTGGTAGCCTCTCCCACCCAGAACTGAAAGCAGCAGTCAAAACCTGAGCTACTTTTATCAAAATCTGAGTCCTACAGCCCCACTGGTCCATGTCCTTTCCATAGGCTAAAGTGCCAGCTTACTGTTGAAAGCTGATACACCTCCTGATATTTTTATCTGTTTTCCTTTTTTTCTTTCAGAAAACATAAACTGACTTTTCATCTGTTTAAAAGACTGGAAAAACAGAGGGAGGGAGGGAGGGAGGGGGGGGTGGAAGGAAGGAAGGAAGGAAGGAAACTCCAGAAATCAAGAATTAACTTCTGCATTAAGAATTCAAAAGAATCTAAGAATTAACTTCATGTTTTTTGACATGCATTTTTCATTGTTTTTTGGCATACACATATACATATATATATATTTAATTAGGCAAGGTTATTTCCTAAACATTCTTTATGAGATGTGTTTTTGAACACTTCTTCAATTTCATGCCTGAAGCACTGACACTCTCTTGGTTGCAAATTTGAATGTCAATGAATGAGCCAGCCTGTGAAATGATGGCAAAGCATACAGAAAGTGTTTGCTGACCCCTCTCTTTACAGTCCCTTTTTCTATATCTGATTTTGTTTTGTTTTGTTGTTTTGCTTTTTACCCCCTAGTCACGTAGGTTTTGTCTGAGAAAAGACAGGAGTTAGCTTGTAGGGATGAACTGGTTTCAATTTATCACAGAATGTCTGAGGTTAGAAGGGACCTCTGAAGATCATCCAGTCCAACCCCCAGCAGAGCAGGGTCACCCAGAGCACATTGCACAGGATGCCACCCAGGTGGGTTTTGAATATCTCCAGAGAAGGAGACTCCACAGCCTCTCTGTCTGGGGAAAACAAACAAATAAATAAATAAATATATGTATATATAGTAAAAATAAGGCAGAATAGGTTAGAAGAAGGTGACATTTATTCTGTATTTCTACGTTACCAAAATAGTAAGCATCAGTTGGCTGAAGATTTTGTGATCACTTGCAAAGGAAGTGATCTTAAATCTCTTTAAATAGGACCTTGGTTTAATAAACATCTTCTTCCACAACATACTCATTGAAACTGGTGAATCTGCAAGAGAAGCCATGTGTCATGTATTAGATAGAAAGCACTTTATTTCAACCAGAGCATAGTCTAAGATCAAACAATACACTTTCTGAAAGAAAAAAAAAATTAAAAAGATAATGAACCATTCATCTCTTTAATTTTATTTTACATGTTATTGTTTAATTCATTGCATTTTTTCAATTACTTCATTTATAAATTTCTTTAAAGCAATTATGCATATCAAAGTTTGCACCTATATCTATAAAAAGACATACAAAATTTGCATTTTCAAAGCATATATTCATCTAACCAATATTTTTACAAAAATCTTATTGTGATTGTTATTTTTAAAAGTGTTTATCTTAAATCTAAATGAACTGTGCACTTAAGCATATTAAAAATACTGAGTTTAAAATGTTAAATGCAGATGAGACTGAATAAGATTTGTTTCCTAATGTTTTTTTTTTTCTAATGAGTTTTCTGTGATTTTCATCTCTTTGTAAGGTTTTCATGGAAATTTAATTTTCTTTAACTTTGTTGTAGGAAGAGAAAACAAACACACTCATATTGTAAAATTTATTTTCAAAGACTTATATTCATGCTTCTTTTTTCATAGAAATATTTTTGTTTCTATGAACGGGGCTGGCAGGAGGGCACAGCTGCTCCCAGCTGGGTTTGCCCCTGGCCTGGGCCGCTCCAGCTCAGCCATCTCCTGTCCCTTCTTCCGTGTCCTGCTCATACCAGAGATGCATTTACCCCTTCCTGCCATTGGATGTACATTTAGCAGACGCACGTTTTCTGGATGTATGTACATGCATGGAAGAAAACTGTGGAAAACAGCTCTCTCCACTACCCCGTTATTTCACGGGGGCCGGGTGCAGGTGACGCTGTTGCTGGCAACGGCAGCAGCCACGTATGTGGGTTTGAAGGGTTGATGAACTGCACAAACCCCGGGAGAGGGAGAAGCCTCTTGGGAAAGTGTTTCTCATTGCAGATGTCCTCACCAGGACAGTTACTGCCACCATGATGGACTAGGGAGAGAAAGGGGCAGCTTTGTAGGGAAGAGTAATATACTTCATTAGACCAATTGAAATAGCCAGAAAAAATGGCTAAGCTTTCCAGCTCAATGTCTTTTTGTCAGGTCACACGAATTTAAATTAAATGTGTAGTGAAGCTTGTTAAAGGCACATCATTCTAAGCACAGAAGGCATTAAATCAAGGCCTATGGTGGAAGGACACTGACAGAAAACTTGTTCATTGTCTTGGAGACTGACACACGGTTTGATCAAGGACGCCCCGTCTCCGTGCCGGCCTGCTCTTCAGGCACAGGCAGGGCACGGTGGCACTGGTGCAGCGGGGATGTCCCAGCCCTCCCCTCCTCACTCCTGCCTGGTGGCAGGGTCCTGTGCTCCCCCTTGCTCTCACTTCTCCCTGTGGAGCACCCTACGGAGTCAATTCAGCTCAAAAACCCAGCAGAAAGCCGTTCACTTTTTAGTGTCACATCAGTTTTCTGCTGCCAGTGACCGACTGTTCAGTGTCAACTGCCAACCCCCGAAGCCTGCTGGCACCAGCACCACCAGCACTCGTGCGCCCTGCTGGGACATCCCCCCACAGGGCAGCAAGGCCCCACAGCACTTGTGTCCTTCCCAGGCTTCACGAGGCCAATCTACAGTGAGTTTGTGTATTCTCCTAGAAGAAAATGTCCATCACATTTAAGGAAGAGCAAAGTTGAAAAGGGTCTTGTATTGGATTTACTCAGGCACCCACAGTCAGATTTTTATTTTTTTTTAATTGAGAACCTGTTGAATATTCAATAACAGTCTGAAAACCTGGGCTGAAAATCCCTCATGGTGAGGTGGTAAGGTTTTGTCTTAGTTCCCTTAGAGTCACAGCTATAGGAGCGATGGAAGCAAAAGTGTACAGGTGAAAATTACTGACTTTTAAATTCCTGTGAAGTTCATCATGAGTTTGGCTTTGGCAGGGTGATGGTGCTCTATTTATTTCATCCATCTTGCCAGCTATTAATTAATATGTCCTGGAAAAGTCTAATGACATCCTCACATTAACAGCAAAAGAACTTGATTTTCACAGCCGAATAAAATGAAAATCTAAAGGAGAATTAGAGCATTAGCCATGGGAAATATGGAAAAATCTCAATGAGAGCAATAGCAAAATCCATACAAATGTTCAGAGGAAGATGTGAAACAGCGGAATTTTTAAGACAGATAATAGTCATTATAAAAGTAAGTTTAATGACTTATTAAAACTAGCCGGGCAGAACTTAAAGTACATCCATTTACATTGGGAGTAGGAAGTTTTGGAGGAACAGTGGTAGAGGTGCAATACAAACCTGGCAGTGGGGCTCACATAGCCTTGCAGGAGCTGATGGGCTTTAGAACTGTAAAGGGCAAGAGCAGATCTTGCCTGATTCCTTCAAAGGAAATGCTACAGAAAACAGTTATGCCCTTTTATGCTCTGCAAAGACAGATAAGACCCCTTCCACTGCTACACATCTCCTACTTTCACCCAAAATATCTGTTTCAATAGCTGTTTGTCAGTTACAACATATCTTTTAGAAACATCAAAGATGAAAACATTTCTAGGAGAGAAAATCAGAAAAAAAGAGAGAGTTGGACTGAGAGCTTCAGCAGTTTTGAAGCTTTCCAGATCCAGAAACAGATATTAAAAAGGAAAGAAAAAAATGGAGCATAAAAGAGCAATTTTCATAAATGTTAATGATTACAATGGATTGAATTTGAGGTCCCAGTTCTCAAATGAGCCTGATCAGAGAACTGATGCAGGTCTCTGGTTCTCTGTGTCAGGTAGTGTCAAAGGCTTCTTAATGTTACTTCTTCCAATACACAGTTGGGGACCACCTTCTGACATTGGGTTAGCTTCCAGCAGAACATTGTGCTGGGTCCAAGGACTTTATCTTGAAAGAATTAGTATTCAGGGCACAGGACACCAAAGCCCCAGGTCCATATTCAGTAGCTCCTGCCCAGCACCAAGCAAGTCTCCATAAGAGCAAATCTGGAGTTTGCAAGCAAGGATTTTCCGGGATGCTTGGGGGACATCCTCCAGCAGTGCTGGGCACCTGCAAGGCACCATCATGTCCAGCGCCAGCCCTGTCCTCTTCTCATGGTCCTTGTGCAGGAGGAGCCTGGCAGGACAGAGGTGAGCCAAGCTCCCTGCACCCCAGCACGGAGCAGGCATTTCCCTGAGAGCACGGAGGCATGGCCCTGCCTCACATGCCATCAAAATCAACACAACCTCAGCAATGGTCACACACGGTCAAAGGAGAATTGGGGGTAGCCAGAAAGGTTGGCTGAGCTTGTCACCTCTGTTATCTTGGAAGAACAAGCAGAGAAGTCAGAGCTTCCCTTCCCAAGCCCTGCTTCGCTGCCCAGCCACCGGCCACCAGCTTTGCACAGGGGTCACAGCGCAGCTGGGGCGCTCCCTGGAGCAGGTGCCTTCCTGGGGAAGAGGGGGTTCATTAGAGAGCAGAGATTCACCCTAGGATGAAAAGTGGGTGGCCAGTTAGAAACAAGTAACATGGTTTCACAGAATCACAAAATCATCTAGGTTGGAAGAGACCTCCGAGATCATCTAGTCCAACCTCTGACCTAACACTACCAAATCCTCCACTAAACCATATCACTAAGATAAGTTTGTTTGTTTGTTTTCTCCAGAAGTGTCACAATCAGAAATGCCCACACTTAAGTAGGTACAACCATAGGTAAAACTCGAAAAATTTTGCCCCCAACCCAGCATAATATGTCTTCCATCACTTCTTCCAATGAGAGTAGCTGTCATGAGGTAGTCAGTAGTTTGTACTTTGGGAGGCAAAAAGTAAATCTGAAGGGATTTTGTGCCTGCAGAGTTTAGAATTAGAAAATGTCAAATATTAAACTGTATATTTTAATCTGATCACAAGATCAGCTTCTATTTAATCCAACTACCAAGCTTCTCTGAAGCTGGTGTCAAGGATTCTCATATGCTTGACAACAGAAATTAATGGAGGCATTAATTTCAACAGAAATTAATGGAGGCATATTTCAGAAGCTCAGTGCAGTAAATCTGTACCTCTGCATACACCATGGCATTTACCGAGAGTTTCCCTGCAGATCATGTGATAATTGCAAACACTGTATATTTCCCTTAGGAGTCCATGCTGGCCCAATACATCAAAATGTGTGTGCACATTCACCTCCCAGCAGTTCCAGAGGCAAGCCGAAGTGCCATGTAGTGCTCTCCATTTCAGTTTGCCATGATGCCAAACGAGCTCCTTCTTTCAGTGAAGCATTGGCCCCTTCAGTTGTGGCGTGAGCAGTGCTGCCATTAACCTCTTGTGTTTCGATACCCGTTGCAGTCTGCCCCACGGAGGGGGTTCCCTCTCAGGAGCAGGACAGGGCCCCGCTGGGCGCGTGGGGGAACCCACTCTGGGCAGCCTGGCAGCGGTGCGCAGGAGGCACGAAGCCAGCCTGCGCTCAGGGGACCTGTGGCTCCCGGCGGGCACCGTGCCTGCTCTGGCCTGGGACAAGCACCGGGCTGCTGGAGAGCATCAGCTCCTGTGTGCGCAGGGAAAATGGCTGGAGGGAAATGCCTCAACGGGTATTCTGCCTAATTCCCTGCTTCTGCTTCCTTTTTTCTCTTCCTGTCTCTACACTGCATAGACACATGCTCTGTTCTCCTGGTGGGACCTTCTTCAGAGCCACCAGGATTAAAAGGCTCATCAGTGAAATCATCATCGCATGACACAGCCATTAGCAGCATACTAACCATAAACACATCTCTGAGAGTGCCTGCCTGGGACAAGGCAATGGCCTTTTTGGTCACAAGGGACTTCAAACTCCGCAGTTTTCATTTTGAATGAGAATGAAATTATTGCTAGGGAAAAAAAGGGGGGGAGGGGAGGGGGTGTTGAACTGCATCAAGAATAAAACGAAGGTTTCTGCAAAGCCCTACACGCAGATAAAACTTCTTTCACTAGAGCTTTCAAATCAATGTACTTCAATGTCTCCTTCAAAATCAAGCCATCTGGCTTTTTCAAAACAATTATTATCATGCATAATGTTATAGGTTTTTCAAGCTTAACAAGTACAGTGAATCAAAAAGAAAAACAGCCTTTTTTTCTGAAATTAGATATATAAAGTATGTGTATAATAAATAGACAAAAGCAGATATTGGCACATGTACAAAAAAGATGCAAATGAACTTTTAGTTTATAACAATTGTATTCACCACTTGGCATAAAATTCTGAAGAAAACATTTTGAAATAATCATTAAAAAGGGGGAAAGATCAGACTTTTAAGAAGCAGCAGAGGCCAGCCCCAGTGCCCAAGCTTCCCTGGCTGCCACCAGCAGCTGCCTCAGCTCAGTGCCACCCCCTCGCCTGCAGCCACGTCCCCGCTCAGGTCTCCTGCTTTCTCGGCTGCCCTCAGATCCTTCAGGAAAACGACCGTGCTCTCAGCTGGAGGCCGGGGTCAGGCAGAGGAGCCGCTGCCCGAGGGCTCAGCACCGCAGAGCGGGCTAGGACACAGGGTCTGTGCTCAGCCAGCCCCAAGAGCCTGACCTGAGAGGCCGGGAAGCCCCCGCTGAGGCCCCGCCATTGCCCCCTGCGTCCCTCCCAGGCCTGCAGCCATGCGGAACCAGCCCAGCAGGGCCTGCTGGAGGATGCGGGACCTCAGCAGGCACTGGTCCCTCTGCAGGGACAAGGCTTCTGTCGATTGCTTGAGGACAAAGGGGCTTCAGGGACAAAGGGCTGCACGCGCAGACCTCCCTGGTGTTCTCCGTCGCGGTCTGCAGTGACACTGCAGCAACAGACGCCCTCTGTCCCAAGGAGAAGGATCGCGTCCTTTCTGAGCAGAGAGTTTAGCTTGGACAAGCACCCAGGAATCTGATCTTCATAAAATATCTCCGTGAATTCACGGAGATGTGCAGAAGGGTTGTATGTTTGTTTATGTGATTTTATTTATTTATCGCTTATCACCACTGCCGTGCTCCTCTGGCCCAGAGGCACTGCCTTCCCACGGCTGCTAGCTCGCAGGGAGGTGCCGGCTGGCAGCAGGGCGGTGGCTGCCCTGTGCCACATGCCAAGTGCTCGGGAGGAAGGATGCTCTTGTTGGCGTTTGGGTGCACTCTGAGGCAGGGTGATGGTGTGATAATGGTCGGCACCAAGCAGGTGGGCCGTCTGCTCCAGAATCCTCCAGGACTCCAAGAATGGTCTTGTTCCTTTTAACTAAGAAAATCATTAAGGCTGTTTGCCTTAAGCTCTGGTTAATGGACTGCACTGATTATTTATTTATTTTTAAATGAACATTCTTTATTTCCCCAAAGTGCTGCTGTTGACTTTCTTTTAGTGCTGCCATCTGGCTCCCCTGCCTAAAAGAGAGAGATAGGTGGTGTAATAATAAACAAACAAACAAATAAATAAAAATTCCTGAGCTTTTGCAATTGGAGTGTCACCCAAACATTCGTACATGGTTGTGTTAAATTCAATAATTGTCTTGCTAATGCTTTTGCAAGAAACAAGTGCAATCATGCTAACAGCCTGTAGCACTGATTGAGAATTACAAAATCAATCTCCTTGTCTGAGGGTCTCTCCCCACGGCTCCTTTATGCACTGCTGGAGACTTCCTTCTCTGCAGGAATGCCATTACGAGTCTGGGAATGCTGCAGCCTGGCTTTTATTTCCCTTTGCAGACTATGGCTCATTCAGGGCTCAGAACTGGTGCCTTAATTTTTTTTCCTATTTCTTTCTCCCCCACCGCCTTTCAGAAGACCCTTTCTTAGCATCTTTCACCAAATGATGTTTCACTTTCCAGAACAAAATGAGACAGTTTCTGCTGACATGAGGTAGTGCTCGGGGCAAGCCTCAGCAGCGTGTGCCTTCACCGCATGCCCAGTGCCCTTCACAGCCATGGAGAGTCCCCAGTGCCAGGGACGCAGGACTGCCCCGTACACTGGCCCAGTGCTGCAGGTCTGCTCGCCACCTTCACCGAACCTCTTCAGCCACACTACTGAAATATGACAGAGGCTTTCAAGGCAGCAGCACCTCTCCCCTGACCACCTCACCAATGTGAAGGGCTGTGACATCCTCAGTGGCAAGACTGTAAACAGGCCTGTGGTATTTGTCCAACACAAACAACACAAACGAGTCAGTTGTGTGCAGATTTCTCTGAGAAATTATTTCATTTCAGAATGATAGCTTACTGCATTTTCCACTTCAGGACAAGAGTTATAAAGCATGGAAAAAGTAGGTTATGTACAAGGATAATTGTTCTAAATTACTAGGAAAAACAGAGATTCTTCAGGTAATTGCATAGCAAAAGGAAGCTTGCCATCCATCATTCTCTTTCTAGCTGCAGAAGTTTTGCACAGTTTTACTCTGAGCATCAGTAAGACAGGTAATTTTGTATAAGGTACCTATGAAACCAATTAGGACCTCACAGGGCACCAAAACGTACAGCAAGCTGTATCCAAGCTGCTGACAGGCGCTTTCTCAGAAAGCAATCCTCTATAACTAGCTCAGGCACAAGGACGAGGGGACAAAAAAGCGCGATCGTTTGGCTCATTGAACACTGTGGAAGCCTGCCCTGTGTCTGATCTGGTGTGCGCCGCCTGTTCAGGGAGCACAGAGCTACACTGTGTGCTCACCAGCACAGAACCCTCTTCTCATTTGCGCTCAGGCTGCAAAACTCCAGAGGTTTTAAAGAGCACTGATAACCGAAACCACACTCATTCTCACTTCTTCTGCTTCTTTATCATCAAGAAGCCTAGAGAAAAAAACATCCTTGCATGCAAAGGAAGACACTGCCTGGAGCTGCCGCTGTGCTTTGGCCGCTGCAGGTGGCGCGGGGTGAGCAGGCGGCGGCCGGGCGGTGTGTGCAGCGGGGCGCTGGGCATGGCTGCTGGCTGCTGCCACGCAGGGAGCTGGCACTGGGCACAGCTCTCTACTAGGCTCCGGCCGAAGCTGTTGCCAGGACCTGCCTGTCTCCCTGCTGGAGAAGGCATGCGTCAGCTGTCACCGCTAGAGAAGTCCTCCAGGTTAGTTCGCTGCCCACCAACATAGGGGTTTCTTTGTCTGGGGGCAAATCTTTCTCTAGGAAAAGACATTTCACTGATGAAGATATCTGAGGGCACCATCTAAATAAAGAAAGCATTTAACTGATAATATAAGCTGCATATCTGGCAAAGAATTCCATCTCAGGAGATGTCCTGGTTTCAGGTAGGACAGAGTTAATTTTCCTCCTAGTAGCTGGCAGGGTGCTATGTTTTGGATTAGGATGAGAAGAGCGCTGATAACATGCTGATGTTTTAATTGTTGTAGAGCAATGCTTACACCAAGCCAAGGACTTTTCAGCTTCTCGCTCTGTCCTGCTAGCGAGCAGGCTGGGGGTGCAGCAGGAGCTGGGAGGGGACAGACCCAGGACAGCTGACCCAAACTGGCCAAAGGGGTATTCCATACCATCTGACGTCATGCTGAACAATATATAGGGGTGGCTAGCCGGGGTGGGGGGGCCGGCTGCTCGGGGATAGGCTGGGCATCGGTCAGCGGGTGGTGAGCAATTGCATTGTGCATCACTTTGTACACATTATTACTATTATTATTATTATTATTATTATTATTGTTATTATTTTCCCTGTCTTAATAAACTGTCCTTATCTCAACTCACAGGCTTCACTTTCCCGTTTCTCTCCCCCATCCCGGAGAGGGAGGGGGGAGGGTGAGCGAACGGCTGTGTGGTGTTTAGCTGCCAGCCGGGCTAAACCACAACAGTCGATAACAAACACTTTTGATATATGAACTGGTGACCTAAAAAAGCTAGTGCCTGAAAGCCTTACTGATAGATTAGAAGAAAGTTGTGTGAAATCATGGTAGATACGACAGAGACTGCACAACGTTCAGAACAGCAGAGCAGCTTCAGAGGAAGCTCTATGAGGAGTTCACAACTTTGTAAAGCTCTTCTCATAAAACCAATCCCTCAATACTGGCAGTACAAGTAAAATAATGACAGCAAAAGTCAAATAAAATTGCCCAGTTACTTTGCTTGTGCGTGGGGTAGGCAAACAAATGTTGTCAGAGGCATCATAAAGTCCTCCTCAACGTGACTGACATCTAGTCTGGGAATACAGCTTCCTAAATCATTGGGTTGAGATTGCTCTACCAACATTCTTTCAGCAGCTTTGGAGCTTATTCTGTGATTTTTGGTGACAGTGAGCTTTATTTTGAACAAAGAAGCCAGGAATACAGGTCTCAAAGGTTTACAGCAAGATATTGGGGCAGATGCTTCATCTGATAGCTGAGTGCATTGCTTCCTGCTTTAATCATTGTAAAAATAAGCAGAAACTCTTATTCTTCCTTTCTGTTATGTTTAAAAGAGGGGTTGTTTGCTTATCCTTTGCATTTGGAACTTAATGCTCCTGGTATTTTCCATTGACAAATGTAGAAAGCTAAACCAGATTTTGCTGTTCTAACAGCCCTAATGCTGAGCTGCCAGTCTGCTAAACACCACACCAACTGCCCGAATGTATAAAATATCCTTAAACGAGCTCCTAAGTATTCACGGAATCACAGAATGGTTGATGTTGGAAGGGACCTCTGGAGATCATCTAGTCCAACCACGCTGCCAAACAGGGTCACCAAGCATATGTTGCTCAGGATCACATCCAGGCAGGTTGCACAGGATCACTTCCAGAGGAGGAGACTCCACAGCCTCTCTGGCAACCTGTTCCAGTGCTCTGTCACCCTCACAGTGGAGGAGAATCCTATTAGGACTTTTTGAATCCTATTAGGACTTTTTTTTTTTTTTAAACTGGCGACTATGAAACCTCTCCACTCCCTGCTAGCAGAACAGGCTATTTTTAATCAGATCCTTAAACATATCCGCTGAGACCAACAGGAAAAGCTCCCCGCATCTTCTGACTTCATTCCTGTTATGACTTTAACAACGTTGAATTTATATTCCTGAAACAATTTGAGTATCTGCTGCCTGCAGGGGACATGAGACCCCACTGGTTAGCAGAGCAGAGGTGGCCCCTCTGATGTGGGTCGCACTCAGGTGGCATTAGGAAGCATCGCCCATGGCAGCAGCAGTGGGACTGGGCCAGCACCGAGCTGTGGCTTTGGAGGCTGCTTTCCATGGTTTGCTAATGAAATGCAGATTTGTTGGCAGGCAAAGAGGAACATAATTGCCTCAGGTTGTCTCTTAACTAATTTCACTTTTTCTTCTACTTCTGGTTTCAGACAATATTTGGAAGCTATTACAGCAAATTCAAGAGTGAAACCAACCTGCTCATCTTCCCTGCCCGTGGGTTTGGCCAGACCAGATGCAACTGAGCTCCTTCTCCAGATGTTTCCTGTGCTAGGAATCCTAATGCATTAGGATATGCATTAGGAATAATATATATATATTAATATATATATATATATAATATATATATATTATATATATATTATAATAATATATGTATATATATATATAAAATAAATATCCTAATGCATTAGGATAAATGCATTAAATGTCTCTGGTATGTCTATGTCCCTGTTTGTGAGGTGACCATCCTCACCAAGTACTGGACCACTGTTTGCTCTGGTCCTCCTTTTCCAGTTAACACTTAAAAAACCCTTTCTTATTGTCCCCCACACTTCTGGCCAGCCTCAACTCTAATTGAGCTTTGCCACCTGGATTCTCTCTCTACAAAGGTGAGCAGCATCCCTGCAGTCCTCCCATGTCACCCAACCTTGCTTCCAGTGGCCATATGCTTTCTTTTTCCACCTAAGTTCCTGAAGGAGTTCCATGCTCAGCCAGTCTGGCCTTCTGCCCCTCCTGCTTGACTTCCAACATTTCAGAATCGCCTGTAATTTGTGAAGGTGTAACATAATTAGCCATGTTAGAGTTCATGACAATCTGTGAAAGACGCCCATATTGCTAAAAAATGTCAGGAGTCAATCACAGTCCCACACTACCCATCCCGCCCACAATTTACAGTGTGTAGCTGCAGCATATTTCTCATGCTATGCTGACAACAGCCCATTTGAGAAGAAGAAGTAAAGAAGCCATCCCAGGAATCACTATTACATCTGCTTTAAAGGCTTCTTCTACCTGGTGGTCTCCTACCCAGTTACCAGCTGTCTGTGGTTGCGCTTAATTTGTGTGACACTTAACTTGTAGAAAGTCTGAGATAATTGCCTGACACTACATTAGCAGAAAAGCTGTCATGGGGTACAGATGTTCATGTTTCTGCCCTGAATTGGGTCTTCAGACTCTTTATATGGTAGCAGTGGCTTTCTCCCTCATCTTTTATTATTAGGATTCATGTTTAATACAATAGTTGCAATAATTCACCAATAGCCTATTATTCTTGTATACAGAAGTCTACAAATAAAATATAAATGTGCAATTTTGGTATTATTATTTCCAGCTGAAAATATTTGTCATACCTTTTTAATGGATTATTCCACATTTTCTCCTGTTCTTCATAGTTATGTCATGTAATAACACATGCAGGTTTGCTTGCTTATATATTTTGCCACTATGTTTTAAATCAATGTTTCTCATAAATGCTTTTTCGTGCTTTATAACCTTATCGGTATAGTCTTATCTTTAAAGAAACTATGTCAGAGGGAAAACATGCGGTGATCATCACCTTTACAAGGAGATTAAAACCCTGCAGCTATTTTTTAACCTTTTCGTTTTATATAGTACTCTTTTTCCCTGTAAATACTTAAATATCTTAGTAATGGACCTTGCAATTTCTCATCTCTGGAGAAGAATTACTGAGCTACTTGGTGTCCTTGCAAAAGAAGATGGGATTTTATGCCTCTGGGATTGCGGGTGTTTTTCCTTCATGTTACAAAGGGCAAGATTCGGTGCTGCGCCACAGCAGCTGACATTCAAAGTTATGTGGGGGACACAGCACAGCTACATGTAAATGCATTTTATCAGCCAGTTTTTGTAGTCAATTATTCTAAACATCAAACCTAAGAAACCCGCAGCTAAATTTATTAAAAAAAAAAAAAAAAAACTCTTCCCATCAAAGGCAAAAGGAGAGGGAAAGCATAAGAATCACATCAGGAGTCACTGTAACAGGCAGCGTGACGTGCTCCTCATGAAGCGCTGTGACTCAGATGTCCCTGCAACGTGCTCCTGTGGTGGGACCAGGGCTGTGGCAGGGTGGTCATTTAAAGCCATCAGTGGTGGCCCAGTCCCTTGCAGGGTCTGTGCAAGGACTGAGAAGTGAATGGCCTTCTGGCCAGCACCCAGCGCTGCCGCACCGCAGAGACAGCTGCCTTCCTTGCTGTTTTGCCCTGACATGGGAGGCTGGAAATAGTTGCTATCTCCAGACCTGAATGAGGGATTCTTAACAGAAGGAAACTGACTGCATTTCCAAATAGGTTTTTGTACATTTGACCTGCTAATGAATCATTATCTCAAGCAGTAGCAGGCATAGTTCGTTTCTGGTCATCATAAGCCGTACGATGTGCTCTGTCAGTTAAGCTGACAGCTCTATGCAGTGGTCTGCATTCAGTCCACAAGTACATCTTTCATTAGGACTACTACAGAGTGCTCAGCAGGTTTGTGCAACAGCCTGAGTCATCACAGGGGATGATTTTAGAAATGCTAGTAACGCAATAGTGGGTTTTGCTGATTTTCTAACAGCATGCATACCTCATGCAGACATGCTCTTTGTGTGCTTGACTTCTCCAATCTGACAAGTCTACTTTATAAAAATAAAAGCCATTTAAAAAAATCCCATTGTAATGTTCAAATGGTCACATACACTGGAAGATTCAAAATCCTGCGTTGTGGGATCATACAATATTTTACCATTCATTCTGGGTTAAAACTGTTTTGAAAACAGGTCTGATCTTACTACCAGTCAGCCAGCCTCCTCAGAGAATTAGAAAACCTCAAGAAGTCATGAAAGGCATCCAGAAGCCCAGGTAGGAGAAACCTTATTGTGGTTTTCTTGGGCACAAAACATACTATCAGCTTCCCAAGGAGCAACTTTCCCTTAGAAAGATTGTAGAAATAGAATCTTTCCCATAGAAAGATTATAGAAATAATATTTCTGGGCTGGATGTAGAGAAGAAAAGGGTAGTCCTTACAGCATTGCCTCTTGCAGGCATGAGTAGAACAGCAGAGGAGTTTGTTCATTGTTCAGGAGGGTTTGTTTGTTTGCTTGTTTGCTTGTTTTTCTGCATCTTTGTTGTTGACTTCAGGCTGATCCACCTGGGCAGTCAGGAAAATGTCAGTGGTTCTTGCCCACATTTC
Source organism: Cygnus atratus (assembly GCF_013377495.2). Lineage (NCBI taxonomy): Eukaryota > Metazoa > Chordata > Aves > Anseriformes > Anatidae > Cygnus > Cygnus atratus. Next base: position 65,516,984 of record NC_066366.1, read on the forward strand.
TCTTCTGTATGGAAAACTAGCAGAGGGACGATACCAGTGACACCCTTTCTTTCCCATCTCTGACAATGGGGAGGACACCGTCTCCCTCTCCCAGATGAAAGGAGAGCAATAATTGCTATGCGCTCTGCTTAGAAATGAGGTGGTCCAGGAAAATGTCTCATTAAATACTTCTCATGTTTAAGATCCCTTTTTCTGCTCCCTAGCCTGTCCTTGTTCATTGCTAAAGGATAACCAATACAATGCAATGTACCTTCATTTCTGTTTGGAGTGGGTACTTCCATACCAACCATCCCCCAAGTGACTGCATAAAATGGAAGAATACAATAAATATTTGTTTAGGAAAGAAAAGGCATGAAACAGGGTGGGAAATCAAAGAAATGAAGGGATCCAGGAAGCCTTCACATCAAGGGGAAAGGGAATTGCTGTCCATGCATGGACTCATGCTGGAGGTGAAAAGAACCCACTGGAAGATGCCTAGTGCCTTGAAAATATCTCTGGCAAATTCTACACTGAGTGCAGTGCCAGAGGTACCCTGGAGGCTTGTTCTTGAGCTTGTAGCAGTGTAGCCCTGTAACACGGCGTTACCACGGCTAGTCACGGGCAAGGGCTCAGCTTCAACGCTTGTCCCAGAAGACTTCAAAGAATTTAACGCCACAGAAACTTCGCTTTTATGAACATACACACACAAACACACACACATGCAAAAAGAGGCTTAGTTAAGTAGTAAGTGAGTTTATGGAAAAGTATTATGCGTCAGTTGTTACAAAGAGAGCAAAAGGAATATGTGTTGGCAGATGTAGGTGCTATGCAGAAGAAGCCAACATGAGAGATCTGCAAATGTGATCAGACCTGTGAGGCAGGCAAGGCATTTCTCTCTTATTTACAGGTGAATAAAAATGGGAGGCTCCAGCTTCACAGACCAACATGATAATCTTCACACCTTACTGCAAACTTACTGAGCCAAAATGCATCTACAGCAGTGCAATAATAATAAAAACAAACAAACAATCAAACAAAAATGCTCAAAGGTTGTGCAAGACACAAGATTGTACTAGAGAGCAGGTAGTCACAGGGAAAAAAAAATAATAATAAAAGAGCCTTCTATAGATGCTAATAGATTTTTCCTGGAGGCTTTTGCTAGTATCAGGAAAAGCCACCTCCAGAAAGATACTGAGGTGCAGGAGAGAGCTGCGCAGTGGGACAGGCACAAGCACAGGAGAGTGGGGAGGGAGGATGAGGCATCCCCCCCAGCCAGGCAGTGCCCAGTGTACAGCCTGGTAGAGAAGGGTGACCCAGGAAGGGTAAGAGACAGCTTCTCTGCAATTTTCTGAGACGGATAAGATACGAAATAGGATTTATATGAACTCTGTTATGCGTTCTCCCAGAAATATATGTGCGGGAGAAAAGTAGAAAGCAGTTCTGAGCAGAATGCCCCAGAAAGGAAAAATTGTCCCCTACCTCATTTGAGGAGAGCTTTCACACACCAGGAAAGAGAAAGAGAGAATATGTGGACAATCACAGGCACAAAACTGATAAAATCTACCCACAAAAGCAGTTTACACTCATGCCAAAAAAAAAAAAAAAAAAAAAAGATGCTGGATGATAGAAATATACTTATCTGTCCATAGTACTGAAAACTCCGTATGCATAAACTGTGATTTCATCAGTGGTACTTTGATGTGTATAACCTTCCATTTCTGCATACCTCTTTGGTATTTGTTTTAGAAATCGCCATAATAATGCTGTAAGCAAACTATCAATATAGTGATTATTTTAGTTTAAAAAAATAATGAGGGCATATCTGAATTTATTTTTACTTTGTCATTAATTCATGTTAACCTGAACTAGCAGTGTGTAGGTCAGTCTTCAGTAAGAGGAATATAGTGGGGATTTTTTCCAGTGTTTGTTCTTACTGCTCTTCTATTTTTAAAGTTCATAATAAATACAAACAACCCACTAATGATAAATAAAAATATCACCTGAAATGTTTTATACTTTGTTTTTCATTATGAAGACCTAAAATATCCGTTTAGTCTCCTGTCTTTAGGGTGTTTTTTTCTTTGTTACTTGCCTCTGAAACATGGAGGAAAAAGACATTTTAAGCATCAAATCATCATGCTTATCTTCGCAGCAGGAAATGTGTGTGCTTGGAGACAGCTGAGGATTGCTATTGGATCTCTCTCTTTCAAACATGAGAATTTACTTCCAGCAAAATTACAACAGAGGCCTCATCACTGCATTCAGGCATTGCTGGTGGAGATGCGGGCAGCCAGCACACGCCAGAGGGGCGCATTTCAGGGCTGCTGGCAAGTGGGATGGGGACGGGGACGGGGACAGAGGCAAGGCAGGGGCAGGGGCAGGGGCAGGAGGCTATGCTGGGACTGCTTGGGGTGTATTCTTCCATGCAGCCTCCCCGGCGCTCCCTGTGCACCCCTCGGGCAGGGACAGCACCCACCGGCCCCGCGCCGCCGTCCTCTGCATGGCCAGGATGCGCAGCAGGACCGCGGGGCATGGCACAGGGACAACACGGCATCTCTGCAGCACACGGAAAGAGCTGGCTGACTGCAAGAGAATGAAATACTGCAGGGTTATCCAAGTAGGAAAATGTATTGCTCCCAAAAATGTGCCAGCACTTAGCAGGATGTTCAAAGCCCATTATTGTTCTTCTAGATTTTGCATTAACCTAGGATAACTGGTCCCTAGCTGTGGGTTTTCAGGGGGTGTCCTTAGTTTTCTTTCAGGGAGATGGAGAGGGGAGTAAGAACTTGCACACTTCTTTCAAGAAAATAGAAAGCTCTGGAAACTGCCTGGTTTTTTGCAGTAGCATTCACAGCATGGTGTACGTCTCAGATGCAATTAAAGCAAAAATTGGCACACATCTCCTGGGCTTTCTGTTGCACACCTTCCAAACAGGCATGTCTTGAGTACTCTCATTCCTGTTTTAAATATTCTCTTTCTCATAGTTAGATGGAAATCATTACTCGTTTCAATGACATCTTTCATTCCGTGTAAAACTTACCGTTTTCTATCACACTGAAATTAGCAGTGAAAGGAAAATCCAGACTAGGGGTGATGAATGCTAAGGTAACAGCACCACAGGACTTTGCCCTCACACAGCAGCGTGTATTTCCTCCAGATCCTTCCAAAGCAGGTAAGACTTGTAAACGATGTTGACTTTTTTTCCATTGAAAGGGGCAACCAATGTATTTGTACTATTTTACCTTATGAATAGTTCAGCACAAAGGCTATTTACAGATGCTTTTTTGGTATTTAAATCTCCATCAAAAAGCATTTCTTTAAAACATGTTAGAGAACTTCATTTGGGTTCCACTTTTATCTTTTCTGTTCTCCACAGTTTTTTTAAACTCCTCTGGGTTTCAATTAGCAGCCATGGGAAACTCTGTGAGTCTCCTGCCTCCCTGTGTTGCATTAAAAAGTGACACAATGTTGTGCAACCTTCAATCTCCCTTTTGAATAATTCATACAGCTCTGTAGGGTAGGCCAGGACTTCAAACGAATATTATGGCCTGGTTTTCCTTAACCTAATGCTTCAGGTGGAAATTGGGAACCGGCATCTACATGTATTTAGTCAGAAAGGCCTATAGGGACATGTTTGGAAGCAATATTTACCTGCAGATACGTACAGACACTGAAATAAATACCTATTTTTATCTTTATTTAGGTAAGAGTGCACAGAGACATTCTCGTTGAAACATTTCAGTTCTTAAAGATGTTTTCTGCTAAATCGTAGTGAGATTTATATGAAGAGAATTAACATACCTGAAGGGCTTCTGCTGTTTGATACGTGTGTAGCTAAAGCCAGAGACTCCCCTCTTCAGTCACTGAGCTTGCTAAGAGCACAACTTCTAAGCATGAACATGACTCTCAGCATGAAATCATCTTCAGTGCATTTCCAGAAGCAGAGTTGGATGCATATGTGCAGCTGGATTGCTAAACTTCACATCATCAAACATTAAAGGTCACTTATAAATCTATATTTTTTGTTTGGCAATCAGCAATGTTTGTTGCACTGCTAATATACAACAGCTGTGTAAAGCTGCGGATGCTGCTCTAAGGAAACACGGGCACCAGTCTGGTTTTCTGTTTGGTGAATACATCCAAAAAGATAATCACATGCACACTTCATTAAATCATAGATCCTATAGGTGGAAAAGACCTTTTTAATCTCCCTGGAACAAGCCTAATTAAGTTCAGTTTTCTATTAGATCAAGGAGATAGCTACAAGCAAAAGTGTGAAAAACAATTAACTCCTTAAAAGTTCAAATACATTCAATCGACAAAGGTAATGTTAAACAAATGTTAAGGATGCACGGCTAGGAGCTCTGAAGTCAAAACCATCAAATATTCAGGCAGCACAAACAACCTTGTGCCTGCTCCCTGTGAATTCCCGTATAGATTTTAAATGTTCCATAGTCTCTCAATTAATGCTATAGATCGGGGGTGAGATTGCTTGAAGCACCTGCTGGCTCTCAGACTGCCTCACGCCCCCGCACACTGCAGGAGGGCTCTGCCCGCGCCCTGTCCTGGAGGCCCCGCCGGGACCAGAGGTGTTTGGGGGCCTGGGGGCCTCAGTGGCACCGCTCCCCCAGGGCCGCCATGGGGGAAGTGGGCGCAGGGGGGGCCCCGTGCACCAGTGCTGGACTTGCAGGCACTCCCGGGTGGCAGAGGTGCTGAGTCGCTGAGTCGGCCACAGATGGAAACCAGCTTCAGGGAAACCAGCTTCAGAGTAACCAGAGGTCTCCTGGAGGAGGTGGTCCCTGTGGTCTTTCCCAGGGCGTCCCACTGGGTGGATCCAGCAGTGACATCGGAGGTGCCGGCAGTGTCAGGAGCGGACGGCAGTCTGCCACCTGGGGCACGCTGCCGCTGCCGAGGCCACCCAGACACCCCTGCCACCTTCCAGGCTCAACGGCCTGGGGCAGGCAGGGGCACTGAGTTTAAAAAGGAGAGCTTCAAATAGGATGCAGCTAGCACAGCTTCACAAGTGTGAAACAACTTCAGTGAAAAACATCGAACGCTGCACAGAACATGCATGGTTAATTGCTCACGCATCAGTGCTGTGAGCTTGGGTAATGTGCAATGGAAGTCAGCCTGCAAACTTCTGAGCAGAAATCCTGCTTTTGGTGGCACTGGTCTGTGGCGTATGCTCCCCAAAACTTGGAGGTTACAAATGCACTGGATGCAGTAAACACAGACCTGCTGAGCAAGGCAATAGGAGTCTGTGAGAAGTACCTGGAGACATGCCAAAACAAATGATCACAGATAGAATGGTGGAAGGTGTATGAACTGATTTCTGGTGCAGACCACCAAAATATCCTTGTGTGATAGGAGTTATAATAGGACAGAAGACGTATTGTGAAGAGGAGCCCTGGTAAGAATGGTATATGCTGGAAGGGTTATTCTGCCGCTATTGAATTATCATCAGGGTTTGTGATCACCATATATGAAAAATTTCAAAAATCAAGATGTACTGCACCCAACATGGAAAAAGTTATGTATAATGTAACGTTTAGAGTTTTTCTTAGAGCTGGCTCAGAATCTCTCTACAAATATTTGGCACAAAGTGAGAAGAAAGGAAGTATACCAGTATTATAAAACAGAATAAGCAAGATGGCCTAGATAATTATAGACATGTCAGCCCAACATCAATGCTGGAAAAAATAACAGAACAGCTGTTATGGAAGTTAATCAAGAGAGAGCTAAAAGAATAAAATATAGTCAGTGATGGTTTGCAAAACTAATTATCCTCCTTTTGGACAAGATTCCTGTTTTGAAGTCTCACAGGGTGCTCCAGGAAACATCATGGGCATCTCTCAGGGCCAGCGTTCCCATGCCCCACGGCCATCCCTGCAGACAGGCGAGTGACCAGGGCACCCTCACCGCTTATCATGACATTTTGAAACCTTTTAACCAGCTGCTTTTTAACCCATTGGGTATGTGATGTGTTGACTTTTTTTAAATCAAAAATACTGTGTGTGATGGTGGTGCCAGTCCTGCAGCACAGGGACACAGTGCCCATTTGTTTCCAGCAAGTGAATTGGGGTCGGTGCTTGTGGACCACTGGCCAGAGGCTGTGGGTGCTGCTTGGCTGTGAGCACGCTCCCTGCCTGGTGATTTGGGGCCGATACCACGATGACTGGGGAAGAAGTGTGTTACAGACAGGCTGAGTGGTGCAGGGAAATCAGGGTGCCTTGTTCAAATAATCATTCCAACATGCCCACATGCAGCATCGTGTCTGAGGAGAAGAAACCTGTCTGCAGGACTGGGGGACCTGTGTTTGCAATTAGCAGTGTCAAAGGGGGTTGTGGGGCCTTGCAGGTAGCTGGTGGGATGGAGCTGTCAGGGCAGCCCTGCATGAAAGGTTCCCTGCCCCGAGAAGGGTCCCTGGCCCTGAGCAGGGAGCTTTCCCTGCCAGTGGGCTCAGCTGCAGGCGGGTTCTCTGCCGGCCGCTGCCAGTGCAGAGCCACCATCACCCGCCCGGATGGGGTGCAAGAAACTGGGGGGCCAGGGAAACCGGAATGCTGAAAGTGCTAAAAAACAGCATCCGAGGCAGCAGGCCTGATGGAGCTGCTGGTGGCAGAGGGGAGGGGAGATGTGCTCCTCTGGGCACACCTGCTGCTGGGCACAAACCTGGCAAAGGGGATTTTCTGCTTAGCAGGGGTTCAGGGAGGTCAGAGAGGCCACAGCTTGGTGCTGATGCAAGAATTGGACAAATTTACCATGGATATGGACATTTTTTAATTTTTAATTTTATTTATTTATTTTTTTTCCTCAGTACTCTAAATCAAGCAGGAGTTAACCAAAGGAAGTCTTGAGGCCTCTGTAAGGCAGAAAGTAACACTGGTTGGTCCCTTCTGGCTTTATAATCTGTAAATCCACTAATCTGTGGATAAAGCTCAGGCAATGAATCTGAACAGTTAACAGGTTAATTAGAGACCGGATTATTGTGCTTTAATTGAGAAAGAGGAAAAGGACAGTTATTAAGAGAATTAGACTTGACTGCGAGAAGCAGTGGAGATTTTCAAGACGAGACAACTGCTCTTCGCCAAAGGGACTGTCGGGAGGCAGCTGCATGCAGGTGAGTGGGAGCAGACACAAAGAAATCCACTGGCACTTTTCCATGTGAAATCCAACTCCTGTTCATGGGAAATGAGTTAATGTGTGGATTAATGAGAACAGTCTCTAATGAACTGAGGTAGACTACACAAGGCAGTCTTCACAAGACAGAAAGAGGCAGAGGAAAAAATACAGGTTAAACTGCCACTCTCTTAGGCTCAGCTGACTCTCAGCCTTCCCCCCAGAGCTGCTGGGAACACCAGTCACCGAGAAGAGCACAAAGTCCTGTGGCTGGTGAGCCCTGAGCGGCATGCGAGGCCGGAGGGGCGGCTGGCAGGGCTGGCGCTGCCAACAGGCACCCCTTGGAGTCCAAGGGACAAAATGAAGCTTTAAAGGAGAGCAGGGTCCACTTGGTTTTTTTTTTTTTTTTTTTTTTTTTTTTTTTTTTTTTTTTTTCCTTTGGAATAAAACTGCAAGGTCTGCAGTTTGACCTACAAGAGGGGAAAGCAAACCTCTTCTATCCCCCCACCCCCAGGAAGTAAAATGAACCCGCTGCTGGAGTTTTCTTCCCAGCTGTGCCAAGCAGAAATGCACTCTAAGTTAGGAGGAATGCCAGTGCAGCATAGTAAGCTTCTAGAGCATAAAATCTCCTTTTCCTGGTCTCCCACCATCTCCACAGCAGAAAATATTTTCCTAAACCTTGCAGAGCGAAGTTGTACCCTTCATCCTGACCATGGTCCCTGGTGCGTGCACAGTATGGCATGGTCTTTAATTGCACTGCATTATGTTTTTCTGTAGGACGCTGTTCTTCCAGCTCCCTCCAGCACAGCAATCCTCTGGAATTACATTGCAAGATCAGAGGTTTTCTGCTTGGATTTCTTTACTTAACAAAAAAAACCTTCTTGCACTGAATGACCTCACAGCCTCACATCCCAGAGCGGAGAAGGACAAGCACTGTTCTGCTGTAATCTCATTACCAGCGATTCTCCCGGTGACTTTCCTGGAAGAGTTTTATGCCACCATTAAACACACCAGCCCTCTGGGCAAGGAACTCGTCAGGAAAATCAGGGTCACAGGCAAAACTAGGGGCACAGAGGTGCTGCTGTGTGTCTGCGCTGCCCATGTCTGTCCCTGTGGGCAGCAGCATCCCAGGGTGGCTGCACAGCCCTGAATCCTCAACACTCCGCATGTCTCCGCTCTCCAGGAGACATAAGCTTCTTTGCCAAGCAGGATTTATTTCTGGCAGGGTAATCAAAACACCTGTTAATCATGTCTAAGTACCACAGTTAAGAGCTGACCTGATAAATAAAAGGTATGCCTGATTTTGGGGGCTTGATTTTGGGTTGCCTGATTTTCAAATGTGTTTGCTTTGCTTTTGGTGTTGATAACTGTTTTGCTTTTTTGTTTATCTTAATCTATCGTGATAAAGTATATACACCAATTCACGTTTGCAATACAAAGACGGAATAAAAAGAAAAGGTGGGAGGGCTGCCAGTGCTCCTCACAAACCTGAGATCTCTGACATGAGAACCATCATGCACATTCACCGGGCTGAAAGGTGGGTTAGCTGAACAAAACGGGGTGGGTGCCTGGCAGAGGGCAGGTGAGAAGTCCCGCTGGAGCGGGGCTGTCGGCAGCCTGCAGCAGGCACCGCTCCATCACCAGCCCACCTTGGCCTCAGCCTGACTCTGGCACCACGGTTAGCGGCAACGGCAGGTGTCTGACACTGCTGTAGCGAGGATCCCAGACTTTTATGTATTTTGCACATTCTCAAATACGTTTAAAACCTAGCTTTCATGTGTAGACTGCAGGTAGTACATTCTGCCAGACAGATTTTCATTGCTCCCACAATAGCCATGTACTCAATCAAACATGCTTGTAAGTAGTATTTTACCGTCGCCCCTCTGCAGCTACATCATCTGGGAGGAAGTACAGCATCGCTTAGAAGATGGACAGGACAGCTCGCTACAGCATGCTTCTGGCAGAAAGTTAATTAATCCTGTTTTACACAGCTGTGCCAGCCAAATCCTCAGTACAATAGTTGCAGCATTGTCATCACCAGAGTTTCCTTTTATTATAGCCCCAGAGTAATGAAAACATAATTACTCCATGGGCAGCAAATGTGGATCCCCTAGTAGCCTACCTGAAACGCCTTTCGTTTCCAGCTGTTCTCCTCGGGCTGCAGGAGCAGCTCATCAGACAGGCTTTTCTACAATATTGTAGGATATTATGGACAGGCTGAGGGTCGGTCAGGCTGGTTGTCTTTGCCATAGCTCAGTTATTATCACTTTCTAAATTTCAAACTATCTTTCCTTTGCACTTGTGCTTCAGTAAGACATTTGAACTTGCAGTGAGGCTTCAAATTGACATTAGAGAGAGCAGGTAGGATTACTGCCTGTCTTTTCACCCTTGCTGTTACAGAAGGTGTACCTTGCACCTTTGTTCTCTCCCTAGAAGTCACGGGAAGGATCCATCTATGCCTTCCATGAAAGACAAATGACATCAACAACAGCAGCACAACTGCTTCTGGCTCAGTGGCACACATTTATGCATCAGTGGAGGAAATCACGTGGCTAATGCAGTAGGTGCAGGCAGCACATGTACTTAAGTGAGCATTGACCAGGAACACACCATATACCACGCTATTCAGAGCTGATACGTTTTGAAACTAAGCACCATGCTTTTATATTCATTTTCTTGTAAACAACATATTAGGATATTTATAGGGTAAGGAAGGGAAAAAAGCCCTTGCATCCAGTATTTATTCTCAAGTATCAAACCAGATAGAGTTTCGGCTGCAGCGCAGCAGCTCCTTTTAACACACTTCTGCCTAACACACGCTCACCTTGGCACCGTACCTGTGGGGACTTCTAAGCTACTTTCTATCTAGCTCTGCCAATCTCTGTGCTGTGTGTCGTGGTATTACATTGTTTTACCTCTTGTGTTGGTGAGTTATCTTAATCATAGAATCACAGAATGTCCCGAGTTGGAAGGGACCGATAAGGATCATCGAGTCCACCTCCTGGCGCCACACAGGTCTACCCCAAAATTCAGACCGTATGACATGTCTCTTTAACACGAGACGAGCGCTGCCAGTCTCCAGGCAGCACTGGTGGTTAACTGAACGCCTCGGTGGCGGTATCGGCGGGACGGTGCCCGCGGCACACGCAGCCCCCAGGCACAGAGCAGCCGGGCTGTGCCAGGCGAGCAGGCGGCACGCTGCCACGGGCTGTGCCTGACCCGCTGCGCTGCCACCGCCTGCCGATGAACGTACCCTGAGACACGTTTGCGGAGCTGGGCTTCGGGCAGGTACCGGTGATGCCCCTGACGTGCCCCTTAAAGGTCTGTGTCAGGAAAGACAGAGCATGTTAAAGGGCACAGACAAATCATTTATTGCCATTTTCAGATAGAGCTGAACCTTGCAAAGAAATCCAAATGACATACACTATAATCCAAGTGATATATGTGATTTAAAGTGTTGAAGAGCCTCGGGGGAAAAGGAAAAAAAAATCAGTGAGCAAAAAAACAAACAGGAAAAGCTAAAGTAAACAAAGAGAAAAGAAACATTACATTTTCAGTCTTGTAAAGCTCAAAACATTAGTAAATAGTTACTTAAGGCTATAAAGCAATAAAGATACACAAAAGGCATAGAAACATTCTTTATTTTATAACAAAATAATTAATATTATTATTCTCCCAGCCTCAGCTGAACTTTCAGAGATTCGGGCATCTGAACTCCTCAAGCTACAACACTGTTATAGAACAAACAGTGCTGCATCATTTGATAATGTTGTCGCTTCCTCTGTAAGCAATACATCAGCTTTCTTGAATTTTCTCCCCATGTAATGAGACAAACTGTTATGACAGTGAGACATGTGTCTTGCGTGTAAAAACTTTGAAAACCACCTGTTTTGGTTCCTTCACCATTAAATGGATTACGAAATAATATGTAATGCTTTCTCAAGACAAAATATCTCAGAAGGTGTCAGCAGTTTGGAAAGTTTAAATAAGCAAGATGTTATAATTTCAGTTCTACGCAAGATAAAATGAGCGACTCCAGTTACAACAGTGATGAACAGAGAGCTGTCAGTTTGGGGAAAGGTCGAGCGCTGCTGAAAGGGACCAATTAGTTAATGACTGCAAGACAGAGCCTGGGCTGTGCCTGCGGAGGGGCAGTGAGGAAGGACCTGGCTCCGTGCTCCTGCCCTGGCTGGAGCTCGGCCCCACAGGCAGCAAGGAGGCTGCAGGCTGTTCCCTCCTGCCCCTCCTCAGACGTGCCTACATGCTGCCTTGCTCACACCAGCATGGTTTCGGTGAATTCTGTTCTTCTTGCACTTCATTTGAGCTCCCAGATCCTTTTCTGAAGAACTGCTGCCAAGCCAGACATTGGCCAACCTTACTTTTCAGATTATTATTTCCACCAAAATCAGGAACTTTCCACATGTCCCCACTGAGCTGGACACTGGCTTTTCACAGAATTTTTCTAATTCATCTGGTATAGGTCAGGTCAGAAAATTTTCTCCAGAGCCTCGGGCAGCAAATCCAGAGCACTTGGCTGAGACAGGACGCAGCATTTCTCCAAATGGCACGCAGCCATATGTTATAAAAAACAAGTGTTAAGAATTCATATGTATCTCTGGGTAAAGAGCAGGCTAAAGGTGTTTGTAGTTTTTCCAGCTCTCTCCCAACTCCGTACTTCTTGTGTGCCAACCAGAGCGCTCTGCTCGCCCCGCGGGGCTGCCTGTGCCGGCGGTCGCTCTCGGGTGGCTGCAGAGCTCTCGCTGCGGCAGGCAGGGAGCAAGTCTCTGCTCAGTGCACGTTCCCACACCTCCCTTCATTCTGCAGCTCCTCCTGTACCCTGTGTTCTTAATTCTTAATTCGTCGTGCGAGACACGAGTAGTTACTTCTTCTTAATAAGAAATCACCTCTTTGCAGTTTCCTCAATAATTCAGTAGAGTGAATTAAGGGCAGATCTGCTGTCCTCAGCCCGCAGACAAACATCCTGTCATTTACATCAAGTCAGCATCATTGAATAAGGTGCGTGTTGAATATCCACTGCCTGAAAAGACTTCCTCAAGCCCTTCTGGCCTGCAAAGGTATGGTAATCCTTGAAAAGTTATAGGAAGTTCTCTAAAACATGAGTTTTCTTCAGTGGCCCTGAGCCAACTTGTACCTACTCTATTTCTCCAAGAACCTAAGGCTCAGCAGGCAGAACACAGGACAATGCCACAGTTACGTTTTTCTAGAAAAAAGAAGAAAAGATGAGTGAGGACTGCACTTAATCTCCCAGGATTCAGGCTTTCTGACTGTCAAAACAAAGACGGGGTAAAAAAGGAAACCGTTTAAGGGCAAATGCCAAGTGAGTTACAAATCCACCACAAAGAGGATCTTCAAAAGCAATGCTACTACATATCTGGCATTTCAAGTCAAGAAATCTAGGTCATTTTTCGTCAGCTAAGGGTGTAGCCATTCAAAGAACAACCTTTTCTTCTTGTAAGGGTTGCACAGTAACAGTTTTCTTTCAATTCAGTGCACGAAGATTAAGATTTTAGCTGGGAGAAAGTGAGAAATTAGTCCAATTTGCACAGTGATTAGTAGTTACAGGTGCCACAGGTGTTGCTTCCTGTATTCACTATGCCCCATTACCTCTGAGCATTTTCTTCCGTGCAGCATTAATCTAACCTTGTTCATAATCTTGGGCAGTTTCAATATATCTCTGCTAGAGCTCACTCCCTTTAGTTTCCTGAATTCTACCAGCATCAGAGGCGCTCACACTGGTTGTGCATGGTGTATCGTGTCACTGATTAGCTTCTAATCCACTAAGCTTATTTCCGTTGTCCTTAAAAGTCACTTCAGTAATTCCACATTTGACAGAAGACATCCCTGACATTTGATTGGACCACTTAAGTGAGCCAATAGTAGAATTATTTTGGTGCTGAGTATTTGATATAGCTCCAAGACCCTGATGCCTGGACTCCTGCCCTTGCTGATTTACCCCACAAGAATATGAAGACAGTATGAGGGTAGCTGATAGAGACACTGGGTTGCAACATGCCCTAAGCTTCACCACTAAGAGACAAGCAGAGCTGGCAGCCCATGCAGTGCACATGAACTCCCTCTGAAGCCAAGGACCCCAGAGCATCTTTCCATAAATCCTGCTGAAACCTCCCCATAAAGGAAGCCTTGCTTTATGGTCTCTTGCTGCGCTTCCATAGTAGTCCTGCTGGTATCAGGTGCCCTGCTGCCATGGCAGTGAAATTCTCTCATAGATTTTTAGTGCTCTATTTTCAAAGCACGGTTCTGGTTGACATGATTTCTGCCACAGCTAGGTTGGTGCAGTACCAATGGTCTCTTTGTGCTTGATATTTCACAAATATTTCTGGGTAGTCAAATCTCTGATGAGAAGTCTGAAGACTTGCTCAGCTGATGGTTCTGAAGTGTGTTGGGTTGCTTAGATTTTACTCTCATCGTGTCCCTTCAGCCTGGCCATAAAAATCAAAGTCACAGTAAGACTCTTCTAGAAGCTGAAAGAGGTAACAGCCTGCAGAAACTGCGTTCCCCGTGTTTGCCATATCTGGTTTTAAAGCAGGACAATGGCTACAGTATTAAGTTCCTAAGAAACCATCTCCTCATACCAGCCATGATAAACAATTCTCTGCTTTGGTCACAAACCAGGAAAATATGATGAAAAAAATAATACCGTTGTCTGTCATCTTATCCTGTGAATCTTGTTCAACAATCCGCTCCAAAATGTTCTTGTCATCTTCCAATTTTGTCTGTACAATAGGCTATACACCCAACCCCCAAACCCTATGGAAACCAATTTTGCCAGCTGACAAGTTTCTGCAAGATGTGCCGGAGTGACAACCAGTGGGATCACAGGACAGAAGAGCCGTACAGCTTTCTGGTCCAGAGCTGGGGCCAGGAAGAATTTGGATATTACATGATGCAAAGTTCAAACTGTTCTTCCCCTGAGTACTCTTCCAGGTATTCAGGACTGTCTGGACCTGAGCAAAGGGAACTATTTAAAAATATTTTAAAGTTACTCCAGTGAGAACAACAGGGCTTTCCTTGGGCCTGCAGTGAAGGAGCATCCAAACTCAGTTGCCTACCCAGACCAGAGGCTTACAGGGATCACTCCTGCATCACTCGTCTGTGCGTGGGAACCTCAGCAGCAAGGTCTGCCCCTTTGCCAGAGCTTTTTCACTGCTGGAGCACTTGAGTTGTCAAAAGAGGATGTAGGGCACACAGGACCTCTGAAAAGCAGCACATTAGCTGACAACATCAAGATACGTCTACATGATGCTGGATCTATTCTCCTGCCCGTGGCTGTCAATAATTGCTGGTACAATTGATTCCATCAGGGCGCTCATGACAGATATAGATTGTTCTGCAGCTGCAGCAGATGCATGTGATCTAGCAGTTTTGATACCAGACTGCCTTTCCCAAATCTGAACATAGATTGTTTTTAAAAAGAGCAATGCTGTTAAGAGCTGAACAGCCAGCTACAAGAGTAATCTGTGTGCTCTACTATTAGTGCTTACCCTTGAGAGCTGCAAGCAAACTCCAGGCAGGTAGCAAGATGTCCACATCAGGCTTAAAGGTAGGTTATTTCTTCTCTCTTTATTAAAGACAGACATTATAAATATTTACATATTCAGAGGGACATTGTCCTAGTCTGGTTTTCTGGGTTTCACGTAACAGAAATTCTGTACAAAGACATCTCCAGTTAAAGATGGGACCCAGAATTCAGGTCCCACCTTCCTCTTTCAGACAAGGTGCATACAGGTCCCCAGCTCGCTGCAGGGGAAGCAGTGGTGGAACCCATCTGTGCACACAGAAGGATTTTCAGGAAAATGCCATCCCCTTCTTTTGCCAGATCTGTGATGCCCATGGCTCTACAACTTCTGCCCCTGCCCTGCCACATTCCCACACAGGCACTGGTGACTGCATGCATCCGCAGACTTTGGTGCTCCTCCAGCCGGCCGTGTCTCAGGCTGCACATGGGTTCTGCCCATGCTTTGCCATGTTCTCTCCCTAGGCAATCCTCTGCAGAGAGCAATGACAGACAGGGTGGGAGCAACCCTGTTTCCTGCTCTGTCAGCAGTCAGAGCAATAGATGCCCCACAGCCCCACAATTCACAGGCATGAAGCACTTTGGGGTAGAGTTGACATTTGGGTTGTCTTCAGATTCTATAGATGGGAGCCAAGAGGAATGTCTGATCTGCATTCTTGTGCAGCACTGGTGCGCGACGCCAGGTTACCAGGGAATGCCATATGATTTATTTGATCTGCATTGGCTTTCAGATCTTCCAGCTTTCTTTTGTGTTTGTTTGTTTCCTTTCCTTTCCTTTCCTTTCCTTTCCTTTCCTTTCCTTTCCTTTCCTTTCCTTTCCTTTCCTTTCCTTTCCTTTCCTTTCCTTTCCTTTCCTTTCCTTTCCTTTCCTTTCCTTTCCTTTCCTTTCCTTTCCTTTCCTTTCCTTTCCTTTTTCTTCTCTTCTCTTCTCTTCTCTTCTCTTCTCTTCTCTTCTCTTCTCTTCTCTTCTCTTCTCTTCTCTTCTCTTCTCTTCTCTTCTCTTTTTAACATTAAAGGGATCACCTGAAGATTGAAAGGAAATCTGAAACTCCATTTAAATGACCTTCAAGGAAATGTGATCTGCTACATCACATCCACCTCAGGTTTTTACTGTAAGCTTGTGAACGGGCAGATGAAGCATAGAATTGTCATGCACTGATATCTGCATGTTAAATTATTCATCCTAATTGGTATCTAAAGATTTGCAATATTTGTGAATTTTATAAGAATATATTCTTTTTATTTTTTGTTTTGTTCCGTGGAAGCAAACAGCATTGAAGTATTAGAAAAGGAAATAAGAAAAAGGATACGTTTTGCTTCTTGTTGTAAGGATATTCACTGGAGACACACAAAGTTTTAATGTTAATGTCTGTGCATCACTTCTCCCTGCATGCTAAAATAGGTTTGGAAATGCTTGAAAGGTTAAAGCTTTTGCAAATTATGAAACCAAACCATTTTGGAGCTATAAATCCTGCTCATCTGGGATAGTTGTTCTTGTGTAAAACCTCATGTTTTCTTGAGAGGCTGAGCTGAATATTTATACTTGGCACATCAAACACAAGGAAGGCACAGAGGTTCGCTTGTCTGCGGTGGATATTTAAGAGTATACTGTTGATAATTAAATGTAGGAATTATAATTATAATCCAAACTGGAGGACGCCGTTTTTTACCTCCCAGCAGAGGACTGGCCCAAGTCCCCTGGTCGCCCTGCAGCAGCGTCTCCCTGTGCCGCAGCGGCGCTGCCCTCCCCGTGTGGCTGCCGAGGCAGAGCCGGCTGTGGTCAGCCAGCAGGGACGGCTTGGCCAGGAAGGTGTCGGACGAGGCGGCCTTTCCCGTGTTCAGGCGTGCAGCAGCAGAAGCGCCGGTGCTACCGGAGGGCCGGCGCGTGGCGGCTGGCCCCCCTCTTGCTGTGCTCCTCCGTGCGGCTCCAGCTTCAGCCCCCGCTCGTCTGCCTCACGATGCCTCAGCCCCTCAGCTGCCCCCGGCAGCCCCCCAGGAGGTGGCTGTGCTCGCACGGCCCCGCGGCACGGCAGCACCCGCCGGCTGGCGGCCTACGGCCCCACTCCTGCAGCCGTGGCATACCACGGACAGGCCTCGAACTCTGCCGCCATGACACGCAGCCCCGCCTGCCACCTGCCTCACCTCTCCTGCTCTCCTTTCCCAGGTTGTGCCAACGCCTTAACTCTCACAAAAGTAATTCTGTAGAAACCTTCTGCTTTCTCCACATACAGGTTTGTGTGTTTTTCATTTCTTCTTAAATAAACATGTTCCCCACAAAGTGAAATCAAATCCAGACAGGAAAAAAAATAAAGTAAACAGCCTCTCCACAAACACCTTGAAGAACCCACAACTATTTGTGGTTTCTGTGATACTGGTAAGTCAGGGGGAGATGTACAGATTTATCGATTTGGTTGTTGCAGGATGATTTGTAAACATGTTCCTGGCTCAGGGCAGGCTTTCCATGGCTCTCTTGGTCTTACTTTTTGCTTTCCAAAACAGAAACAAAATAATTCAAGCCTTTGTTTGGGAAGTTTAACCTCTCATGTTCCATTCCAGCCCTTCTGCCATTCCTGGACTTTCTGGCCCACAGTTTTAATGACACAACAGCCCATTTCTCCCTGCTTTGTCTTTCATGTCCTGCCCCATTCACCTTAACTGAACATAAACAGAAGGCAGACATGTAAAAGCAGATGAACAGTGAAAAAGTCACACCTACAACTCACCTAAAATCTCCTCCTTTCAAAATTACATTCACCCACCTGCAGAATAAATTCTTCTATTGTCTTCTCAAAGCCTACATTTCTTTCAACCATGAGGCACAATTCAGCTGCTGTTGGCAGCACATCTTCCTGGCATCCTGGTAGGTGACACTGAACAGCAAGGGGGATTCAGGAGACTGACACCACCAAACACAAAAGAACACTTAATTCACAAAGGAATATGTAATACCACCACTGGTGATCAGTTGATGTTGTACCTCACAGCACCAGAAATGAGCACGTTTGTTGTTACTGCTGGGGATGGGAACTGTCTGTGGCATCTTGCAGGGACACTCCTTCATAGCAGACAGGGACATACTGGTTCTCCTAAATGTACTATGGCACAGAGTCACTGCACAAATTTCAAAAATTCAGATGCAAAATTCTTGCATTGAGGTTGTCTTCCTATTTTTGAGCTAGGACACCAGGGATGGGGATGCAGAGCCACGAACCTAGGAACCTGTTTACAAGAGAAGCTCTCCAGCACTTCACCCCAGACAAAACTGGTAGAAGGTCATGCTGCCAAGAATAAAGAAATGAAGAAAAGGTAGCTTCTTTTTCATTTGTAGCAAAAATGTGTAATAGTCTTGAAACATTCCTTGCTCCTGCTCTGTAAACCTGGGCTGACTACTTTCAAGTCATGGAAGTCCAGTCTTGCTAAACCAAGATGGAAAATGAAGTCTCACCCAAGTCTGAATAAGTTAAATTCCTCCTTCCCATATAAGATGAGCAGAGAAAAATTTCATCCAGAGAGGTTCGGCTGTGTGGGAAACCCAAGCACCTGAGCCACCAGGGAACCCCGCTCAGCAGGCACTGCCAGGCTGCCTCCACTGCCCCACTCGGGTGAGCATCCCCGCGTCACTACAATACCTCTAGAAACCTGTGGTCGGGTTTTATACAAGTAACAGCTGGAATGAGACGTGCTAAATACAGAATTTTAGATCTTCTGAGAAGAGAAAATGGATTGAAAGGAATGGGTTTCCCCACAGCTTGGGTACCCTTGCAAAGCCCATCTTCTTCCCATCTTATTTCATTTCATACTGTTTATAGCAGCTGCCTTCTGCTACCACCTTGTCAAAGCATCATTTCTGTTTACTTCTCATTGACACACAATAAACATGAAGGGTTGCAATTTTTAGCTTTTGTGTGCATTTATATGAGCATGTGATTCACTGTTCACTTATAAAAATTTTAGACCAAACTCCTCTGAATGGAGATGCTGCTTTATGTAAATGATTTGTGCATTACAAAATGGGAGAAGCAGTCTCAAGCCATTCACAAATGGTATCTGCAAATCTGGGTCCCAAAGAAGCCAATTCTGCCATCACACACAGTTTTCACCAAGCAAATCCCTCTGGCTCCGGTAGTGTTACTTACAGGTAGTGCATTGCAAGACAGTGGGGACATTGCGTCCTTGTTCTCCAAGTGCAGTATCCGAGAGCTTCACAGCCAGCCCATCCTGCACTTTTCTGCTTATCTTACACAGTCTAGGAAGTCAGAGGTCTGTCACAGGGGACGTCAGGCAGGTTGGTATAATCGCAGACCTGACACGACTGGAAATGGCAGGCACTTGGACATGAAACCATAAAGCAAACATTTACATCAGGTGAGGGCCAGACCAGGCCTAAGAGAGCACGGCATCGTATCCCACTGCTGCCACACGTGCAGCACACAAGCGAGAGCACTGATGTGCTACTGGGGGTGGAGTACTCCGGCTGCAGGGGAGGCAGCCGCAGCAGGAGCAGGGATGAATCACTGCCAGCCACCAGGATATCTAAAATGACATTAAACATCTACACGCTGTC
Source organism: Cygnus atratus (assembly GCF_013377495.2). Lineage (NCBI taxonomy): Eukaryota > Metazoa > Chordata > Aves > Anseriformes > Anatidae > Cygnus > Cygnus atratus. The sequence continues at coordinate 65,536,198 of NC_066366.1, forward strand.
TGAAGAATTACAAGCTGAGTACCAGGCAGCTTCCTAACTGATGCTAGCAAGCTATAGGTATGAGCTGATTCGGTTTTATCTGTTCCAAGCTAAAAAAAATGCACTGATTGCTCTGCCTGGAGATGTCAGCACAAATGTCTCACCAGGCAGAGGCAAGGGCAGGACAAGGCAGGGCAGCCCCAGCCCCCCGAGCGGCCTGGTGCAAGCAAGGAGGCTCCGGCAGCAAGCCTGGAGGAGCACTCCGGGTGACGGGTCACACCTGTGTGCTGTTGGGGAGTTTGGTTTCAAGGCTTTGCTGTTTCAGGAGAGGACTTTGTGAAGCCTCCTAGTGAGAAGCATCCTATGCCATCAAAAGCAATGCTGGCTGCTGTCCTGTCCAGCCTCAGCCCGTCCACACCGCACCCTAACGCGGCCAGGGCCAGGGCCGACAAACGGAGGCAGTCGGGAGCTCTCCTTGCCCTGCTGAAACACAAACGTGCCGCTTACATTCGGTAGCCAGGGTTGGCTTGTCCGTGTCACCCAGACCGCTTGGCTCCATACACCCCAGCCCAGGATAACCCCCATGAGCTTGGACAAGGAATGGTGAATGGAGCACAGAGGGGTGTGCAACAGACGGCGTGGTTCGGACCTGCTGTAGGAAAGATGCTTTGTATCTGTTCTCCATGATGCTTTTAAATGACATCCACAGTACTAGTTTCTAGTTGGATAAACACTGACAGAAAAGCTCTGAAATTTATTGAAAAAAGAAGACTATATAATTTGGAATAGGTAAATTAATAGAAAAATGTAAACTATGTCTCTCACTGCTTTATAATTAAACGTATGTATTCATGTCAGAGCCATCTTGGTTTCACTGCTACATCTGCACAGGGGTAGTTATAAGGCAAACTTAAGAAATCAGTACCTTTGGTGGAGGAAATGAGGAGTATTCATGTATTAAAAAAAAAAAAAAAGATTAGATTAGATTTTCCTGGCATCCATAAATGTTTCCACCCCTTTACTGGGAACATCTGAGAAATGAATTTACAAAAAACTATTTGTATAAACCACACAGAAGTATGCAAAACAGCAAATGGAGCTTGAATATTCTTGAGGTTGAAGGCATCCTCAGGGCATCCCTGCCAGCATCCTTGGGGCATTCCAGTGGAAAAAGATCTATTCTAGTCCTTGCACTATAGATTAAAAATGATAAAAGTCACTGAAAAGAGTATCTGAGGAAAAAAAATAAAAATAAAGAGCCTGCTTAATAAAATTGCACCTCTCTGCCAAGGAACAGAAACACAATAATTTAACTTATAAAATCAATTATACCATGGAAATAGCAAAGCTCATGAACACAAACTTGTCAAAAAAAAAAAAAAAGTGTTTTCACATACCATGTGAAGTAGCTGTAAAAGCAGATTGTGAGTTTTTAGAAACAAGTGGTTAGCATATGAAATCTCAGCCAGTAGTAAGCAACAGCCAAGAAGCAGTAGCATCATCACTATCATTCCTAATTTAGGAAAACATTCTTGAAGAAATTGCTTCAGCCAAATGTGTGTAACATTTGTCTCCAATTTAAATCTCACCTAAGCCAATATGTTACAGGCACACTGGGATGGAATTTGAGATCTTTGCTCTTACAACTACTGAGTTATCCTTGTCTAATCTCAGGGACCACAGTTTACAGCTATTTAATAGGATGGTGAGAAGCAGAGGATTCCTGTACCTGTGGGGACTCAGGTTGCTTTCCAGACCTTTCAGGGGCAGGGTGAAGGCTTCTGCCCCTAGAGCATCCTGCCAGCCCAGCAGAGTGTTTCTCTCTCAAAAGCTTCTGTGCCATTTGTGTCCACAAGTCTAATTCTACACACGTTGCACTGTACGAAATGGCTGCCTTAGCTCAGGATCTCAGACTGCTCAGTCTGGCTTCCAACTCCAGCTCTGGTTTTAAGAACATTCAGCAGCTTTCATATCTTCAGGACAAATTTAGATTTTTCATGCTTTATTATGGAGATTATCACATTGCGGAGCAATTAAAAATTAAGCATCAGCAACATGGCAAATATGAAAAGCCACTTTCTGTCCTGGGGACAGACAGCATTTTTCCACCAGTCCAAAAGGTTTTGGCAACATCTGGCTCCCTCTTGGAAACACAGGCCCGTGCCTCAGTGTCTCGGACAGCAGGTCTGTGGACTCCTTTCTGTTTGGATAATCCCACCTGCATATTCAGGCTGCAGGATGCTCCCTTCATCTCACTGACAAGAATCACAAGTCAGAAGCAACAGGAGCCTGCTGAAAGATGCGTGGTTCTTCCCTCTGACTGTGCTGGCCGTGATGCAAGCTTTGCCCCGGGCCAGTCTGCTTGTCAGCAGTTCTGTTATTGCCCTGGCTCTGCTCCAGCCTTGTCCAGCAGAAGGGAAGTGCAGCGCGACGCTCCTTGGGCTGGCACTCAGCAGTGGGCAAGGAATGGGTGTCAAGCACCAACATGCTGGAGTTTCTGGAGAGAGCCCTTGGCTTTTGGGATTGCTAATGCTTCCCTTGTGCAATGTGCTCACAGCCCTGTGCAGAGGAGCAGGGGACAAGCAGGAGCTAGAGCGCAGAGCCAAGGCACCGCTTCCCCAGGCAGCTCTGTGCTGCTGGGGACGCTGACAGCAGGCGGCCCAGCCCTGCCCCGCTGTGCTGCTGGTGCACGGGTGCTGGAAGCACCTGGGCCTTTGCTCCAAGTGGCCCGGTGCAGAGGTGGTGAGCTGGTAACCCCCAAACGCCATGCCAGAGCTAAAGGCACGGCCTGCGCCTTCCCCACACAGACGTCTCAGTTGTGACTGCCCACACCCCACCTCTCCTCACCTCCCACCACCACTGGAGTCCCTTTGGTCTACCTTCAGATAGTGGCATTTCAGTGAGGATCGAGAGACAAGCATTAATATGCTCATGTAGTTAAGGCAAACAATGTAAAAGGCAGTAAAATCTTTATTTGGCACAAAACTATTAGTGACAATTCACGTAATCAGACAACTGTGCATGAGAATCATGCACACATATGGAGATCAGGGAACTTAAAACCGGGAGATGCTTCACCTCCAAGGAAAACATGGTTTCGTTATGTCAGTCTTTCGTGTTTAGTTTTGCCTACCACTTTCGAGAAAAGTTATTTAAAAATACAGTGTATCCACATACCCCAAAAGAACTTAAGAATCAGGGCAGGAAACAGGTTCTCAAGTGTTAATACATATGAAGCTCTGTGCGACATAAAGTTATTAATTTGTGCAATGACTGCATAATTAATGTTTGGTCTCATCTCACTCTCTTTTAGATGTATTCCCACATTGCATAGAAGTTGTTGGCTAATGAATTAAACAGTTTGATGTTGATGAATCACAATTTTGCCTATCAATATTAAAATATTGCCAGAGGTATGCTTTTCAGTTTGGGTCATGAAAGTTTAAATTGTAATACTATCAAAAATACAGACGTGTTTTGCCAGGCTTCAGTTCAAAAGCAGATGAGTCCAAGTTTTGTTTTCAGATCTGGGATTTGGGATTTATTTTTGTTTTCTTTCTTCCATTGAAGCAATGACATGACCACAAGGTATCACGCAAAACTTTAGATTTATCTATAATAGCATCTGAAATGGAGAAATCCAGTTACATCGGAAATCTCAAGTCAAAACTAGTCTGTTCTGGTCCTTGGACTATGATTAATGTGGTAAGTGGTACCAGATGGTAAATGTTTTGAGAAGCCTCTGCACTCCAAAGAAGTGCTAATTACTTTCAAGGCTGCAGCAAGAGGATAAGAGAGGAAGAGCCGGCACCAGCCCAGCACTCACCCCGCTCAGGGCAGCAGCGGGGCTCCGCTGCCCGGACCTGCGGCGGCTCCCAGCCATCCTCACCGGCCGTCCCCATGCTCCTGCTGCAGCTCACACACCTCGGGAGCCAGCTCCTGCCTCCTGAGGAGGTAACTGCTGATCTAGAAGAGTCAATAAACTCTCATTGCTCTTCTGCATAAAAGACAGAAAATGCTGACTGGTATGGGGATAGCCACGTGTTAGTCCACCTTTTGGCATCACGATGCCACCCTGGTAACGGGCCATCCTGCGGTGCCTGTAGCTGAGTTCAGTGGCAGACAGCACTTCTCTCCACTAGATCCATGGTTAATTCCTGGGCCAGGCGGGTACTGTGATATTCTCCATGCAGAGTCATGGGCTTTGTGCACATCAGTTTTCATCAAAGGGGCTGTAAGAGGAGAAGACTATGGCTGCATAAAATGATTTAATAAGCAAAATATCTTGTCATGAGCCAAACGCTTCAGCAGGAGAGAGTAGAATACGTTATATCCCTTTCCATAATTTGGGAGACCATTAGGTCATTTTCTGTGGCAGAAGCCACCTGAACCCCACCAGGGCAGCCACCTGCATGTGTAGTCACATTTTTTAAGCTTTGGAAGACCTAAACCAGGGACCAGAAATAAAGCAGATTCAACAGTGCAAGTGCGTTTTCCTGCACTCTGCGAGTTTGGGAAGACCACAGCCTGCAGCTCCTTGTCTGAGCTACAGCTGCATCCCCTTGGCTGACTTTGCTGCAAAAGCCATTGTGGAGCTCTCGATGAAAGTGTGTGAGCTTGTGCCGTGAGAAGGAAAATATAAGCAAGGACAGAAGTCAAGTCCCTTAGTCATGACCTGCTCGAATGAGGAGCAGCAGCAGAAGAGGCACGGAGCTCCAGTGTCGGGGCCGGAGCCCAAACTCGTCTGTGCAGCAGGGTGAGACCAGCTCCACACATCACCGCCCTCCTCCCTGTTAATGCTGACAGCCCAGCCACCTCAGCACCAGCTGTTTCTGTTCTTTATTAGCCAATAAATATAATCGATGCATACCTGCAAATTACACGTAAGCCTGCTTCCAAGTCTGAGCGGTAAAAGTGCCCAGATAAAAGCCGCGTGAGAAGCAGGACTGTGGGAGGGAGCCTTCAGGGGGAGAGCAGCCGGGGGGCTCAGGCTGCAGGACCCAGACCAGAGCAGGTCTGAGCTGCAGTGCTCAGGGATATGAAACGGGCTGCAGGCCGCTCGGCTGCGGCACAGAGCCATGCCCGGGGAAGGGGAAATGGCTGGAAGCCACTGGCTGCTGGGGGACAGGCGGCTCCTCGGGGAGCCCAGCCGGCTCCTGGCTGCCAGCAGGCCGAGGTGTGCAGTTAGCTGATGGCAGCGCTGGTAGGAGAGTTGGTTTTGCTTCGATTCACTGCTGCTTCAGCAGCCGCTGATGGCACAGACCCTGCTGAGGTGGTCAAAATGCTGCAAGATCAGCTGTCCTAATGCCAGACACAGCCTCTTGTGGACTGATGCCTGCTTTCAAGGATTAAAGATGGAAAATAAATTAATAAATAAATAATAAAAAAGCCAAGATTATGGACACTAAGAAGGTATCATCACTGCCTTTCTGAAGCAAGCTTAGTATGTTGGAAGTAGACAACAACCACAAGGTAAAGAGCAGATCTGTCTCCCAAAGCAATAAGGGACTGCTATTTCATTATGAATTTCCTCCAGGGGTGAAAAATTGTAACTGCATCATGTATCACAAATAAACCACCAGCAATAAACATAAACTCTTTTTAAGGCTCAGCAGCCATCAATGTCCATGATCTTTGGCTGTTAATATTGTCATGACACACAGCAGCAATGGCTGCTTTGTGACGGGCAAGCCAAGGAGAACTTCAGGTCAGAAACATGACAGTCTGAGACTAAAGAGAAATTCAGATCTATCAGGTTGACAGCATGCAATTCACAGAGAACGTGGAGGGCTCCTTGCAACTATTTAATTTAATAGACAATAAGCAAAGGCTTATTTGGATTACATTACAAGTAGAAAGAATAAGTTTTAAAAGTCAGTCTTCTGAAAGGTCTGCTGCTTCTGTAATTTCAGTACTCAGAAGGTCACATTACAGGAAAGTCAGTGTTTCTACAGACACCGACAGAGGTGAGTGTGAAAGTGAAGTAGTTGTTAATGTACACTTAGTCTCTGTGCTACAGAGAGCAACTGCACCAGCAGCACCCTTGAAAAATGTGAATCCCCCTCCATCAAACATCAGATAAAATTCAAGCAGTCCCCATCGATACCTTGGGGATTGCAGGACCAGCCCCAAATCTCTAACAGCAAAAGCCACATATGACAAAAGGAGTCAGCCCTTTAATCTCCCAGGCATTTTTATCTCTTTCTGCAATGTATTGAAAGACCTTTTCTGTCTTGCCTGCACAGCACAGACAATGTCCAGCAGACATGAAGCCTTCCAGCACTGGCAGGGATGGGGGTATCTGACTTGCTTTGATTCCCAGCCACCAACCCAGTCTTGCCTGAGACCCAGCCATTTTTTTCAAACTTCTACCAAGAAAAGAGAAAGCAGTTACCTCTTCAGAGTGCAACAACAGCTTCTACATACTGATCCATACAATGAAATGCTGAAAATCCTAAGAATCAAAGCCTGAAGGACACTTCAATACTGTGTGCTTGCATTTGCTTTACAGCCAGCTCCCACTGCTTGGTGAGATATTTTGCAGTAGGCACTACAGCAGTCCTGAGCACTACAGGAGAGAACAGCCTGGAGAGCTTCCATAAGGGACTGTCAGACTGAAAAATGATGACAAAACATAGAGTAGCGTCACAACCAGTGATGGTTTGCCCAAACCTCCAGCAAGGCTTCTGCTCTGTGCTGCTATCAGCCAGAGACACACTCTGGCTTCTTCCAAGGGAAGGTCCATTTTGGAAAGTTACATCTCCTGGACACGGTGCTGCATAGTAGGCAGAAACCATGGTGGCCTAATTGTTGTGGAGATGACTGGTGGTAAAGAGTACCTTTGCCAAAAATGTCAGCATATGCTGTTTCCTCTAACAGGGCAGGAGCTTTACTGAACCTCCTGGTTTTGAGATTTCTGGCCTCGGCAGAGCAAAGACACTAGACAGTGGGAGAGGCAATGTGAGGAACGGAGTCTCAGCAGCATCTCTCTGATAAATCTGATTTTTTTCACTCCACTGTTGCCAGCCACACAGTTCACGGCTGTGGTGCGGGACCACAGCATGAGAGCTGGTTCCCCTGGTGCCACCTGCATCACGCTCCTGACACCACCTTCCTGATGGCCATTGGAAATGGGCCAAGTCCTTCCCAAAGCATGCCTGTGGTACCCCTGCCACCCCACAACCCCTGCACCACCACCAGCAGTGGGGAGCACAGGCCCGGCCAGTGCAGCACCGGGGCACGGGAGGCAGCGAACCGCCCCGGCTCTGCTCTGCACCCTGGAGCCGGCGGCGCTGCACCTGCGGAGCAGCCGGGGGGCGAGTCCTGCCCTCCCAGCTCCTCCGGCAGGTTTCCTTTGCTTACCACAGATGATCTTGCAATTTGTTATCAACAACCTGCTGCTTCACCAACATCACAGGGGGCTGTGCTGGCAGGGTGCTATTAGGAATACTGAGTACCTCATTCCCTCTGCAAATCCAGCTCTGCAGCAGAGACTTCTCAGCAATAGGAGTTAGTACATCTCCAAGTGTTTGACCAGGCTAACATCAGCAAACAGCTTTTAGGAGGATTAAGGATCTTTGAACTTACTCTATGGAGAATTTCAAGCCTTGAAATTCTACTCCTAAGGTTGTGCTAATTCATACAAAACTTCATATAAATCTCACAGATAGATTTAGGAGTGACAATTCAATTTTTAGTTATTTCAGGGATTACCTTTTACAGAAAGCAATAAAAACATACGTGGAGGTTGCTAGATTCTTCAGCTACATTAAGGAAACAGTTGTACTGAATACAGACTGTGCTTAGGAAAAGACCATTTCTACTCCAAACTACTCACCATCTAAGAACATCAGCTAGAAAACAATATATCAAACCAGCTTATATTTAGCATATTGACTCAAAAGAGTGTGTATTAACTAATCCTTTAAAATATCTGACCTTGTTCAACAGCACTTTATGAAATAATTTTAATAAATGAAAAGTTAATGCAAACTGTGATCATGCATAACCATAAATAGAAGCAGTTTTATAATGTGCTGTTACCAGTCATCTCAGTAGGCAGCCATGAAGACAGGGAAACAACTACATTGAGCTCAGATATTAAAGACAAGGCCAAAGAAGTGTACAAAGAGGAAAACAGGATCTTCATTAGGGCAAGAGTTTTGAAATTACTGGTGTGTGAGACCTCCCAGGGAAGAAGGTTTAACTGCCGAGTACCCCCACTCGCCAGCCAAGATGCCCATTCTCCAAATACTGGGGATTCAGCTCTGCAGTCTCCATTTGCTATTAGATATACTGAAGCTACAATTAATCCACTAGCCTAATTTATCATACAATAAAGTCTGCCAGTCGTGAATGAGTAATGAATGAACAGATTGCCCTATTGTACATTTCAGCTATCTTTTAGAGATTATCAATAATAATGTTATTGATCGCTAAATCCAAGGACACAAAGAAAGAATAAAAAGTCAAGATACAGACTCCTCTACTGGCTTTTGTTTAGCTACATCTCTAGACCACACTAGAATAAAGCCATCTCCAGTCTATACACAGAGTGGTGCCAGCTCACCAGGATCCTAGGGAAAATAATCCCTGCTGGGGGAATGGAGCCAAGTCCCCCTAGCCCCAGAGCTGCCTCCTCCATGGACCAACTCACCAGCTCTCAGATGACTAGAGACACCCAGTTTTGGTGTAAAGACCTCAAGTGATAGAGAGCCTGCTATGCCCCAGTGTGAACTGCAGTCCTGGTTAATCACAGTCAGTCATACAGACCTGTGTCTTATTTCTAGTCTGAGTTTGTCAGGTTTTAGCTTTCACTGATTGGCTTTTGCTAGACTTTATTTCTGCTAGATTAAAAGAGCTGTTAAAAGATGTTTTTATTTCTAGCTGCCAGCTCTGCAAACCTCTCCAAGGCTCTGACAGTTGAGCCAAGTTTCTCCTGGGGGTGGGGGGAAGCGTGAGCTCCAAATAATAGACTTCATATGTTAAAGTTAATCTTCAGTGACACCTGTGCAAGCAAAATGCCTTCAAAGGAATTGCTAAAATATAATTGACTGTCCGAGCAATTGGAAACAACTGCACTGAAGATGCAGGCAGAGATGATTCCAGCTCACTATTCCCACTGCACCGCGTCTGCAGCAGCAGCGGAATCAAAACATTACAGACTGGTTTTATATCACTCGGACATCAGGAAACGGCCTCCTTGAAAAGAACATGTCTTGTGAAAAGCATTCTTCTAACATGCTAATGTATCCAGCCCCCCCTGCGGAGAGATGATCCACAGCACTGAGGACGTGGCTGAGCCCTGCTCAGTTGCACCCTGCTGGTCCCCAGGGCGGTGGCGCGGTAGCACCCGCTACTGCAGCCAAGGGTCGGCATAGGGCAGGCCCCAGAGCCCCCACAATCGGCTTGGCCCTTTGCTGCCAGAAGATAAACCACGCTGATCACAGAATCATTTAGGTTGGAAAAGACCCATCAGATCATCACGCCCGGCCATTACTAACACCACCATTAAGCCCTGTCCCCAGCCCTTCCTGGTGTGCCCATCTCGGGGAAGCGGGCAGGCCCTGCGCCCGCTGCTCACCGTGCTCCCAACCCACCTGCAGCCACACAAGCACCAAACAGAGCAAACCTCTTCCCTCTGACGCTGTGATTTCCAGGTACTCATGCAGAAAAGTGCAGTGTAGCCAATTATTTTCTGCTTGTGCCACTGTGAAATGCTCTGTTCAATTGACAATTTGACCAGAAAAAACAAGCAAGGCGCGTCTTGCCCTCCCTATGCCTTTGAGAGCAAGCTCACGTTATGCACAGAGCTCTTCCGCAGCAGGGAGAAGAGAGCCTTTGAACAGAGCAAAGTGCTACCCACACCTAGAAGAAATCTTAATTGGATATAAGAAAAGATTTTGTGTATTCCGTGTAGAGGAGACTAAGCCACTTAGAAAAGGATCAAACAAATCCTCTGAAGTGGGCCAGTATCATTTGATCAGCACTTGGTGTCTTCAGATCGAGATTTTCTTTTTTTTTTTTTCTTTTTTTTCTTTTTTAGTTTGAGGAGATGCTCTACTCAAACCACAGACGGTTGGAGCCTGTTGTGTCTGCCCACACAAGAGGAGCGTGTTACCCGCTCTGCAGCAGTCACCTGCCTGCTCCCCAACCCGGGATGAGGGGTGCAGCCCTGGGCCTCAGCAGGAGAAGCACTGTGTGTCTGGCCAGGCCAACTTTATCGGCAGCCCTCGCTGCCAGGCGATGTGCTGTGCAGGAGCTGTCCCTCACCACCCATCTGCCAGCACTCAGCGCCCAGGCTTGCAGCAGCAGCACGAAGGCCCTGAGGCACGCGGCGCAGCCTCCCCAGCACGCCTCCCTCCGAAGGCCCTGCTCTCCAAACGCAAGGCACGGGGGGAGCTCCTGCAGAAATGGCCACGCTTCATGGCAAAGCCTCATCATTTCTGAGGGAGCTGGAGCGCTGTGTGAGCCCTCTTCTTCCCAGCTCAGCAGCTCAGTGTTGCTTCACAGGAAGCTTCCTGTGAGAAGCCCTCAGCTCCAGTCACCTTTGGTAGTTCCTGTCTCAAAAAGCCCGACGGAGATTGAAATCACCCACAGAGAGCAGGAAATCCCCATGCAAGTTTCATGGCTGCGAAGGTCGCTGCCCCCCTCACCCTTGCCAAGGGCTGGGCCCGACCAGCAGCCGCGGGGCCTTGGGGCGCTGCCACCAGCAGCACCAGCACGGGAGCAGTGCAGAGCCAGAGCAGCCAGCCCAGGAGAACCAGAGCTGCACTTCATGGGGCAAGGGCAGCCAAGGGGTTGCCAAGGTGAGAATCGAGCCAACGAGCTGTGGTAATAGTGACACACCAGAGCAGGGGACGTGCAGGCTGGAACTCAGCACTGGCAGAGAAGAACAAAGCAGGGTGAGCCCCTGACAATTACCCTTCTTATGTCAATGAGAGCAAACGGACTGCACTGAGAGAATTACAAAAATTCTTCTCTGCATATGTAAAAGTAAATGCATTGACTGATGGAGAGGCAGTTTTCAGTAGCTGCTCTCCCTTCTGGACACTGACAGTACAAACCACGTTCCGCCCCCAGCCCCTACTGTCACCTGCACACACACAGCTCTCAGTTGCAGAGCTCTTGTTATTTATGTATTTATTTCATACGTGCTGAGCTTGCAGCCTGGCAATCCACCCACGTATTTGTTTCACAAATGTCCTGACCCCTCCCAGGAGCTCCAATATCCTCCTGCTCTGTTGCGGCTGGGTGCTAGCAACGCCACGCATCTTCCATCAGACAATGGACTTTCTGGTGCATCTAATGCTTCTGGCTGAGAAGTGCATATTTATTTTCTAGGTGTTAGGCCCAATGGTACGTATGACTTTCTTTGGATTTAATAACGGCTAAAGCTAGATTTACATCAATCTCAAATTTGTTTTATAATTCATGTTATTAAAACACTGTACGAAAATACATCTAAGAGACACCAACAGCCAGAAGTCTCTAACAGAAGTTGAGCAGGTAAAGTTAGCAATGGAAACCTTGTCCAAGCTTTAGAGCAAAACATAGGAAGTGCTTGGACTGGGATTAAGGACTTTGTATTCCAGTGCTATTTGCCAAGACTTCTGGTATGAGATGGGCTCCCTTGTGCTGAATGCAGCAGGCATATGAATACCTGTGTAAAGCATGGTCTGCCTGCAAAGTGTCTTCATTAAAAATTTAAAAAAGAATAAAATTAAAAAGTGACAGTGGAGGTCCTTTACCATTTCTGCTCATAAGTGGGAATAGGAAAGCCACGGAATTGAGTTTGTCCAATGAGTCAGGTGCTCTTCCTCTGCCTCAGATCACAACACTGGGTTTCCGCTGCATCCTGTGCTGCAGTCCCACAATCTCACAGCACTTGTGGCAGTGCAGGGAGGCCAGGGGCTCTGAGAAGGCTGTAGGCAGCACACATCCCTGCAGAGAGAGGGTGAACACCAAAATACAGACATAGAGCTCTGGGCAATGTTCAGGAAGATCCTAAAGTTTTCCTGTGAGTTATCTGCACCAGTACTTCACCAAAAATGTACTTATTTTCTGGTTAAGAAGACTGATGAGAATAAAACAATAAAGCCATTGGAGAAAAATATTTCTCCTTTTTTCTCTCCCAGCTGCGCTTCTGTATCCATGCTTTTGGAACACTGATCTTGTCTTCCACTCACCAGTACAGAAATGGTTTGAGACAAAACACATCTGTGCAGTCCTGTGGTCGGCTCCACAGCATGTGCAATGCTCTGTGGGAGAGTGGCTCTTAGTGAGTGATGCCAGCGTGGTGCTGCTGGGAGCGAGGTGCTGGGTTTTCTCAGCGAGCATCCCTGTAGAAGCAACCTGCCACAGTCATTTCCTGTCAGCAGTACTTTCTCAGTCTTTGATGCTTTTAAGGATTTGCAGTCCCTTTGGCTCTGCTCTATTTCGTCTGGCAGAGATCGTCCCGGAGCCAAGCAGCATGGGACATTTTCCCCGTGCAGAGCAAAGGAGAGAGCTTGGCTCTGCTCCACAGACACGCATGAGCTCGGGCATCAGCAGGTGCTGTGGAGCTCGGGGATGGAGAGCTGCTGATGAGCGCATGGGGAGGTGGTCTCTGAGGAGACCGGGTGTCACCGCCGCTGCCTGCAAGGAAGAGGGGTGTCCTGTTAAGCCTCCTGTGGTGGGGACATTGCTGATAGCTGCGAGGGGCTCAACATCCCCAGGACAAGCCTGCAGCCTGAAGAATGACTCTGAAAGGTTTGGGCCCTTCTTTGATGGGGTGAGCAGCCAGGTGGGTGCAGAGATGCCCTGCGGTGGGGTGAGGCGCATGGGTGCGTTGCTGCAGCATGTCTCATACCTGCAGCGTGAGAAGAGGTGCACTGCTCTGAAAAGAGATGCTTGTGTGGCCAGTGCAGTGAGACCAGTCCTGAGGCAAAGACAAAGTCAGAGGGAAGAGAGTTGGTGATATCACTGCAAGTTATTCATGGAGGGGATGGAGGGGATGCAGCCAATCTCCCCAGTACCTTTAGGGTAACAAGGACGAGCCCAGAGCTGGGATAAATGTACTTTTTCAATGGAAAAGGGAAGCCCAATCCATGTTAGCAAGGGTTAACAAGGGCCTCCAGAACAGAAGGGACAAGGCCAGGCAAAGGTTTCATTCCCTGTCTGTGCAATGTGCCATGCCAAGGCCCCAGTAAATCGGTTATTTGTAAGAAACACTCCGGTATGGGTGTCTGTGCAGCACAGCTGTTATGCTGTATCATTATGTTAATAGTTGTGTCTGGATGCTTTTCCAAGAAAGAAAGGAAGACACGTTTCTGTATATACACTTGAAATGCAAGCCACAGCTTCAGAGCAGCACTCTGGGGTCTCCTCTTCGGAAACATTTATATGAAAAGCAATCCAACACTGGGCTTTCTCTGAAAGTGCATTCACTGAGGAGAGTGCCTCATTTACCAGTCAGCTGGAGACCAAACTCCTGTATACAGATACACTGAGTTTGGAGGCTGCTTCTTTAAAATGGCACTTTACTAGGCACAGGTGATTTTCTTTTCTTTCCTTCTTTTTGTACTGGACAATCTGTCTCTTCTTACTAATCTTAAAAACACAGAAATTGGTCCTTCCCTTCACTCACAGGATTATTAAAGTCACACTTTTCCAAACATTATTCTGGTATGAACCTGCCAAATGGCCTTAACAGCACTGAATCATAGTGCCAGTCTTGCCAAAAGTGGGCAGAAATCTTTTAAATTGCTGATTTATTATTGTTTCACCTGTGCTTTAGCTAATACACATCTGAAAATTAAGAAAGTTTCTTTTACATTACATCTGAAAATAAATCATTTTTGCTAGCTCTGTTCTCCATATGCCCGAAGACACCTGCAGGGCAATGTCTGTTTCATGTATTTTAATTTTACTGTGAATGTTATAAATATTACAAACTCCCCTTTAAAGAAATAAAATACTTCAGCACTGAATTTTCTTTCACCAGGAAGGTCACACAGCCCAGCACAGCCAGGGAATTGGCAGAAGGGTGCCCAGAGCTGCTGCGTGCCAGCAGCACCCCCCAGACACTGCTTCCCCCGTGCCTCAGTCATTTCTCTGCCTCAGCCTCCCCCAGTTTTGGCCAAGCTATGCTCAGAGGTACAAAGCCAAAGAAGCAATGTCAATTTGCACCAGAGATATATGCAGAATGCAATCTCAGCACTTTCCCTTTAGAGGAACACTCAGCTTTTGCCCCCGGGCATTAGAAGATTCACAGCAATATCAAGCAACGAGCTGCCGCTGGATCCCCCGGCCAGACTGGAACATGGATCGAGCTGAGCAGGGGCTGACATGTGTATAAAGGACGACTGCCAGGATCTTTTTTTTTTTTTTAATCATGTCAGCTTGTACAGCATCATTTCCAGATAATCATAACAAGTCCCAGCCATTGCCTATCAGTTCTCAATGCAATTAATGAGTCTCTCCTGTGGCATTAGCAAATTAAAAAGAATACATCAGCTGTCAGCTGAGCTACAGTCCCTGGCAGGACGCATGCTCGGGTACCTGCAGCTCACACTGCACAGCCTGCTCCTGGCCTGGCCCCGCCGCAGGTCTGCTCCTTCCAGCTGCTCAGCACAGGGGCACCTCAAACAGCTTGCACCAAACACCCTCCTGAGCTGGGAAAAGACTTGTTTCTTCAATGAAAAAAGATAAATAAAAATAAAACTAGTAAGGCTATAAAATAACAGATGTATATGGAGGTGCAACATCTCTCTCAAGGAATTAAGTAAATATAAAATCCCTGTGAGATTTCCCATGATGAGCTAACTAAACTCGCTAAAGTATTTCTGGTCCTGACATCATCATACGGCTCGTGGAGCCTCTCAGTCAGCAAGGAACAAACCTCGGAGCCTCTGCTGTCAGCCGCTGCCCACCACGTCAGCAGCGTTAGCAGCACAAGGGTCACCCTGGACACTTGAGCCCTCCAAAGCCTTCTCCAGACCCCCACCACATGGCCCAGGCCTGGCAGCCCCGTGCCCCGCCACTATCCAGCCCTACAGGACCCTTGCTCTCCTCCCCCCCCAGTCACAACACACTGCCGCCAGCGAGGAGCCCAGCAGCCGCACAGTGACAGCCCTGCCAACACACCGCTGCAGCTCCCGCCAGCTTCCCTGTGCTAACAGCGATGAGACACTGGCACAAAATGTACGGAAGCAACATCAGGCATCTGAATGAAAAGTAGTTACGTTCTTTTTTAGTCTTTAAACCACACAGAAAGATTTTGAATAAAATTATACAAATGCAACTTCAGGTTCAATTTCTGCAAAGCATGCGTCCCGCTGTATGTCTGCGTAGCAACGTCTGAAGATGAATAAGGGTTTTCCACGAGCACAGAGGCCAGGGAGTCCCTCTGCAGCTAAGTGCAGTTCTGGCAGCAGAGGATAAACCTGGTGTGGCATGTAAGATTTGGGATCTACCATCTGAGAGCAGCTATTTGTGAGAAACCAGTGCTTTGCCCGAGTTGGGATGCAGATTTGCCCGGGTGAGCGCACGTCTCCAGGTGCTGCAGCCGGAGCATGAGGGCACTGTGGGGGTGCTGGGGGCCGGGTCCTGGCAAGCCGAGCAGGGTGCAATGGGGAGCCACCTCCTGGCACGCTGCAGTGCCTGAGCAGTGGAGAAAGGGGAGCGAGGGGACTCGCCACGTGCAGGCTGGCATCTTGCCACTCGTCTGCCCGCTCCCCTCGCTCGTGCTGGAGGCAGCACCAGCCTCCGGGTGCACAGCAGCGGACTGCGAGCAGGTGCGTGAGGAGAGCAGCGCGTTGTGCAGCAAGCCCATGGGCTGAGCCTTTCTCTGCGTGTGTGTGGGGCAGGAAGGAGCCAGGACAGACACAGGAGCTCTCTCATCACCTCTCCTGGCAGCCGGGAAACCCTCCGCAGCCTGGCCCTGCGCTTGTTCGGCAGGGGAGTCAGTAAGCGAAGCACTGGGTCAGAAGCAATTATTCCCAGACTGATCCCATCCCATCTTCTTTGAGGCTTTATGCCCACTGCTATGACTGCTGGGAAGCGTAACGTGGACACGAGTTTTGTCCCCATTTAAATGTATTAGCTCTCATTCTTCTTGGAACCAAAACTCTGTTGTTTCTCAGATTCCACCGTGTTTGACTCACCGCGCTGTCTCTTCTGCTCTTGACAGATACAAACTGCACAGATCCATATGTCAAGCAGTTTGATGCAGTCTGATCACAGGTTTTACATCAATATGAGTGGAAAGTTGTAAAGGGTTTGCAAAACATCAGTTCTGTGACTGCGTCTGTTCCTTGTATGTACTTTACTTTGCATCTGTTTTACTATCAAAAAGTCTTCAAAAAAAACAGAACAAAAGAAAACCTCAAATGACAATTTTCCTAAACTCGTAGTTTTTACAGAAGTTAACATAAATCAGATTGTGAGAATGATTCTTCATATCCTTAACATTTTCTGTATTTTAAATCCTTTCTTCACTGAAATGCCAACAAGGGGGTGGGGGGGTAGGGAGGGAGGGAAGGAAATTTGGTGAACAAGTATGCCCCCAGTAGAAAGTACAGCTGTCACATTGAGCTCTGTAAGTCTCATTTTCTATGTTTAGGTATTCCATGTGTGTATAATCATGTAAACATGATTGTTTTCATACGATTGCAAAATAATCCTGGTGAATGGATTGCAAATATGAAGCAAAGCTGCTATGGATTCAACATAATTGCCAATGGAAATGATACGTTCTTCTCCCTTATCAGAGTACTGTGGCAGCACGGCTCTGCAGCTGTCTCATTGTGCCTTGTCCCTGCATGACTGTCTCATCCTGCCACTGTTTAACTTCCTGAGCTCAAAACATTAATCCAGCAATTAGGAAATAAGGAGTTACTTTTCTACCAAGAGAAGTGATGAAGACAAGCCCCACTCCAGGCAGATGACACAGTAATGATAACTATTGCCTTACATTAGAAGAAACAAAGGAGGAATGCCAAGATATTAAACACAGGACTTTGCAATAAGAAATTCTGGCAGATTATCTCCATTGAACAGTCATTTTCCATGTCTAAAAATCTCAGTCATTTCAAATGACAGCTGAGAGTTTTCTCTATAATGAATTCAAGGACAATTAGTTGGAATCATCCAATGAAACCTAAGATACCTCAGAGGAAGTGTTATGGCTTGCCATAAAAATATATACACTTCATTTATTATACTCAAAATCTTGTTACAGGCAAACAGGAGCGCACATCCAAGGTGCCAAGAATTTATTGCTAGTCTAATTAATGTTTTACCAGCCTAATCGAAATATGAGAACCAGTTATTATTAGTCCAGTTACAACAGCACTAACACCTACATTCCAAATTATCTAATTATTATTTTTTAAAATCATTAAAAATACAGCTAAATTCTTGCTAGGTGAGCTCCCCGGTGCTCGTGCAGCAGGGAGCTCCCCAGTGCCTGGCTGTGCCCCTGCCCTGGCCCACGGGATGCAGGGCTGCTGGCACCCCTGGGCAGCCACTTTCCACTGCCACTCATTGCAGGGTGACAGATGCTGACCCTACCTGGCATAGCTCCTTGATAGCGCTGGCAAGTAATTAACAAAAAGCAAGTTAAGCTAAAGCCAAAGCAAATTCAGGCAGCGGCCACCTAACCATCAGACAGTCGCTGCCCCACCAAAAACAAGCTCGTCATCTTGCACCATGGAAAGCCCATGCAAGGCTGGAGACTGCACCGACTTGTCAGTACAGAGCCCACAGCCCTACTCTAGCAATAGCGAATCTAAAATTAATGAGAGACTGGTTATTTTTATGAAGAAAACTGTCAGGAAAAGCCATTAAAAAATACTGAGGAAATATACTCAGGGAAGAAAGAGGTGACCAGAGAGGCAGGAGGGTACCCAGGACCCAGAGCATGCACCTCCTCTCCAACACGGTTTTGCTAGAACCAGACCCATGACCCACGCAGCACCAGCTGTGTGCAGCCAGTGGTGGAGGACAGATGCTTTTCATCCCTCCAGTCAGTCTGTACCTTAGGAATACCCATGGCAGATACAATTGCCCCTGCGGCTCCAGGCATAGGCCCTGGTCCCAGGAGGGCGCACGCAGGAGCTGCCAGGCTGCTGCTCTCCCCAGCCACGGCACAGCACTGAGCACTTCTCCCTTGTCCTCCATCACCGCCCAGAAAGGAGCAAACACCCAGTGCAAACAGGCACAGGGCTTGGGAAAGGCCAGGTAAAGACTGGCATGGTGGCTTGTGGGCATTAGCCAGCACACTGCCTGCTGGGATTTATTCACCATTAATGGCATGCGGTGTTTAAAATAACCAGCCAGGTTATTATAAGGCTCTCACATTGCCACTTCAGACTGCAATGTTTTATCTTATGCATACAGCTAATTGTAGGACCAGTTAAGAATTTTCTTTGATTTAATAATCTTCTAATCACAATATACTCAGAATCTTGGCCCAACTGTTTTGGCAGCAGCATTTCAAAGAACACGCCCTGTGCACACTGGCTTGTTATACCCAAAGCAAAGCCTTTGGAGCAGAGGCTCAGAGGAACCCCTTCAAGCCTCCCTGCCAACTACAAGCCCAGCCGGGAGCTGCCCACAAGCTCAGACTGAGCGTATAAATGTAAACTTTTGTCCTTTAAGAAATTTGTGTGGTAGAGTAGTCTTGGTAGCAAACCAACTGGATGTAAATTTTGTATTCAGTTTTTTCTTCTCCAAAATGACTCCAAAGGGATAACTAAGTTACTCCCCATTCCAGCTCGGATTTGTGACTTTCTCAGATGTCACACAGATACATTTGCCTGCCTCTGTTTTTTTCACCCCTCCAAAGGTCAGGAAACATTTTTATTCAAAGGTTACTCACGGACAGTTAAGGGACACAGCATTCTTAGCTTTTACAGCAAAGTATCTGCTCACTTGGCTGTAAGCAGGCTGGTCCCTGCCGCAGACGGGGCCGGACGGGGGACGTGGCGGTGCCTGCAGCAGGTTGGGGACGCAGTGGTCGCGGCGTGAGCCCTGGCCGAGCATGGTGCAGGTCAGGCGTCTCAAATGACCCAGCAGACACAGGTGCCTTTCTTCCAGCCCCTGTTGTTCAGACCGGACAACCTGAGCCCCCTGCTGCCTCTTCCTGGCCCCTGCCCACCGTGGGTCCCTGCTCTCCTTGTCACGCACTGCAAACATCCATCGCGTGCTCGCCAGCACCACCGGCTCCCAGCCAGAGGCCTGCAGGGGCTGCACGGGGTGCTAGGAGTACAGAGGACAAATTCAACACCCACAGTGTTTTGTCTCTCCCATCCATCACCATTTTTGCCAAGCTCGAGTCTCCTATCAGAGGCTGTGCTGGGGGAAATCTTGCTTTAGCTTAGTCAAGGCACTGAAGTCAGAAGCCTGCACATGAAAAAGCACTGCAGTGGTGATTTATTTGCTTAACACATATTGATGGGAAACATGTATTTGCAACGACTTTGGTATCAGCAAGAGCAACAGTGTGAAACCTCAGAGAACTGAACTCAAGGCTCCAGCCAACAAAGGGAGTGGAAAGAAGCAGATTCTTTTAAAACAAAATACAAATGAGCTAGTTACGCTGCTTTTGAAATAACTTGTATCATTGTCAAGGGAAGGCTCCAAGGACCCTTGCTAAAATACACAAACTGCTTCTCATGTAATCTCCATTTTTTCACTGCCTCAATGATTCTGAATAGCGTTCAAAGATGAATAATGCTAAGACCCATTTAAAGCAGAGGAAGATATACCAAATAAGAAAAACTAAATGATCTGGGAGGGTAGGGAGAAGACAGGGAGGGGGATTGAAAGAGAGAGCTGCTAGAGATGACAATTTCTTTTTTTTCCACATCAAATAGTTATATTCACCATACAGATAATCTGGAAGAGCAGAAACACCAGTTCCTCCCGCTCACTCTGTTATTTCTTAAATACAGTTATTGCTTCAAACAGGTTCACAGCTGGGGAGAAGGGAGAAAGGCTTGATATGAATAGCAGCAGGATGAGCAGTAGCCTATTCAATGGCAATTATCAGTAAAAAAAGGACCAAGCGAGAAACCCTGGCTCGGTCTGCAGGTTGTCTCCAAAGGCTCACTCTGAAGCCCGTAGGCAGCGTGCAGCAGGTTAGCCAGCAGGGGTGGATAGCAGGGGCTCCTGCTGTGGTGGTGATCCTGCACATTAACCCTTCTCCGTCTGGTGCATGGGAGCACTGCATGTCTCAGAAGCACCTTGCTGGGGCCAGGCTCAGCACGTGCTGCAAGGCAGTCACCTGGCACGGCCAGCCGTCACCATCACCCATTAGGCCAGGTGATTCGGGTAGGACTTCAGCAGGATGACAGGAGCAGCACTGAGGTTGCCCTCACACCGCATCAGGTGGCTCACTTGTCTTAACCAAAAGATCAAACTACTCAGCAGTATGCAAAGTGATATTCCCCAGCCGTCAGGGGAGGACAGAACCACACATTTCATGTAAAAGCTCTACTACCAGAGTGCTGCTGTTTCCCCACCACCACCACCTCCGGCCCCCTGGAAGCATCAGTCCATGTTTGAGAACTGACATGCATTTGCCTGGACCGAGGATGGAATGGACTTGGCTATTCTACCACGCAGGGATGGAAGCTACCAGAAAAACAGAAAACCTTGTTCCAGCCCTAGCTCCACATTAAAAATCCCAACATACGATCTGCTACACATCTCCCATCAGCTCTGCTCAGTTCTCCCAGTGACATTGCTTTTACTTTTCTGAAGGCACCACAGAGTGCCGTGCCCTGCTCTGCCCCAGGTGGGGGCTTTCACAACGCCCCCACCCCGGGCAGCCCGGCTCCTGCTGGGGGCGCAGCACGGGCACAGCCCCACTGCATGGCCAGGTCCCCAGGCAGATGGATGGCGCTGAGCCCGGGCGCTGCCGGAGCCTGGGGGGTGCTTCCCACGGGCCGCAGAGACAGGGAGCCTCCGGGGATCACTCCTCACCAGCGGGCGAGGGCTCATTAAAACAGACGTCCTGGTAACACCGTGAGGCGTGCGGAAGGAAACCACCCCAACGGAGCTCCCGCCTGGCGCTCACCGCCGCCTGCACGCACTGCGCAGCGGTCAGCGTTGCTGTGAACGGCAACGAGCACTTACTGTGACAGCCGCTGGCATTGTTTCAAGCTACAAATACACTTTATCTAAAGCAGAAGCAAAGTGAAGAATTGTAAATGGCTTTTGATAAGATCCCCACAAGAGCCTATTAAGGATGCTTAATTTTGCTCCTCAGTCGTTATTGACATAAGAGCCAAATAGAGAGAATGATTAAGATGACAGCAAATATTTCCCAAGTGGAACAGACACATCCTGAACAGCAGCTGAGGAACAGACAAAGCACAGTGAATGAACACTGACTGGTTCATAGGCTCCTGCACAATAGGCAAGTGAGACACGAAGGTCCTGTGTGCGCACAGCTTGGTGCCATTCTGCCACACCAAAAACCAACTCCTCAGTGTGACTGAATGACCCCATAGACCCAACAACCTTTAAACTGGACAAGTCACACAGGTCAGAACCAGCCAAGTGGTTATGATTTCTCTGCCAGAAAGTTTACCAGTTTACCATCATCGGCACTCATTATCATCAGCAATGGTTCGATTATGTTTAAAAAGGGGGCCCCAAAACTCACACCCTGTTTTTGTAAAACTGTTTACTTATGTCACTGTCAGCATCTAAACAATCCCAAAGTGACATACTGCGGTTGGAACTCTGAAATATAACGGAAGGAAAGCCTTTCATCAAGTGTAATGCGTGCTCTGTACACGTTCAGTAATGGGATTATTCGGCAGGGGGGTTTCTTGTTTTACTAGTCTGTAAGTGCCTACTTGTGTAAATTTGCCTTCTAAAGAAAACCACCAATTGTCTCAGTGGCTGAACTCCTCTTTTCCATACTTACTTCAGAAGGGATTGCTAGTGTGACTCAAGACACCTCTAGGGAACTTTGCAGGTGGCACAGCGGGATGAGAGACTTCATCCACTGACTCACTTCTCGCTCTGCATGCTGTGCAGAAAAGCTGCTTAATAGCAGCAAAGACAAGAGCAACAGGTTCATGAAGAGCGAGCAGGAGAGTCCCTTGGTTTGTTCTGTTTCCTTCCAGAATTGGATTTCTGTTTAGAAGTACTTTTCTTACCATGGAAGGACAGACAAGCAGGAGATGGCCCCAGAGGCAGCTGTTGAATCCCCAGCTCAGCTGGACCTGCAGCCCTCCAGATAAGCTGCCCATGCCCTACCACCTCAGGCAGTTCCCAGTTCTGCTCCAGACACTGGCCCTGCACACCCACCGTTTGTTTCCCTATACATCATAGGAAAGGAAATGTCTGCCTTGTGTCTTTCTGATTCTCAGTGTTTTTTTGTTTTGTTTTTAAGGACATTACCATATTCTTTAAGGACGTTACCATATTTCAAAGCCTTGTGTCCCAAGATGTCATTTCTGGGCGGTATGTAACCCGAGCAGGGTTACTCTCTTTCCTGAGACACCCCACCCACCTCAGCCTGCTAACCACCCCACGCCTCGCCCGGGGGAGGCACAGCAGCCAGAGCAGCAGCCCTGCAGGAGGGGAAGAAATCTGTGCATACGCTGTGAGCCTGAAGGGCCAGTGGGCCGTACCCTCACCCTGCTGCATGTAGGGACTCAGCAATAGACCTGCACCTCCTCATCATCCCCAGCAGCACACAAACCCCACTCTGCTCAGGTGTCTTTAGCTCTGCAGCCTTGTTTGTCTGGATCAGAGACACTCCATCTAGGAATCAAGCAAAGCTTTCACAAACAACTCCTAGAAATCCATCATCCCTTCTTTCCTCTATCATAACCCTGGCACACATTCCTGGGCTTTTTGTAGTTTTGCTGATGCCAGTTTTGTATCGGGGGGGTCGCCCTCATTAGGATGGGATGCAGAACTGTCTGATTCCTGCCAGCCCTGTCCATGACCGCTCACCCCACCGCAGGGCATGAGACCTGGATATTGACCTCTATGCAACGCAAGGGCAGCAGCTGAGCATCCAGCAAGCGGCCGGATCCTGCCAGACAAGGGCAGGGCTTCCCTCCACAGAGCCTTGCCCCGGAGGCGAAGGGCTGTGTTGTGCCAGCCGCTGTCGGTACTCCAGGAAAGCAGCAGCAAAGCCCCCACGTTCCTCCAGCACAAAAATACCTCCGCGTGGGCTGAGCTGTGTGAACGCTCCCATCCTAACCAGCATCTGCGCCATCACGAAAGGCAGATGAGACGAAAATAGCACTCCGCTCTCGCTGCTGCTCCACGGCTGAGCGCCAGCCGGGCAGGAGGGCTGCGTGCAGGCGTCCGGCTGCGGCACAGCAGCCCTGCACCCGGCCCCATCCTGCTGCTGTGCCTGAGCTGCACCAGGCATTGGTGTTCTGAGACAGGACTGTACAGACAGAATACTGGGGGGGGGGGGGGGAAACGGGACAGACACGACACACTGTGTTCCAGAAAACTTCAGATCTGGCATTTCATTTCTGCTCATAGGCTGAGTGCTGAGCCTGCACAGAACACCTTTGTGTTAGACCAGCAAGACCTATGGTCAGAAAGAGCAAGGAAAAGATAAAGGCAAACCCTTTACCTAAGCATGCACGCAACCCCCTCTTCTGCAAGTCTGCCTCCTGTGCTACCCTATTCCATTTTGACCTGCCCGACATAAGGACATTGCCCAAATACATTGAGAGCCATTCCTTTCGCCAGCACACTGCTGGCACGGCCCAGGCTCCACGGGGCAGTACCAATGCTGGATGCAGCCCCAAGGGCCTCCTGCAGCTCCCAGCCCTGAAGCTGGGGCTGCTTCTCCCCGGGAGGTCAGGAGCCAGGTGGGCAGCCAGAGGCCTTCCTGCGCCTCCCAGGGTCTGCACCTCCAGGCTCCCCCACTCCTCACACAGCGTTTGCTGTAGCACAGAGCGCGGTATTGGTGACACTGAACATGCGAGGGCCCCCTTAAAGCCCTTCATGGCACTTGTAGATGAGGTGCTGCATGAGTCCCACCCTGGGGGAGGCACAGGAGCAAATGTCTGCCCCAGTGCTGAGCTCACACTTCCACCCCCAAGCACCAAGAACTGCTGGCAATATTTGCCCTGCACCATGCAAACATTAAACAGAGAGCATTCATAAACTCTATCTGCCACCATGCAACATCAGCTTCTGCTGCTGTTTACTTAGAGAGGTGAAGGTAGAACATATTTAGCAGCTGGATGGGTTTTCATGACACAAAAATGCAGAAAGAGCAAAGCAGAACAAGGCGTGTGACTCACCCAACACAAGTGAACAAGATGTGCTGGCTGTGCCAGGACCAGCAGCAGTCAGAGGGGACAGTCCTGCCTGAGCCCTCCCCCACACTCAGAAGGTCAAGATTTTGCTGCTGTGTGGGCAGAAGAAAGGAAATCTGAGTCAGTATGTCTGCATAAAGCCCAGTCAGCTGCTGCATCTCTGGAGAGGAGGTGTCCGTGTGTGTGCTCGCTCTTGCCATTTCTTTCAGCTTGATGCCTGGACCAAGGTAGCCTGGCCAGGCAGCGGGGCTTGCTGTTTCCAGAGCACACAGCGCAGAGGCACATACACCATCGCATTTCCCAGACCTCAGAGAACTAGAATCAGTATAGCCCAGGTTGGAAGAGACCCCCAAGGACCATGGAGTCCAACTCTGGGCTCCACACGGGACCACTCAGGAATCAAACTGAGGGCATTCATTGTCCAGGCACTTCCTGAACTGCGCCCACCAGGCTTGGTGCCACGACCCATTTGGACCTGAAGAAACCCAGCAGCTCTCAGACTCCCCCCAGCTCAGCTCCTGCACTCCCCACACCCAGGCGGGATGCAGAACCCAGCAGCCCACGGGATGCACCCAGTCACATTCGGCAGCTGGAGGAGAAAGACCCAGCATGACAGAGCACCCACCTGTGACAGAGGGCCAAAGGCTAAGGGAGAAAAACTGACAAAAGAGTGGTTTTCGATCCTACCTACCTCCCCTAGCTGCCAGCAGCCCACGGGCTTACTGCAGTGAGGAGCATGCCAGCAGCTGCCTTAAGCAGCCGTGCTCTGGCTGAGGGAGCCACCAGCCCTCATTGAGGGTTTAACACCATAGCTTGTACCAATGCTTTTTCCAGTAATTAGTTCATAAGCTGAAGAAGACGTGCTTGTCTGGGAGGCCAAGCTAAAGACCGTTAGTTTTTTTGTAATATACTTATTTGTATTCTAGACCTTAGCAAGATATAAACACATTTATTTTGATTTTAAAAGGTTTATGATTGATAGTCTAGATTAACCCGTATTTGCATTTCTGGTAATTTTAAATTGTAATGCCAGGCACCAGAGCTGTGACTTGTCTAGGGTGATTTGTATTGAACCTTTACAGTACCAAAAAAACAATAGGGAAACTATTCTCCTCTATGTGATTATTTCTGAATGTTTCCATTTACCAAGTTCTCCCTTCAGTATCAAAAATACAGATAACTTGTGTTCTAATGCATTTGGGGATGAAGTTTGCAAGGTGCAACTATGGAGCCAAACTGCACCAAAAAACAATAACCCATTACTGCAAAAGACGACCTTCAGCTCCTCACCTGCACCACATTTTAGAAGATCTTACTTTAAGATCTACATTTCAAATCCTTGACTGGTAAGCACTAGAACGGGACTGATGACCTGCCGTTACCTACAGCAGCAGGAGCACAGCCTCTGCCACCAGCAGCAAGCAGCAGAGAACCAGGAGGTCTCTTCAGAAACACTGCCTGCCCCACTGCCCGCCTCCTCCCCCCCCCCCGCACCCCCAGCATGTTTCCAGCCAGCCTTTGCCATAGAGATAGCATTTGTGTTGCACTCCGGTCACAGGCACATCCGTGGCCACATCCCCACACAGCACTGTGCTGATGCTGCACGTGCCCAGCAGATCCAGGCACTTTGTGCAGCACTAATGAACAGTGACAGCTTTCTCCTTGGAGCCTCCCCAGCACCCTATCACATCATCAATTCTTGGCACCATAAACAAAAGTCACAGCCTTTGTAGCAGGCAGCATTAGCTGAGAGGGGCCAGTGCTGTACCTGCGCACTTTGTTGGTGCAGCACTGTCCGCACCTCCTCTAACGGCTGCACTGAGCCTGTTGTTGATTTGATGAATTCCTCTTTCTTACATCTAAAGCACTCACTGTGTTGTTCTTCCAGTGCCACCCAACAATGTTTGTTCCTAACTGCTGACACACTGCGAGAGGGGACCAGGAGAACTCACCCAATGCCACAGGCAACTAGGACAGCCAGGCACACATCCACTCTCCTCTGCAGAGCCAGAGCATCACAGGCCCTTGTCCCTTGGGTGAAGCTCTGCACACTTAATAATGCTGCCTATATCTCCAACAAAGAAACAAGATCGGTTTTAGCTCTTCTATATTGCAGGGTTTTTTTTTAGGTTCAGTTTATTGCAATGTGTCAGAAGTGTTGGGTGCAATTTGTACCCTGCTGTATCACTTTGAAGTATAACCTGCATCTTCACATACGAACTAGACTAGTTATTTGTTCATTTAATATTATGGAGTAATAGGGAAAGAAAGGATACGTGTGTGTTTCATCTTTCTATTGCATCAGCAAAATATACAAATATATTTCAACCCCATTTAAAATGCATCAAAATTCAACATAGTTACACACCATATTATCCAGCACAAATAACAGGAACTACAACACTGCGTGTTCTAAAATAGCAGTCCTCACAGTTGTGCTTTATAGCACAGTTATTCACCAGAGGACTCTGTAATTGTGGTATGTCAAATATATTCACTATTTAATGACTGCAAAAGTTTCACAGCATGCAGCTGGCAAGATACTCTGGAGCATACTGTATTGAACTGCTGTGAGAGGGCTCTGTCAGGTCACTCTGAACCCCCAGATTAGATCTTATAAAGTAAGAATCTTTCTGAGAAAGCTACCACTTTTTTTTCCTTTAAGAATGTTTCTTTTTTTAAAGTAATTACAAAATCAACATTCTTCTGAGTGCTTGCATTCCACTAATACAGTTGGCTTCAACCTGGATAATGCTAGATGCTCACATTCGATTACAAAGTTTCTCAGGTTTCAGTGAACTGCACGACAAATAATATACCTGCAGGAAAAGAAGCCTTCCTTTCCCTCTGACTGGGCTGCGAATGGTGCGGGTTTCAGCAGGAAGCACATCGGCTGTGTGTGCAGAGCGCTGCACACCTGGGCACACCGCGTGGGCACCCCACCCCGGAGAGCAGCACTCTTCCTGGAAGGAACCGAGAAGTGTGTGATTGCACTTCTGATTAGATGCAGCCAATATTCAGGAGACGTGAGAGGAATTATCTGTCCCCCCTAGACTAGAGCTAATAAATAAATCTGCCAGCCTGGAACCCTTTTCCCTGCTGCACCATCCCAGCAAGCCCAAGCCCTAGCACTGCCATCCCCCACCCACACAGAGGTGGAAAAGCAGTATGAGATCAGAGAGTAAAAACCAACAAGGACACAGGAGAAAAATCCCTCACTCCCCCTCTGTTAGAGGCAAGAACACTGCAAACAGAGTTTGGTTGGCCAGGGAATGCAGAAGGCTTCAGGAGTCCTTTACTTCTAGAACTGAATGCTAACTGGAAGCAAAACAGAGCAGCCTTAGACCGACCCATCGAGCAGGGAAACTGAGCCCAACTAACCTGAGGATAGAATCCTGGAAGGCTGCGCTGTTCTTGTACAGCAGCTTTCAGTTCTGTGAAACATCTGAAACAGCCACATACGTGCACTAAGAAGCCTGGACGCCAGCACACAAAGCCACATTGCAATGGATCGTTGGCTTCCCACAATCCATTAACCCCCCCAAAAACCCAGCAGTGCTGCACAACCGGGATTTGAGGGAGTCCTACCACCAACAGTCATACTTACAGGGAGCACAGAAGAGCTAAAAAGAAGCTGCTGAGGGAACCGCCCAGAGCACTGACCTGTGCTTGCTTTCCTGCCTGTCCTTGCAGCACAGCACCGGTGAGAGCCCCTCTCAGGCTTTGAGGCTTCTTCCCTGCCCCCAGTACCCTGCCTCCCCTGCCTCCCCCCCCGCTTCCCACATCTCTCCGAACCTCCGGGCAGGGGCTGGGGGAGTCAAGTCCCTCCCGCTGTAAGCCAAGAGCAGGTTCGGGACCTCCTGATGCAACTGAGCCGGTACAAGTCTGTGGGGCCCGATGCCATGCATCCCAGGGTCCTGAGGGAGGTGGCTGATGGAGTTGCCATGCCTCTCTCCATCCTATTTGGAAAGTCCTGGCAGTCAGGTGAAGTCCCCAGTGAATGAAAAAAGGGAAACATCACTCCCATCTTTAAAAGAGGTGAAAAGGAGGACCCAGGAGCTACAGACCCGTGAGCCTCACCTCTGTGTCTGGGAGGATCATGGAACAGATCCTCCTGGAAGCAATGTCAAGGCACATGCAGGACAAGGAGGTGATCCGAGACAGCCAACATGGCTTCACCAAGGGCAAGTCATGCCTGACCAACCTGGTGGCCTTCTGTGACTGCATCAGTTGACGAGGGAAGACCAATGAACGTCATCTACCTGGATTTCTGTAAGGCCTTTGACACGGTCCCACATGACATCCTGATCTCCAAATTGGAGAGAGATGGATCTGAAGGGTGGACCATTCGGTGGATAAGAAATTGGCTTGAAGTTTGCACCCAGAATGTGGTGGTCAATGGCTCCATGTCCAGGTGGAGGCCGGTGACAAGTGGTGTCCCTCAGGGGTCTGTCCTGGGACCGGTGCTTTTCAATATCTTCATCAATGATATAGATGATGGGATTGAGTGCACCCTCAGCAAATTGGCAGATGACACCAAGCTGAGTGGTGCAGATGATCCAACAGAAGGAAGGGATGCATCCAAAGGGACCTGGACAAGCTTGAGAAGTGGGCCCACATGAACCCAATGAGGTTCAACAAGTCCAAGTGCAGGGTGCTGCACCTGGGACAGGGTGGACATGAGCACAGACTGGGAGAAGAACCTACAGAGAGCAGCCCTGCAGAGGAGGATTGCAGGGTTCTGGTAGATGAGAAGCTCGACACAAGCCAGCAGTGTGTGCCTGCAGTCCAGCAGGCCAACTGCGTCCTGGGCTGCACCAACAGAGGGGTGGGCAGCAGGGGAGGGAGGGGATTGTGCCCCTCTGCTCTGCCCTGGCGAGGCCCCACCAGGAGCCCTGCGTCCAGGCCTGGGGCCCCCAGCACAAGGAGGATGTGGGGCTGTTAGAGTGGGTGCAGAGAAGGGCCACTAAGATGATCAAGGGGCTGGAGCACCTCTGCTATGAAGAAAGGCTGAGAGAGCTGGGGGTGTTTAGCCTGGAGAAGAGAAGGTTCTGGGGAGACCTCATTGCAGCCTTTCAATACTTATAGGGTTCTTATAAAAAGGACGGAGAGTAACTCTACTCGTGTAGAAAATGATAGGACAAGGGGGAACGGCTTTAAACTGAAAGAGGGGAGATTTAGATTGGATTTTAGGAAGAAGTTCTTTACTCAGAGGGCAATGAAGCACTGGCACAAGTTGCCCAGAGAAGCTGTGGATGCCCCATCCCTGGAGATGTTCAAGGCCAGGCTGGATGGGGCCCTGGGCAACCTGATCTAGTGGGTGGCATCCCTGCCTATGGCAGGGGGTTGGAACTAGATGATCTTTAAGGTTCCTTCCAACCCAAGCCATTCTATGATTCATGATTCAATGAATACATGTGCAGTACCTTGACTACCTGCCCCAAAAGAGAAGCAGACAAGGACATGTTTTGGGACCTCTCTACAACTTGCACTTTCCTCCCAGCAAAGGGGAGCAACCTCTCTCAGACAAGCCTGGTCCCAGAGAGCCCCTACAGTCCCAACCTCACAAACATACTCCAGCACAGCACCCTCACCCAATCATGCATGCACCTACCTTCCCCACATCCCTGCCCAACCCCAGCAGGGCTGGCTTTATACCAGATGATGGGCTGGTCTGCAGGCTAGGAGATTAGACAGCTGGTTCCTTTTATCGTTATTCTTCCAGCTGCAATAGGCACCACTCATTGGCTGGTGCTGGGCTTCATCCCCCTAAGCACATCACACCTGAGCCTACAGTGAAAATGTGTCTGTAATGCCTGCTCACTGGGGCTGTAGGCCTGTTCTCTCTGTGGTGACAGGGCAGGGTGTACTGCATACACTGCGTGCACTGCATGCACTCTGTGCGCTGCGTGTGCTGTGTGCTGCTGCCATGCCAGGGCTCGGCTTCACCCGCTTGTGGTGCCCTTGCACCCGCTGACCGAGGAACACGGGGGTTTGGCCATAGCCTGACTCCCTTGACCAGCGACCTCCAGACAGCTTGCAGAGATTTTTGTCTCACACCATTTTCTTGTTTTCTGTATCACAGAACGTGAAACCCTAGGGTAAGAGGCAGCAACGCCACCAGCACAGCACAGCCCCCCTGCCGAGGGGTGGCCTGGCCCTTTGCTCTGTGGGCACGGGGCTCCCCGGCTGCTTGCGTCCTGCGGCAGGGCCAGGCCTGGGGCAGGTGTGCTTGGGAGGCTGGCAGCGAAGCTGGATGCAGTGCACCCACCCACCCGCACCTCATACAAGGACGGCCGCAGACAGCACTGGGAGGGACAGAGCCCCCTGCTGCAGGCATGGCCGGGGGGCTTCCTTTTGTTGACGACTTGGACCCAAAGCACCTGGGCAGGACCTTAGAAGAGGGCTTCCAAGGGACTCGTGCAGGTTGTGCCAGCCTGCCCACTGTGCCCTGCAGCCTGGGGACGGCTCCTGGCCTCGCATCGCCCCAGCCACCTGTGTCCGCACAGCACCCGTGCTGCTGACAGTGACTTCTGTCCTTTGTCTTAAAAAGACGAAGACCTTTGCCACAGACCCTGCAAAAAAGGCCCGAGGTGCCTCAGTGCTGGTTTATGGCACAGAAAGATGCACTGGTGTTACCTGGCAGTCGCAGTCACCTTGAGTCACCTCCTCTCACAGGCTGCAGAATGGTCACCACAAAAGCTGCAAAGCAGTGTCATGGCCAAGCACAATGACAAGCTAATGTGAGAAAACTCTTAGTGGTATGCTTGCCCGCTCAAGAAAACTACAAAACTGCCAGCTGAAAATTTGAAATACATTGTGCGGATAGAGGTGATTGAAACGAGACCAGGGATAAGAATGGGCTGATACGCTAACAAATACAACATTTTCCACGGGATAAAAGAGGTCACATTTTGAAAATGCTTTTTCCTCTGAAGAACATGATTCCAATGTTCATTCAGACACAAGGCAGTGCAGCAGACTGACATAACAGCACTGCATACCTCTACATAGTGCCTCTACGAGCTCCCTGCTTTGTCCGTGTCCTCCTGGGGTTGCCCTCACATTGCACCTGCTGTGTCCTGCGCGTTTGGAAAAAACAGAAGGGGAACCTTTGCTGCTTCCCCTGAGGTGCAGGAACTGCTGTTCCCCAAGGGCAGTTCAGTCCCTTTGTTTGCAGGTATTTGTGTAACTTCACATCCTGGGAAGTAAACACTGAAGTGAACAGAGAATAAAAGGAACAGCAGAACTGCTGCTTTTAGTCCAGGCCACCCCCGTGGCCCTGCGCTGACTCCCAGACACAGTCACCAGGTGGGACAGGACCAGGGCCTTGGCATCTCTGCCCCAGCCCCTGCTCTGCATGAGGCCGGCTGTGGGCTCAGGCCAGGCTGCTCAGGGCGTTACTCCATCAGCTCCCCAAAACCTCCAGGATGGAGATCCTCCAGCCCCTTCCGGCCCCAAACCACGGCCTGGGACAGAGGGGAAGGTTTCTCCCCATGTCCAGCCCCACACACTCCAGCTTTGTTGTGCCCCACCCCGTAAGCGTCTGCCCAGACAGTGCGGGACCACGCGATGCCTGCCTCTCCCACAGCTTTCCCCCAGAGGCCAGGGAGAAAGGGCTAAAAGACAAGAAGCTGTTTATCTCACACACATTCAGGAAAGATACGGTGCCAGCAGTGAATTACCCACTGCAATCACATTTGTCCTCTGAGACAGTGACAGGAGGAGATCAGTCCGGGCATGGATTAGATTTGATGTATTTTAAAATTCAGTTGGATTTTAGGACTTTAAAGGTCAGACAATTTTTTAGGGATGAATACTCCTAAATAATGAAGACGAATATTAGACTACTTAGAAAAGAATGGCTGTTTAAGAGCTGTGTAATTACTGTCATTTAGAAGCATGAGCATAGATACAGCAATGGATATTATAATGTGAAATAATTCCTAAGGACTACGTTATTTCTGATGTAACTGGAAAAAGGGGTTGCGAGGTCATTAGTCTACAGTGAAATGTCTGCATCAAGGCGGGTGACAGCAGTGTGTTGACTTCCTCCTTATCTCACACATTTTTGGCTGTCTTACAGCCTCTTTTGGGAGCCTATTTGACATTCATCATCCATTGGCTTGTGTTAAAGCTGAACCAGTCCACCTCAAACACCGTGTGTATAAGACGGTTTACAGAAGAAAGTTCCCAGAAAGCATGTGGTAACTTAAAAGGTGGCCCATGGTTCAAGCATTAAGGGCCTCAGAACTGCCAGGGCGGGAGCTGGAGGGCACACCTCCTTCCTGCACCTGCAGCCCTCCGGCACACGGACAGCCAAGAGCCTGCACCCTGCGCCCCGTAACGTATGTGCAGCTGCATCCCCGGGGGCTCCCCCAAGGAACCACCTTCTGAGGTGCTTGCAGCTTCCTTGTGCTGGTGGAGGGCTTGGTGCCACCTCTCTCAAAGTGTGCTGTCACAGGCTGAGGTATGAGCCCTGGCTGGGAAGCTTTTTGATCCCAAGTCCTCACCTCACTGCCTGTGCTGGAGGTAGTTTCCCCCAGACAGCATGCATCCATC
Source organism: Cygnus atratus (assembly GCF_013377495.2). Taxonomy (NCBI): domain Eukaryota; kingdom Metazoa; phylum Chordata; class Aves; order Anseriformes; family Anatidae; genus Cygnus; species Cygnus atratus. The sequence goes on from NC_066366.1 coordinate 65,569,035, forward strand.
CAAGGTAAGGAGGCAGAGGGACAGGGCGAAGGGGAGGGAAAGCCTCCGGCATGCTCTCCAAGGCTTGGCCTGGGCAGGGGTAGGCAGCGGGGCAGCCAGACTGACCTCGTACTGCCACCCAAACCCCTTGCTGGGCAGGGTTTTCTGGCATGCTGTCATGGTTGTGATTGGTATTTGTGTTGCCCTGAGGCAGCCTAAAGCCCTTGTTTTCCATACGTAACTGAGCTTGCTATCCTAGGGCATAGTCCTAAAGATTTTCTGGGACATAAATACATCTTGTAGTAGATGTCATAGAAAAAAAAACGCCTGAAATGAGAGTGAGTCTGTGCAAAGTCAACCAGAAGCCACGCTAGGGTGTTGTGGCCAGCCTGGGGCCCAGCAGCAGCCGCTTCCCTGGGGATGGTCATCTGCCAGCACCCAGGAGGCTGCGAGTGTTAAGGCAGATCTGGGCAGCCTAGGGTGCTGCAGCAGCAGACGCAGTGACAGTCACAGCCCTCACAAACTCTCCCTCTTAGAGGTGGCAGTGGTGGTGGCAGTGTGACTATACACATTTTTGGCCAGTGTGCAAAATCACTACTCTCATTGTGAAGAAACAAGAGTTCAGAGAAGAATAGGAAATAGAACAGGAATAATTTCAAGGGTGATCAAAGGAGTAATAGAGAACAGCAAAATGAACACAGGTATGACTCCTGATACAGATATGCTGGTAGGAAAGTACCTAGGGTAGAAAAAAGTTATCTGTGTTATGAGGCAAAATTAGCAAAAAAGAACTGGTGCAAGTTGTAAGCAAATAAAAATGTCTGATAAATGTCTTGGAAAGATCCCTGAGGAGGATTTGCAGAGAGGAGAGATCTAACTAGGCTTTGGGCAGGGCCTGATTCATTTATTGGCAAGATTATGTGAGGCTGTTCTCTGCAATTGGAAAGGACTGGACTGCACGTGTGCAGACAGCTTTCCCAGTCCTCCTGATCCCAACAGCTGGACCATTTCTATGTTTACTTTCCACTGCTTTAATTTCCACTAGGCGTTTTTTTCATGAAGATAAATTTCTGATCTGTCTCTGTGTCCATCTTGTGGAGCTGGAAATGGCGTCCCCCCCCCACGAAGATGACGTATCCCGCACAGGACTGCCTGCAGCAGTCTGGCACACATAGACCCCATCCAACGAGGTGGGAGTGGGCCGGGGGCTGGCAGCAGCTGCCTGGTGTCTGTCTGCGGCCCATGGACAGCGTGTCTTCTCCTGGGGCCTTATGGTGAGACCCCAGGGTAAGGAGTGCCAGGAGCTCTGGCAACAGCAGCTCTCCTGGGGCCCTCCTGGAGCACATCACCACCACATCTTCTCTCCTGTTGGCTTTTGTTCGTGGGTTTTCTACACCACCACTGGAGAGCAGCCCTGAAGTGGCAATAGTCAGCAGTGCATGGCAGGAACAGGAACTCAGCCCAGGGCCCCTGGCAGGGGACTGCGGGGCTGGGGACAGCACGGGAAGGCAGCGGAGGAACGGAGCCGGGGCAGCCTGCTTGCCCTCACACACCGTGAGGGACTGATGCCACAGACAGCTTGTGAAGGTGCATAAGGAGCAAACTGCAGAGCTCACAAAACAAACTCTCCAAACTGGTGAGGGAGGAAAATATTTACTAGCATCAAAGTAACTAGTACTTAGCTGGTTCTTTGGCTATCTGTTTTCCACACACAAGGCAAAAAGCATACATCCACCATCCACCGGCACTGGACGTGTGAACAAACTGGGCAGTATTTCAGATTTCCGTGTAAGTGACCCTGGAAATCCCAGAGCTGGAGTAGCAATCAGAAGGCTGGCTTACAGCACACGTATCCTGCATGGTGCACGTCCACCTGCCCAGATGGAAACATCCCAGAGGAGTGGAGTCCTTGCTGAGCTGGGGCCAGGCCATCCTGTGCTGGATGGACAACCTGGAAGAGCTGCCTGAAGTGCCTCCATGGCCTAGTGAAGATTTCAGGAGACTTAAACAAACAAAGACTAAGCATGTTGTTTGAAGTGTCTGTTGAACTCAGTCTTGTTTGATACTAAGAATGCATACTCGACACCCACGGCTAGTGTCTGGGTGCATGCCTGCTCAGACCTGTATGCCTGGTATGGAGATTTGTGACGATGACACTCTCATCACTAAGCAAAAGGACAAACAGAGGCTTATAGAGAATGGGCTTTTAGTGGTGGGGTAACCGCTCTGCTGGGATAGCCTGGGACCTTGCTTACTAATGACTGAAAGACGCTACAGGAACAGGTCTCCTTGCGGTCCTCCTCGCACAGTGAGGTCAGGGCGATGCTCGAAGAATACTTTGCAGCCAGGATACAGCCTCCCTCCCTCTCTAAAGCACGGGGAAAGGGCACTCCAGCAATTCCCACTCCTGGAACAGGAAGAGAAGGCATTCCCATGTACAACGGCCACAGGTCCGGCTTCCCTGCTGGGCAGCAGTGCATTCATCAGTAACTCGTTAATGCTTCATCACAGCTGAGCAGGACAAGAGCCATCCTGGTGTCCCTTGGTTGCAGTAAGCACATGACAAGGCAATTCTCTCCTGCCAGCAGCAGAGAGGAGGAGGAGAAAGGCCTGTGCTAATTTGGGATTACAGCCTGGGGCGTTAGTGAGTGATGCTTGCATCAGATATGGAAAATGGAAATGTAAATCCCCACTGCAGATCTAGTCAAACCTGGGCTTCCTGCTTCCCAGGAACCAATCCTCTGTGGGCTGCTCAAGGGTTTCATTTTTCTCTGAAAACAAGTTTTTTCTTCATTTATTTTTCTCCCACTGGAAAAACAAAACAGAACAAACAAAACAAAACAGACACAACCAAAACAGAACAAGATCATGGTAAGTCTGCATACTTCTGTGAAAACAAAGTTTAATCAGAAATTTCCCAAGTAGCTGCCCTTGGTGCAGCACAGGACCGCAAGAGCAACGGCAGCCGGCAGGCTGCACGGTCCGGCTGCCTCTCGCTGGGACGCCCGGAGCACAGGGTGTGCACGGAGGTGCAGCTGGTCACGGTGTGCACGGAGGTGCCGCTGGTCACGGTGTGCACGGAGGTGCCGCTGGTCACGCTGCCAGCACCTGGGCTGCCCGAGCCTCCACCACCGGTGCGCCCTGGGGGGCTGGGGGGCTGCATCCTTGTCTGTCTTTCTCTCCACCGGTTCCCACAGCCTCCTTGTCACCTACAGAAGTGTTGTCCTGAGCTTTCTCAACCTGTTAAGAAAAGCACTTCCCAGTATTAATCCATTCACCTGCTTTGGTGAGCAGCAGTGGCAGCTGCAAGCTGCTGCCCACTGGGTGCTGTTTGGCCCTGAGGTGGCGGAGCCTGGCTGAGGGCTGCTGCCCGCTGAGGTGGCAATGCTGGCACACACATTGTCAGCTGGTGCAGCACCCGCCGGGGCCTAAGAAAATGCTGCTAGTGGGCCAGAATTATCTCTAGATTCATAAAAAGAGAAGATTGGCATGATTCTCCAGTAAGTATCCACATTCTGTTTTTCTTTAACAAGTCATTTTTGCTTGTTGATATTCCTCTAATCTCTTAATGTATGGATGAAATGCTATTAAACTACCCAAGCTAAAGCAGTCCCCCATTGCTAGCCCACCAACAGGACTATTAACGACAGTGTGCAGGTGGCAAGCTCTACTCTTCAGATATTGAAGGGTTTTTTTGCAAAATCTGATTCACAACTTCAGCAAATCTGACCACAGTGAAATCTGGATTTCTAACTAACATTGAGCTGACAGGTGGAACTTACCTTGACAATTAATTAAAAGGACATAAAAAGTAATCAGCAAGGGAAAAACAGCTCTGCTATGTGCGTGAAAGCTTGAAATTGGAGCCATTGACTGAGGGTAATAACATGGTATTAATGCGAAAGGAACTCCTGAGAGCTGATACGGTCTTTGCAGGAAGAATTTGGAGCTTGTTGGTTTAATAAGGTTTCAGCAGCTGCACAGCCTAATGCAGAATGTCAAAGAAGAAACAACCTCTCATTTCTTCTTATAACCCCATCTCTGAATCATGCTTTCACGCTGCTTGGCTGTTTCACAGACCTGGATGTCATCTGCTTCCTCCAAGAAAGGCCAGTCGTCCTCTATCTTCACCAGGGAAGTCAGCGGGGTCTGCAGTCAGAGCTGTGGTGATTTCATGGACTCAGATTCCACCAAACATTTTTTTGAAAGGTAGTTTATTTTGGACTCATCCTTTTCCAGAATTCAAACCCCAATTACACTATGCAGTAAGGAAAGGGAAGAGCAATATGTGTTGTTATTATAATCCAAGTAAAATCCAGTCTATGTGCAGTGCCAGAAAGATCCCAGGTCATGCTTCATGAAAATAAGAGCAATGAGTCCAATTCCTGATCAGAATTGATGGGTTTTCCTCTTTAAATGTCCATCTGGCATTCTAGTGCACTGGACAAAGCCCTGACCATTCATCCCCAGGGTCTGCGGGGCCGGACCAGCCCCATGCCTCCTGCACACACTCAGCCTGGAGTGCTGGGCCCCGGCCAGCCCGGGTGAGCCCGTGCCCCCGCCGCTCGCCCCGTGCAGCTCCGCGGCCCGGCTGTGTGCTTTCTGTGCTTTGGCCACCTCCGGGCAGCCTCAGCGGGTGCCCAGTGGCTGCTGATGCTCCCAGGTCAGCTCACACTTGAGCCAGGGAGATGTGGTTGTCCCTGCGGGTGCCGCAGACCCCAGGTGAGCCCCTCGGATGGGCATCTGGGCTGGTGTCCACAGCTGCACAGGGCATCAGCAGCTGCCGCTGGGAGCGGTCCCTGCCACAGAGCCCTGGGAGCTGCGGGGATGGGGCAGGGCCGCGGTGCTTGGGCAGCACCAGCACCTGCCCTCCACACAGCCAGCCCCACCGGCAATACTTACACTGGCTGTTCTTTAAAAGGTGTGGTTGATTCACTGCGTTTTTTGCTAAAGATACAATTATATCTGGAAGCCATACGGAATTCTTGATGAGAAAGAAGAAAAATAAAACCCTTCATCTTGTTTGAAAAGCAAGCCATGACGGAAAGTCTCGGTGTCATGCCGGACCAGAGCGTGCCGAAGGCGCTGGCGCAGCCACAGGCAGCCGCAGCCCCCGCAGTCCCCAGCTGCAGCCCCCGCAGTCCCCAGTTGCCCCCAGTCCCCAGCCCCCCCGAGGGCTGCCCTGACACAGGACTGGCAGCACGCCCAGGGCTGGTGCTGCAGGAGCATGGGGCACCCAAACACGGCCGCACCCCTGGGGCCCCGCACCCCCGGGGCCCCGTCCAGAGGAGAGAAACGCGGGTGCAAAAGCGGGGTTCCGGTGGTGCCCAGGGGCAGGAGGGGCTCCCCTCCCCGCTCCCAGCCCTGGGGTGGGTGAGACCCAGGCGGCTCTTCCAGGGACCAGGGGCAGAGGCGCGGGCAGTGTCCCGCCCACACCACAGGCACCGGCAGCACCACGGCACCAGCCCCACACTGCGCTCGGGGCCGCGGGCACGGGGCAGCAGCACCCACACACAGGAGGTGTCACGGCCCCGGGCACTGCCCTCCGAATCAACCCACATGCCAGCTCCGTCGTAGTAAAACATTTATTCATTAAGGTGATATAAGCTACCATGTTTACAGTTTGTGAACTCACCACTGGCAACGTTTAACATGACCGGTACTGCAGCTGTTGCCACCAAATTTTTCATCATTAGTTTTATAAAAACCTCAGACACCAGAAAAAAATGTATTTAGACTTAATGTGGCAGATGGGAGATGGGGAATCTGTGAAGTGGGGAAGAAAGTTTATCCGACACAGCCAACCTCCATGGCCTCTTGGCTTCAGCCGCGGCTTCAAGTAAGAGTTTTGATGGGAGTGAGCACGGTTCGACACATCAATCTTCACTGCGATGGAATCGTATTGTTTTCTGCCGAGTAAAAACGTCGGTGGCAACGTTTTCAGGGAGCGGAGGAGGGTAGGCGTCCTTCGGGTCAGCTTCTGTGCAAAGAGACAGAACAGAGACAGTGAGGGGACAAAGCGCAGGATCGGGCCTTTTGCCCAGCCTCAGCTGCAGCAGGAGTGCTGGCTGGCCCCTTGCTGCAAAAGGCAAATGAACAAACAAAAAACACCCACACAAAGCAAAGACCAGGTAAAGATCATTGTTCCAGAATCAGAGAATTTTCCATTTTCTAGATTAGCTTTTGCCTTCTCTGAGGTGAAGCCCTTTTCTACGATAGGGATTTCAACTCTTGGTATAGTTTCAGAAGTTTGCACAGAAGTGAAAACACCAAAAGAAAGCAGTGGATGGGCACGTGTCCAGCACTGGCCCTTGCAAGGTTTACATGCAAGTGAAAAAGTCACTATGTGGAAAACGTGCAGGTTTGTAAGTGCCCGTCACTGAGCAACCGCACCGTGTGCGCCGGAGGGAGCAGGGAGAGTAGGCGGCACAGGGGACCCCTGCTCCTCGGGGAGGCCACTGCCACGCGTGGCAGGGCTCCGGCCTCGCTGCCTGCCAGCCCCACAGCCTCACTTACCTTCGGAAACACCAGGCTGCAGCACCCACCTACCAGCCAGGCGCCCTGCTTTCAGTTCGCCCTTGCGGTCACAGCTCTCCCAGCTGCGTGAAGCCAAGCGCCGGGGCTTGGGGGGCTCCCTGCCCACCGACCCCGCAGGAAGGTTGTGCTGCCCACCACCACCCCACCCAAGGGAGCACGGGGGTGGAGAGGGCAGGTGCCAGAACCCTTAATCTTCCTTCTCATTGTCCTCTGCAAACAAAATTTCCTGTGCAGAAGAGACGGCATGGCTTGCACACAAAATTCCCAGTGACGCTGGGAGACCAAAGCTGCTCCAAGGTGGCCCTGTGGCTCCTCCCGGCCGCAGCAATGCTGCGCCTTGCAGGCTCACCCAGTGTCTCACAGGGCTCCAGCGCCAGCAGAAGTCACCCTTAAAGGGCAGCTTCAACACGACAGAGGAAATGGGCCCCCATGGTGCAGCCCCAGACAGCTAGGCAGCTGTGCTGAGCCAGCCCAGAAAGCGGCTTCAGGGCAAAGCCAGGAGTTTAATGAACGAGTGCCCGTGAGGCTCCGCGTCAGGCCAGGACATGCCGTGACTATTCCCGCACTAAAAGCTGCCCCCAGTAGCTCCCACGGGCTCGGGCAGCCCCACCAGCAAGCGTGCGCTGCACGTGCAGGAGGGCAGCAGCTCCCAGTGCACTTGCGGTGCTGGGGACACACTCCTGACCTGCGCTGCTCTAGCTACAGACTGGGGGAAAAAAGCAGGGAAATGCATCCCCTCCTCTGCTCTCCTGTCTCCAGCATGTGGCCACCCTCCTGCAGGGCTCTGTGAGCTGGGGCAAGGGGTAGCCCCTCCTGAGGTGCCCCCCAGCACTGACCAGGCTTCCCCTGGGGGACGCACATTGTGGCATCAAGGCAGGCACATGGACTTGCTCCCAATTTCCCAATTGATAACAATTGTTATCAATTATTACTAATTTCTATCAATTGGGAAGTTGATATCAATTGAATAACAACTTCAAATGGCCTGAGGGGGACACAGCTTGTTCCAGCACAACAAAAGCAGCAGAGTTCATTCTGCTTACTTCCACAGAGACAAAGTTTCAAACTCGTGCAGCCAGCAGTTTGCCATGTTTGCTTTTTTCTTTTTTAGTTGCTTTCCTTGCAAGCTAAGCTTCCTTCTTGCTAAAGCAGCAGCCTTCACGCCTGGCTCTTGTGAATAAATCAATTGTATTAAAAGCTTACTATCAGCAAGATCAGTAGGATTTGCCTTCTCTTGGCTTTGTATTACTGATGCCAGGTTGTACATGCTTTAACCCATTCAATTTCGGCCCCACTAACCTCCACACTTTTGCTTCACGGACACCTGCGTTGCTGTGAAAGCAAGGCCACAGCCACATTCAAAGAGCGACTCAGAATATGGCACATTTGTTCTTCACACTTCACAGCGTTGACTTCATCCGACATCAAAGCACACATGCCTAATGCAGCCACCTCCCCGCAGCCCTAGTGGGACAGTCAGTGCTGCTGTCCCCTCTCCGCCCTGGTGCCCCGAGGCACACGCCAGCCCTGGGGCGGGCGCAGCGGTGAGCACCGCTGACTTGCAGGGGGCGCGGGCTCAGAGGGGTGCTGCAGCAAGGCTACTTACTGGGGGCACTGGGAGCACCGGCCCAACAGGGGGCCTGGGCACCCCTCAGTGGGAGAGGTAATACAGCCACTGCCATGGGGACGATGCTTTCCTTGCAAAACACTGTTAGGCTCTAGCTGTTAACATTAGCTGTATACAGGGAAAGATTTTTGTTGTTGTTTTTGTTTTTTTTTTAAATAAAACATCAGCTGTATACAGGAAAAGTTTTTTTTTTTTTTAAATGATGGTACACACCCAATGCACCACACCTGTGACAAAGGCGCACGCTTGCACATCTGCACAGAGGAAAGGAGATGCTGCCACAGCCCACAGCTGCAGAGGCAGTCAGCGTTTTGGTGTCACAGTCAGTGCTGAACTAGAAGGCGTGCAGAAAGACATTTGCAAAAGCAAAGTACTGGAGACGTTTTCAGTAAGCAGGACCCTATTGATTTTGCTGTGTTGTGTTTTGTTTTGTTTTTTTTTTTAAACCAGAACTTTGACCTACCTTAAAATTACTTACTAAGTTACCATGGGAAAGGCATTGTGTTGTTCTGTTACTGTTGTTATTGTTGCTTTAAGAGAGCAAGAGAACATCACTTGTTACAAGCAGCACCTTAAAAGAACAGGACAATAAATTTTCTGGAGATATTGCGAGGTCGACAAATGTTGCCACTCTGCAAGCAAGACCTCTGAGATTCCAGTTTCTCCCAATTAAAAAGAAGAGAAGCAACAGTAAGTGATAACAACCGTGACCATTACTTTTGCTTGTTGGATCAATCACCGGGGACTAAAACCCACTGCCTCTCCCTGCACAGTGCCTGCTGTGGCTCTGGGTGCTGGTTTTACAGGCGACGCAGGAAGAGCTACGCTGTGCTTTTTGAAGGACACGTGAGCAGTGGGCACTGGGACAGCAGGCTGCCGCAGGACCCACGGACAGCCGGCGCTGCAGGACTGCCACCCACCAGAGCTCGGCATCGATCGGCTGGCTCGTGCTGCTTTGCAGGCGCGCAGCTGGCTCGCGTTACTCAGGACTGCAACGTGCGAGCACGAGGCAGCAACCAGCAGACCTCTGGGAAAATGCGACCAGCTCTGCTCGGCAGCGAGCACAGCTCCAGCCTCCAGCAGCTCTGCTGGGTGCAGCACCAGTGGCAGGAGACCCGCTGGGACAGGCGCTGGCGCCGCGCCACACGCCGGGCACGGCCACGGGGACGCTGGCAGAGCGGGAGCGTGCGGGAACGGGCCCTGCCACCGCCTCCCGCCGTCCCCGCCAGGATCTGCCCAGCCACCACGGGACTTGTCCCTGCAGCCACGTGGCGGCCGCCAGCACCAGCAGCACAGGGCAGAGCCTCGCAGCTGGCGAGCCCGCGGTGGGGACGGCACGACCCCGCAGCCCCCCGCGGGCATCGCCCGCCGGGCCACACGCACCTCCGCACCCCCGGCCGCCTGCCGGACCTCTGCCAGGCACCCAGCAGGCAGCCGCATCCTCCCCATTCACCTTGTCATCTATCGCAGGGCTGCACGGGTGCCTGGGGGGGGTGCTTCAAGCAAACCAGGACACGTTGCCAGAAATAAAGCCACATTTGCACCCAGAGCTGAGCAGTACCATATATTCACTGTCAAGAACATGTCCAAAACATAAGCAGAAAGCGGCACAGAAAGAAAAGCTAACACAACAAACTTTTTATCCAACAAAACCCTGCTTCTCCATCCAAACATTATTTGTACCAGACCTCCTTAACAGAACAACCATGCTCTGGAAAAGGGATTACGAGTGTATTTAGAAAGATGCAAGAGGAAGCATGTGCCAGAAACTTTAGTAGGAGTAAAACCTATTGTCAAGAAGCATCATTAAAAGGCAGCAGACCTGCAGGCCAGGTGATACCCGGAGCAGCACGGTTCCGCCTGCTGGTTTCGGTGCCGCACACCCCTTGCACAGCCCCGGGCCGGCAGAGCTCAGCCAGGAGCAGGGCCCAGCACACCAGACCCGCGTGAGTCTCAGCACGCCACCAGCGCCCCAAGCTCCCAGGGCCTGCCAGCGTGCTGGCACCAAGCACCCACAGCGGGGTACTCCTGGCTTGGATTCATTAAATGCACACTTTTGTTTCCGAAGAACTAGAAAATTTTCCAGAACGTCATTGAACAAACATACATAAATGTTATTCTTCTGATCAAGCAATATCTCAGCACTTTTTCTGCCTCTAACTGTTGGCAGCCTCTGGTTGTGCAGAACAGAAAGGACAGAATTTCCTCCTTCGCATGGCTTTCTGTGGAATCAAGCCCAAATAAAATGAAATGTCCTGCTGTGCATTTACTACAGTGGCAGTGGCACAGTGCATACCCAATGGATACTCATCTCTGACGAAGAGAGAAAGCTGCACGAGAAGAAACCTCAGCTTTCCAGGTCTAACTGTTACTGCAATATTAGCACAGAATTAAATCAAACACGGTGACATGTGGTCCTTCTAAGCTGCTTATACAAATGCACTGTGGACAGAATACTCAGCTTCAGTGTTTAGAAAATCGATTCCTTAGAGTAAAAAATTAAAAATGTGAAAATAAAGCCCCCTAAGCCCCCAGAAGCTATTAATATTTTAGCACCTTCACAAAACATTAGACACACGTCCAATTTTAGACAACATATAAAGCATTTTCATTTGATGTTTTTAAAATGCACAATTAAAACAAGTACCTCAGCAGAAACCTTTAGAGCTGTCTCCTTACCCAAGCATAAAGTGAAGGTACTACCTGCAGAGATCCAGCTCCTCAATGGAGCACTTAAGTACTCATTTTTCCCATACTTGACAATGCCTTCATTTTCAAACTACCATCACTTTGACAAATATATCACTATCTCTGGTGGTGCACTATTTTACTGGCTAATTTATGTGCATACATCCGCTCTAGAAGAATGTGATCTTCCAGAGAAATTTGGAGGGATGTTTTTAGCTTTTCCAGCAGGAAACGGGTATTCTAATTTTGAGGCTTCGTTTCCTTTCTGGTCTCTGCACTTCCAAAGAAGAGAAAGGGCTTTCTAAAAAAGAAACAGCCTCTTCTTTCCATGTGCTTTACACCACCCCCACCCAGGATCCACGCTTCCCGGACAGACAGCCAAAGCAGGGAGCGGCACACTGCAGCCAAGACCCACAGAAGGTTTTGCACGCCCCAGGGCAGAGCTGTAGCACCTCGGCAGCAGAATCCCAGAGGACTGTGAGGAGAAGGCCCCTTCCACGACAGTCCTGGGGCTGACCTGCTGCACGGATGCGCTGGCTTAGAGCCAGGACATCTTCAAGCATCTGCTTGGGTTATATTATATTTCCTTCAAGCACAAGCACAGGGGTATAAAATTTAACTATTGTATCGCTTTAATGGTCACAAAGCCTATATTAAAACCAGTATTTAGCATCTGAGAATGCACTGAAATTGCTCAGTTAAACTGTCTTTGATTTAAACACAATGACCTTACAAGTTTAATTAATAGTAATTGTAAAATTTTCTTTAGAACGAGCAGAGCAGCAGCAGCACATTTGTCATCCTCACAACGTGGGTGTTTCAACTGTTACCACTTATTGCCATATGCTTGTCTTTACACGGTGGCCTGATGCAAACTGTAGCGCTTAGAGGAAACGGGCCCCCAAAGGCCCGGAACAGATCAGGTCGCCATCACCACCCCTGCCCTCGGCGCTCGCCGAGCAGCTCCAGAGCCCACTGCTGCCCTCCCGCAGCGGCACGCGGCCCCTGCACCCACACCTGCTGCTCCGCTCGGGCTCGCTCCCCGCCATCCCGAGCTGCCAGCGCTCTCCTTGGAGCTCGACAAATTCAGTTCCCATGCAGCAAACCAAGCTTCGCACGAGCTGGGAGCAATTGGTCAGGTATTGGCCCTGGGTGCTGCTGCTGAAAGGCGGCAGTTTTCCCAGCTTTGGCACTGATACCCCGGCTCTGGGCAGAGGGGGACCCTTGCCCCAGTGCTCCCCTGTCCCACTCCTCCTCCTCCTCCTCCTCCTCCTCCTCCTCCTCGTCCTCCTTGTCCGCGCCCCAGGCAGGGCTGCGGGCGGGCAGATACCGTGAGGCCGGCTGGGTGTACCGAGTGAGTATTTTATTTTACACAAGATAACAACACAATGTTGTTGTTTCTGTACAGCATCTGCCTAAAAACAAAGGCAACACCATTGTCACGGAAAAGAAATATACAGTCTGACCATTTTAAAAAATATTTTACTGATTGATCCAGAAGTGGTTATTTGTTAGCTTGGAGGAAATTTCATTTCCTTTATAAAAGGCTTTTTCTGTGAAAACTCTCTCTTTTGTTTTCTGCTACTGCAGAACCAGGAAGCCAGTCCTAGAGTAGGGAAGGCACTGGTGCTGTATCATGCTTTTTTCACCCCTTAATTTTTTTCTTTTTTTCTTTTTTTTTAATCTCTCAATGTTGCCTTCAGTTTTGATAATAAATAAAACAAAATGGAAACTAGATAAAACCCTGTGTGCACTGGGTGGCTTATAGAGAACCCCGCATGAACAAGCCATTAATCAGCGAGACAACAGTGGACTTCCAAATCCCATTCCCTAGGAGATGGAGTTTCACACAACGTTTGGTGTTTTGTTTTTCACCGAAATAAAAAATTAAACTTAAAAAAAAAATAAAACAAAAGGCAGGTCACACAGTGCTTTCCAATATCCACTCAGAACTCGAGAAAGTTGCTTTTCCACTCTCCCCGTCAGAGCGGTCTGCCTGGGTCAGCATCCCGTTCATAGAGAGGCTGCGCCTGGAGCACAGTCCGCCCGCGCCCGGGGCGTCCAGGTGGCAGCGGCACTGCAGCAGCTCCCCGCCCAGCGACAGCCTGCGCTTGGCTCTGGACGTGGCGGCCGGCAAAGTGAGAAACTTACTTGGCTTTGATTGTGCTCTTTTGTACGTGGGGGCCCCTTTGTCAGAGTCGGGGGGACGGCTAGCTAGCTGCAGAGCAGTGGAGTTATTTCTGTTAGTGTTTTGGGACTCGATATTCGTGACAGCTTCACTCTGCGGCTCGCTGCCTGGCTTTGGCCCCGGCTTCCGCTTCTGCTTCTGGGGGGCAGAAGCGCTGGAAGTCCACGCGTGAGGCAAAGCGGAGGTAGTGGTGGCGGCGTCCTGGCCGGAGCCGGTCTCCGGCGAGGGGGCGGCGCCGTCGCTGGCAGCCTTGCAGCACTGGACGCCCTCCTCGTGCCCGACAGCCTGCTTGGACACGGACTGGGACAGCACCCCGCCGCAGCCCTGCATCTGAGCCCCGTTCGTCTGCGAGTACACGTTGCTGACCTTGGTGGCCTTCTGCTGCCCATTGTTGTTGCACACCTTGTAGCGGATCATGAGGATGATGATGAACACGAGCACGGAGGCCACGATGATCCCACCAATGATGATAATCATGGTCCCACCCAGGAACTGGGACTGCATGAAATGGCAGCGCACGTAATCCTGCTCGGTGGTGAACTGCGTGCACCCCACGACGCGGGTGGCAGTCAGCGAGGTGATCCCGTCATCGTAGATGGCCAAGACGCACAGGTCGTACACAGTCCCAGCAGCCAGGTTGTTGACCAGGAAGGTTTTGCTCGTGGGAGGTATCATTCTGGGGGATGAGGAGATTGGCGTCAACAGACATGGAAGACCCAGAGCCACCTCCCAGCCCACGTGCCGGAGTCCCCAGCCATGCTGACCCCACCAGGGCCTCGGTTCTCCCGTCCTGCCCTTCCAGTCGTCCCCACGCTGCCTTGGCTCTGGTGCGGCAGCAGGCACCACCACGCTCCCCCTGCACGGCTTCTGCTCAGCAGAGCCCCTCTTGAGAAAGACCATAGCGAAAACATAGATGAAATTAAGAAAAACACAGTTTTGAAAGGTATGACTGTTACAGCTGAGACTCAGAACAAATCCACCCAGGGGGCACAGCACATCCCCACACTGCTCCTGCACGGGCACTGCCACAGCAGCCAGGGCGCGCTCACAGGAACGCATTTACGGGCAGTGTTTTCCCTGTGTTTTCATAAAACTGAGAGTGTTAACATCCACTTAGCTCATCTAACTTTACGATCCTTTTGCTAATCAGATTACTTTAGAGGATTAGAGTCCATTTGGATTACCAAAAATAACAGCACTCAGAGCAATTGCCCTATCTGCGAGCGGAGCACCACATTACTCCTCCAGCAGGCTCGCCCCGCCAGGCGCTGGAGGAGCGGAGAGCACCCAGCTCAGAGGGGCCCTGGGCACGGGCTGGGCCGGGCCGGGCTGGCTCTGCCTTACCTGTAAACAAGGGAGTCATCGTAAGTACCGTTGTACTGGATCTGGAACATGCGTATTCCAGGTATGTTTCTTTGAAAATTGAATTTCAGCAGAGCAGTAGATGATGTTGCTTCAGCGACGACCACCTTCTTGTCTTGACTGACTTTAGTATCCCCATTGCTGCTGCTCGCATTAGAGCCTGACTTGGTGGACGTAGAGATATCCGAGGAGCCAGGGTCAGGCTCGTGGATGTGGTTAGTACTGTTCAGCAAGTGAGGGAGTTTAATTATGTGCAGGTCCACCGTCTGTGTGGCTTCCCCAGCTGGGTTGGAAGCAATGCAGGTGAAAGAGCCTGTGTCCTTCACCATCGTTATGAGGATGTCGAGCGTCCCGTTGTCGTACACCACAGACCTCGTTGCATTAGAAATAAGTTTGCCCTCGGGTGAAATCCAATGAATTGCTGGTTCTGGATCCCCCCTGGCCTTGCACCTCAGTGCTGCCCTTTGGCCCTCCAGCACCCTCAGCTCGTGGGTGTGCCTGGTAATGAGGGGAGGCTCGCACAGGAACTCCTCCTCGGGGATTGACCAGAAGTACCGGCCAGACAAGAGCTGGGGAGAAGCACATGTCTCCAGGTCATCTTCCCTGGAAAGACGCCTCAGCCACAAAAGCTCACAGTTGCAATGCAAAGGGTTTCCACCAAAGCTTAACGCAAAAGTAGAGGGGCTGATAATTCCTGAGGTTGCCAGTACCTGAGCTCGCTGGAAGAGAGGATCAGGCGGTAGCTTCTGCAGTTTGTTAGACGTGACATCTAACCTGGTCATCTTGTGGAGGTGGGAGAAGGTCCCTTTAGGAATATGATCAATCATATTGTGGTCTAGACTGAGAGTGTGCAAACTAACCATCTTCTCCACAGCATCCCAGGGGATGGTTTCCAGATTGTTGTAAGACAAATCCAATTCCTCAAGAGCTAAAACATCATCAAAAGCTGTGGAAGAAATCAGAGTCAGCTGGTTGTTGTTAAGTATCAAGTGATGAAGATTGGAGAGTCCACTGAACATGTCATTGGTGATCTTAGTCAATCGGTTGCTGTTCAAATGCAAAGCCCGCAAATTGCGCAAATCAGCAAATGCGTGAGGTGTGATAAAACTTATTGTATTCCTGGACAATGTCAGGTCCACAAGGCTGGTCATATTGGCAAAGTCTTTCCTTTTAATATTTGTAACAAAGTTGTCTGCCAGCCTTAATTCCACGGTCCTCCTGTCAATGTTTGGTGGAACAAATAAGAGCCCTTTCTTGGCACAAAGGGTCGCAAGGTTCGGAGACAAAATCTGACAGACACAGCGCTTTGGGCAGATCTGAGCTCTCACTGCTACGCCAATGAACAGCAGAAACAAAAGCAGTTTTTCCATTGTAGATTAGATTCACGAGCCTGTAAAGAAGAAAAAATGGTTGTTAATGCCCGCAAGATTAGCAAGTAAGATCATTAAAAAAAATAAAGACAAGCCATCTATGGTTAAATCATGAAACTGAGGTTCATATAACAGTCTTTCTTTCTCATCTTACTACCAGATGTCTTTATAATTGTCCATATCCTGACATAAGAGCTTCTACAGTACCTTCCAGAAGAACAACTGAGATTTTTATACGTATGGATACAGACATATACATACAGACACATACACATTTATATGCAAATGACAAAGCGGTTTGGAAGCAGTTGGTGGCACCACACGTTGCAGCAGTGGTGCTTTTTGAGCCCCTCCTGCTAGAGCTCATCCGCAGACTTGCAAAGCAGTCACCAAACTTTCAAAGATGCTCTTGACCTCATGATCTAGAGCCACTTTGTGATAATGCCATTTGCATATTGGAAAGAAGGGATGTTTCATGTGTGCTTTACGTGCTAAGCTAAAATTCTCAGTGGCCTCTAAATCATTCAATAGGTTTATAACAATTTCTACTGAACATTTAAACTCTTAATGCTATTTTCAGAACAAACCCAGAAGGAGATAATTTTATGTCATTCAAAACAAACAAACAAACAAACAAAAATGTGAATAAAGCAAGCAAACAAACAAAAAAAAAGGAAGAGAAAAAAAAGGAAAAAAACCCACAGCGATCTTAATAAAAGTGGAACATGGGCTAATTTTAGAGTATCGCTGTTTTCCCTGATGCTATAGCAGTGCCACACTCTTATCCCAGAAACCCTGACAGTTCTATTAGCCTTATCTTTTACATTGCTAGATCCAGGATCCTCACAGAGTATGAAAACAAGGAAGATAACAACCATGCCCACACCAATTAAATGAAATCGTCTGTCAGTTACTCTGCTAAAAACTCCACAAGTGCTATGCTACCAGTTTCTGAAAACCCCTTTGTCACAGCCCATTCACCGCAGTACCCGTTGGTGCATCGACAGTGGTATATTCCCAGGTATGCCTCCATGCGAAAAGTGAGAAGCATGGGCAGAAACACAGTCCTGCTGAGCAATACATATGAGTTTCAGGAGAAAAACTGCTCAGTTTTAAGCAACTGTCTTCAGCAGGACTCCACAATGGAAATGAAGCAGTCAGCTTCCTTTGGGATTGCTAAAACAATTCATACACCGACCAGATTATTCGGACACATCATCATCCTAGAAGTGTATTAACAAAAATAATGTAAAATAAAGTTTCACAGCTAACCATATGCAGGGGTCTTGAATTTTCACGGATATTTAAAGTTATTTAATATTACAACAATAATTACATCTCCTGTTGTCTAGTCTATCTATAATCAATCCACGCTGCCATGCAAACCTAAGGCGCAGAAAGGGTAAGTGAAAATACCAGTCCCCAAAACCTGCCTTTCAGCACTATTTTTTTTCTCTTTTGCTAATATTTCTCATGACTACTGACTATAACCAGTAAGCCCTCATTAAGGAAAATAACATAAAATTTAAAAAGAAGTCTTTAACTGTCAGATTTAAGTTCAAAAATGGATATGCCATGTTATTGCAGTGTTGGGAACCATCCCAACCCCCCCGGTGAAATCTCCAAACATACAGCCTCCTGATGAGTGAAGCTATTCGTGCTCAGTATGCTGCCAGCTTCAGGCAGACGGTACTCGCTCCCAGTGCTCCCCGCCACCCTGCCGGCACCCTGGGCTTTCCTTCCGTGGGACCCAGCAGAGGGTGCCTCCGAGCAGGGGAGCCCAGCTCCTGGCACCTGCCAGCACATCCGCTGTGCTGCCACGCACCAGCAACGTTTGCTGAAGAGAACTGCTATTTATCTGACAACTGGAAAAGGATATAAAAACAAATTTACTTTTTACAGCCAGCTGAGAGTGCAATTTGCTTGCTATACAATCCAACGTGGCACCAATTTATATGGGACTCCTCCAGCGGAAACTGGCCATTCTTGGGCTATAAATGCACCAATTAAATTTGTTTCCCCTTTCCGTTACCCTCACGGGAGGCAGCCTGCTCTTGTCAGAAACTGTTAAAACTTTAGAACGAAACCTTTTGCACTCTGTTGGGGATAATTTTTTGCATTAATTGTAGCAGAAAGCAAACCTCCTGGGCAGTTTAAATATATTTTGTGGGTTAAATTTTGTACCTCTTGTGTCAGCATTGTACATCGGGGTTGTTCTGCAGGAGCAAACAGAACTAAAGGACAGTTCTGACAGTGACCATGGGCTAAGGAAGCTCTGCAGAAATAACCCGCCTCGTACAACACCCCGAGCCCGCTGGGGACCACCCCCCGGAGCCACCTCCCTGAGCAACCGCTGCAGTCGCCCACCCGTTCCAGGCAGGATTTTCTCTTTTAGCCTGGATCTGGTGCACACAGATTCAAAATGAACTTTGCAGCTTAGCAGCATCCATGGCCTGACTGCTGAGGTCCCCAAACAATCCTGGCTTTGGAACACCATACTCATTTAGATTTGCTAATACAATACAGCTCATTTAGATTTGTAGCTGTGATTAAAGTAATGCGCTCAGCGTTTCTCAGATTCAGCCAAGTTCATTTTCAGAGCTACGCAGGATTAAAACAAAGTCAGCAAGGTGCATTTAAGTAAAGCAGAGGGTAAAGCTTCAGATGACAAGTTTGGAAAGACTGTTACAAACAAAACGGCGACATAAGCAAATGCAAACTTAAAGCCTACCCGCAGTGACCCTCTTCCCTATGCTGCGCAGCCCCTAGCAGAGCTGCTGCCGCTGGCCAGCCCCGCAGGTACCCTCTTTGCCCTCCGTAACTCCTGGGTCACTCGCCTCCTGTGCCAGACGGGACCTAACCCTTTTCCACCATCCTGCAACTGCTTTCACGGACAACTTATCTGAGGGCAAGCGCAGCTTCAAGCAGCCTCCCAGTTCCCAGCCTTCTTCTGACTAACTGAGCCAGTGAAACGCACTGTGCCAGCAGCCCTCCATCACTCTCGGTGCACATGGCAATGTAAATGAAGTGCTGCCTCAGTTTGACTGGAGTGGAAGCAAGCACAGATCCGTCCTACAGCTGGCTTTTCACCTGAGACCCGCACTGTGTCCAGGAGGCACCACCACACCAGCACTGCCCACGGCCAGGCCCCCCTCCTCAGCAGCTGCTGCCCCTCCTGCTGATGGAGCCATGAGGCCAGCGCTCTCCTGCCCCTTCAGGGGGGTTATTGCCAAACACACCAACACCAACCACGTCTTCACCAGGTGCCCTGTGCCGTCCCGTCCTGCCAGGGCACTGACACACAGCCTGTCCCTGGGCTGGACCTCAGCTAAGCCTCACAAACTCTGTGCACTGCTCAGGCCATTAATGTACACCAACACAATTAGCCATGGCCTTACTTAACAACCTACTGTTGGAGCAAGGCCACAGGACCAGCCCCACTCCGCCACGCCGCGGAGCTGGTGCAGGGACTGGGGGCAGCTGCTGGAGGCAGGGGTGAGCGCTTGCCCAGCTGCTCAGTGCGTGATGGCACAGGAGGCTCGGCAGGGCCGCAGCCATGGGCGGCTCGGGACGGGGGGACAAGCTGCTGACTGCCCTGACAGGCGGGCGACAGAGGCTTCAGCTTCTGGAGATCTGCGATGAGGGTCTGTGCCGAGTGCAGGACAGACGCAAAGGGAGAACGTGGAGCTGGCGCCCCACGGATGGGTAGTAGGTGATTTCACTGCTGGAGAAAGGATGACAAGGAAGTGTCAAGAGTCAAGAGCAAGCTTCAAGAGCTTGAAGACTCCCCCTTCAGAGCCCACTGCCAGGGCTGCCTGCCCTCTCCAGCACCCTCAGCCACCTCCAGGTGCCCGGACCTGCACAGCCAGCACGGCGACACAGCCATGGCCGACCCCAGGAGAGGCAGGTCCTGGGGAGCAATGCCCCGGGGAGCAGAAGCTGTGCGCGTGCTTGCAAGTGTCCCACTACACTGGGCTGGGTTAGGAAGCCCCTTCTGCAGGCCCTCTGGACACCCCCTGGCCAAGGGCAGGTCAGTGGCATAAGGATCTCAGCTCCTTTGGTCTAAACAACACTTTTGCTTTGAGTCTGCAGCTGCTCCCCTAAACAGCAATGAGGTGGGAGTGGGGCACATGGCAGCCCCAGCTTGTGGGACGTACACGGAGGAAGGGAGCCCCAACCCATGGCAGGGCACCCCCGGGCCTGCCACCCCTGCGCTGTGCCCAAAGACACCCCGACCACAGGAAGCACCGTGTGGGCACAGTCCTGCTGTGAGGGCAACGCGTGGCACTGCCAGCCAAACGCTGCTCCCATCACGTGGAGCACTTGTCCGGGCAGAGATGCTGTGTGAGCCATGATCTGTCCCTCCTTTCCCAGCACACCAAGCCTAGAGCCTTCCTCAGCAGCATCCTCCACAGCAGCCCCCTTGGGGAGCTCCTCACCTCGAAGCTGCAGCTGAGACCAGTTTCCTAGCGGTTGAAGCTCAAGGGATGAGAGCACAATGTCCTCAAGGCAGAAAAGTGCAACTGATCTGTGACAAACTCCTCTTTGCAGGGCCGCCCGGTCAGACGCGTGCCGCTACCGCCGCGGGGCGAGGCATCCCCTCTGTGGAAAGGGCTCCTCACCCTGAGGCAGCTGCATCTGGCAGCAGAACTGGCAGAGAGCAGGCCGGGATCAGGAATCCCACTCATCCCCATCCACCAGCACAGGCGCAGCATGCTGAACAACTTGCAGCAGGGCAAAGCAGGCGTCAGCAGCTCCCAGCAGCTCCCACTCCCTGTGGAGCGGGACACGGGGCGGCACAGGCTGCAGGCAGCCCAGCGCAGCCTGCAAATGCTGCCCACGGCTGCCACTCGGGGAGGGGGACACCTGACCACAGAAAAGCACTCGTGATTGCTTCTTACTTCATGTGCCCCCAGGCAGGGGCGTGGGGTGGGGGCAAGTCCAGAGCCCCAAGGTAGCACCTGTCCTGTCCCGTCCCGTCCTGTTCCGTTCCATCCTGTCCCATCTCACCCCATCCTGTCCCATCCCATCCCATCCCATCCCACCCCATCCCATCCCATCCCATCCTGTCCTGTGCTGTCCTGTGCTGTCCTGTCCCGTCCCATCCCATCCCGTCCCGTCCCGTCCCGTCCCGTCCTGTCCCGTCCCATCCCATCCCGTCCCGTGCTGCAGGCAGCTCAGCAGAGCACAGCAGCAGAGCAGCCCCCAGGCCCCAGCCCCAGCCTGGGGAGCCAGGCCTGGAGGGGAGTTCTCCATGCCCCACACTGCCCTCAAAGCTCAGGTCTGCTTTCCTCCCATGGTCCTGGTAGAAAAGCTCATGCCCCAGAAATGGGGCCGAGCCAGCACCAGCATGGTGGTTCTAAAATCCCATCGAGTCTATTGGATCTCTTGTGCTGCAGTGCGAGAAGCTGCTGTCGGCAAGCGCTGGGGGAGAAAGGAGGAGAGCAGAGAAAGGTGGGTGTATGGCTCTCCTCTGATCATGGCTAAGCCCCACGAGGGGGTCTGTCTCCACACTGAGATGTCCTAATGAAAACCATAGGTGCTGTGGGGTCCCTGCTGCTGCCCAGTGCCCAACTAGTCTTGTCAAATTGTTCCTTATCATTCGCAAGGGTTTTTTTTTAGAAGTGTCATGTAAGTTGTAATATAAATGCAAGCAAAGCTTAAAATAAAGCTATGTGTCTGTACAAGTGCTCACAAGTGCTCTAAAATCTGTGTGTCACACAAAGATGTACTGACATTTGCAGCTGAAGAACAGCACAGGATACTACAATTAATAGAAACTGCACTTGGCTTTGAATTGCCGGGCCCGTGCTGCAGCCTGCCCAGCTCCTCAGCACAGGGAGTGCACCCGGCCCTGCTCAGGATGGACGTCAGTCCAGACGTGTTTCACCACCTTGCCGAAAGCCAGCGGAGTGCTTCCTCATGAAGATGCTCTGCATCGCATGCTGTGTCATGCCAGTGACCAAGGACGAGATATTTGGGGTGATGGCTGAATCCACGGGATGCGGTGGCTTAGAAGAGAGCCACCAGCAGAAGACACGTCTCTCCAGCAGGCCCAGCGCGGCTCCCAGCCGGTCAGCACCCCGCCTGGCCCAGCTGGGTGGCTGCCCGTGCCCCCTGCCTCCCCAGCACGCCTCGCCCCTCGCACCGACAGCGGCACGGCACAGCTCATGGCTCCTCATCAGCTCTGCAAAGCATTGCCTGATTCTCCTGGCTTGCTTAAAAACATAGAAAAGAAGAAAAAGAAAACAAATGGACAAATGCTAGTTTCCTTTGAAAGTATGTACTGCTTTAATTTACTGCAAAAAGATAGGGACACCCCAGCTCCTCATGGGATGCTTGCGATTCAAGTAAAAAAGGCTCTCAAGGTTTAAATTAGTTTCATTTAGTCGATTCTTCAATTTGAGTTATTTAACGTCTACAACAAGTAACCATGAATTACAGGGGGCTCCATGGCTCACTGCCATGCAGACGCTAGAAATGTGTCTCCCTAGAGCAACAACATCGCCACCCTCCCGGTGCACACCTCCTCGGGCAGGTGCAGGCTGAGACACCACCAGCCTCCCGGCTCCCAGGGAGCCCAGCTCCGAAGCCAGGCCTTTAAAAGCAGCCCCAAGGGGTGAGCTGTGTGACAGACACCAGTTGTCCTTGCCACCTCCTGCAGAGCTCTGCCCTGGCAAGCTCATCAGAGAAGCGCTGATGTGATGGGCAACAACGCAGCTTTTCTCCCTGTGCCAGGTCTCTCCCACATGGCTTCTGGCCTCTGCACCAGGCTCCGCCGAAGCCATGCTCTGAGCACAGACTTCAGCCCTGGGCGCTGCATAACAGCACGGATGTGCCCTCACGCCGTGCTCGGCTGGGCAAGGGAACATGGGCAGACCCCAGCACCACACCTGGGTACCAGGACGCAGCCCCAGGGGGATGCTGTCACTGCGGTGTGCCCAAGGCACCCCAGCACCCGCGGGGTGGCAGGGCTGGAGCCACCCGCACCCAGGGACTGTCACACCTGCCCTGCCCCGCACGGCCAGGGCTCAGGCGCCTGCGGGGTTCAGCAGCAGCAGCTCGGATGCCTGCGTCAAAGGCCCCGAGGTGCACGTGCTACGAATGTAAACGACCGCCCATTGCTTCTAGTAGCCAATTGAGGTCATGCAAACAGCTAATGAATTTGAAATTTCTGCCTGGAGTAGATCCAGGGGACACAGGAATGAAATGGCAGGCACATCAGATTGAAATCGTTTCCTGTTCCCGATGTATGGCTTGCTGACTTTCTTCCCAGGTCTTCACTGGGAGCAATACACTTTAGCAGATTTAGTGTAGCATCTGCTGATGTGTCCAGTGCTACAAGTTTCATTTTCATATTGTGAACTAAGTAACAAAGGGAAGCAGCAGGATGCCGTAACTAATTAGCAAATGATTTCCACTGCATCTGAGTCTGTTGGGTTGTAGGTGCCGCACACAGTGAGCACATGGGAAAACTGAACACGGCACACCGCTGGCTAGTCAGAGCCAGCCGCTAACATGGTGCCTGACTCAGCCATAATCTGTCAGCACTAAGGTCATGCCAGAAGCTATTGACTGCACATCCTATCCCTCCAGGCCTCAGGAGAAGATTTTCAAGGTCTTTGCAAATGCAATTTTGTGGTGGGGAAAAAAAGTCCAGAAGCTGGTCATATTCACCTGCTCGAGATGAAGGATGAGGAAATAGCTGGCACAAGTCTTGAAAGGCATCTGGAAGCCATGCTAAAATGGGCGCATATAAATAGAGATGCTGTGAGAAGTGGCTTATGATCTGCTAAAACTACTTAAGCGGAGAACGCGGAGCTTCAATTTCACAAAGGTCAATGGTTTGTAAACATGCCTGAGTGTCTTCCTGAATCAGAAACAAAGCGCACCTAAGAAAACAGAAGCACTCGGATCAAAACGCAGTTTCCCAAGGGCCCCACGGCCGCACAGCGCAGACAGGACCCGTGCACCCCAGCAGTGCCCAGCGCTCGCAGGCCCACGGCCCTGGTGCAGCAACGGGCACTGGGGGAGCAGCGGCTGGGGGTCCCCCTGCCCTCCTGACTGCTTCTGGGTTTTGCAAGGAGGAAGGAGGGGCTGCTTTGGGGTTTGGACACTTGCAGTACTTGCTGAAGGATTTAACAGGTTAATCACCACAGGGAGGCACATTGCCAGGGAAATGCTGGAGCCAATTCTGTGTTAAATGGCTTCCAACACTGCAACAAACGCAGCTGCACCCCCCAACTTCCAGAACATTAAATTCTGCCTGCTCCACAGCCTCCCTTTTGTGTGCCTGATGCTACTGTATAGGTGGTCAGGGGCACCCCGGCGGACGGTCTCACTGTAAATGATGCAGTATAGCCCATCGCTGGAGGCAGACTGGCTAATGAGCTGTTTCGTAGCTATTCTCGCTTTCCTCCAGCCTTACGCCGCAAGCAATACACACTTGAAGTAATGCATTCTGGGAGGCAATTTTTCTCCCCGTAATGAGGTCTAAACCAGCAAGATTAAAGTGAAAAATAACATTTATTTTAATTAAAAAGATTTCTAAAGAAAGCAGAACCAGTACTAGTAAGACCTAGACTGCACTGCTCGCCGGGCTGACATCTGCAAGCAAAGCTGTCGCTGCTTCCATCACCAGTGCACAAGGCACGGTGCCGAGCACAAAAAGGAGAGCCCGTCCCTGTGCTGAGCTGGCCAGGACCTGAGCGCGTCGCCAGCAGCCCCGAGCACAGCAAACCCCCCAAGCACAGCGAACCCCTGAGCACAGAAAACTCCCGGGCCGCAGGGCTGGGAGCACGGCAGAGCCGGGCTCTGCGCCCGTCTGGTCCCTAGATCTCCAGAAGGCAAAAAGTGATGTAGGAAAGGTTCAGAGAAGGGCTCATGTCTGACATGAACGATCTCTGTGCGAGAAAAGTTCAAAGAAGGTTTTGTGAAGAGGTGGCGGAAAAGGCAGCAGCACTGGAGAATAAATGCTGCTTGCTCCGCAGGACCGGGTGGCACTGGTGCACAGAGGAGCAGCGCTGGAAGTCCTTCCTCTGCTGCTGCTGTGCCTGAGAGAGGATCCCAACCTGCACCCACTCACCTGGGCTTTCTGTGAGCATCTGCCCGCAGGCTGTGGCAGAGCTGGGAATACGGGACAGATCTTTGAGCCGAGCCACAAAGCCCCTCTCCAGTTCTGTCTGAGGCAGAAAATCACCTGTTTTTCACCAGAAAGTATAAGACCACCATACTGCAGTGTGGGCAGAAGAACTGCATCCTAGAGCTTCCAGGAGTCAGAGGCCATTTCAGCCAGCCAGCAGTAACAGCAACGAGGGGAGGGCAGAAGAGGAAGCAGGGGCGAGGGGCAGCGCAGGGCAGGCAGGCTCAGGGCCCGGCCATGCTGCCAGGCTGGGGGCCTCGCACAGACGCTGCGGCAGCTCCAGGCACTCGGCCTGGCTCTCCACCGCCCAGGGCAGCGCACGCACACTTCAGAAGGGGCATTTCAATTCCTCTGGCCCATTTTCACATGGTCAGCAAGGCAGGAAGGAGAGGAGCACACATCCCCTGGGAGCTGGTACCACGCACCAGTAGCACAGGGCACTGATGACACGGAGCAGCGTGATACCACTACATGCAGCATAGCCAAAAACAAAACCGTGAAACACCAACCACTACCAAGCAGGTAAAGCTTTGATTCACAAATACAGCACTTTTTATCCTCAGTGCACAGTAAGCCTTTCCCCAGAACAAGTGACTACACAGACTATCACAGAGTCCTTTACCGAAGCACTTACCAGTTTCCTAGATGCTTTGTTACTAAAACCCAGATCTTAAGAATATTTGCTCACGTATGATGGAAGATAGGTAGACCCAACTCTACCAGCCAGCTGTGGTGGGATACAGCTGGTGACACAGCATTGCAATGCCAAGGTGATTTGTCTGACCCAGGGAAAACCACCGTCAGACCCGAGCTGCAACCCAGAGGCATAGTGTTCACAGGGTGAAGGCCAGGGCCGAAATGGAAGTGCAGTGAAGCAAATGGAAGCAAGCTAGGAGGAGGACCTCTGGAAGGGATGCCAGCTCTTCAGGCAGGAGCCAGCTGCTGGTTACTGGGCACCACAGAAGCATCCCCTAAGGCCGGTGGTGCCACCCACGACAAGAGAGCGGCCCCAGAGGATGCAGAGCCCCCGGCTCCTGTCAGAGCAGCAGGGGCAGCCAGCACGGAGCCGCTGTCGCAGCACTGCTGGTGGGGCTGGCGGACACCAGCCCTGCACAGCGCAGCCAGGAAGCCACCGTGTGGCTTCCCTTCGACTTGCCCCGACTTTGTGACGCACCCGGATCTCCCCTGCGGTGCTGTGACAGGCAATGGTACGGAGGGGTGCGAACCACTCTCACTGCACTGCTTTAGGCACTTGGTCAGCGTGGATGTGTGCAGGTAAAGGGGACATCCTGCCGTATCCTAACTCCTAGTGCCTGAATCTGCCATATGGGCCAACACATTGTACTACTTTTTTTTTTTTTTAAGTAAGTTTCCAATTAAATGTGGTTCGGGAAGTTCAGCACATTTCAAGCCACGTGTGCAACATACATTTTCACAGAGCTGGTCAAGTGTTTTCGTTTATAAATGTACAGACACAACTCTTATCACTTACCGGTTCTCACAAACTAAGTCCTACAGCTTATTTTCCTGTGACTATTAATGGACAGCAACGTTTGTTTACCTAGCAGTTCACTCAGACTCACGCAGCCTACCTGGTGTAGGCCTTTCACAGAAAGGCCTGACTCCTCTGCTTTGGGACGAGCAGGAAGGAGTACCCTGTGACACCCAGGGTGACAAGCAGGACGGGGGGGGCAGGAGCAGAGGCGCTGGGCACGGCAGGCACTGCTCTCCCTGGCCCCAGCACCCCAGGGTCACGGCACGGTGCGGGGGGCACGTGTCCTGCTGCCACTGCTGTCCCCACAGCAGGGGAGCGCCAGACGCGTCCAGTGCCTGCCCGTTCCCTCCCAGAACACCGTCCCCAGTTGCTGTAGTCAAAGAAGGGCTGTCACCTGGACAGTACTAAAAGGTTGCTAAATCCATTATTAATGTTAATTCTACACATTTCTTAGTTGTCACTTGGCTATGGAGACAGCCAAGCAGTAAGAAACAGTTACGTGCCAGCAGAGAACTGAGGTGTTGCAGCAGTTTGGCTTTTTATTCCCTACAGTTCATCTGTTTCATGAGCAACTCTATTTCCTTAAATTGTTTGTAATCTTCAAGACAATTTGCAAGTTGTTACTTGCACTTATTTTGTCTGTTTATTTTATTATGACCCGTAAGATTAGAGTGCTTGGATATAATACTTTGTTTCAAAATCTCATCAGTGTAAAATTGGCAGAGGATGCATCAAGGGCGCGAATGTAACTGCATATTCTCGCCGCCTTGGCGTAGGTGCCCTGGGCCATGAGTCCCTGTGCTTGCAGCTCCCCAGGGGCACCTCCTGCTCCGGGCCTCTCTGCAGCCCGCCCGAGGCACGGCAGTCCTTTTCTCCACGACACAAGCTCCTGACGCCCTCTGCCCAGGCTGGAGCGAGGGCACGGACGCACAGCCCCGGCACAGCTCCCGCAGAGTGCAGCCCCTGAGCGCTCCCCGGCCCACAGCCCCCCCAAGCAGCACTGGGCGCCATGCACAGCTGGAAACGCGTCCAGGGGGCGACCGCCGCTGGATGAGGCCAGGCTGCTCCTCTCCTGACCAGCCCGGGGAGGCTCGGCCGGCCGTGGCAGCAGTGCTGCTCTCAAGCCTTCCCACAGCATTTCCAGAGATGCCGCTCACAGCACGTGCCACACAGGCAGACAGGGAGGAGACAGCAGCTGAAATACTACCGCTGCAACGAGGCGTCCTTCGTGCCGACACGCATCAGCAGATTGCTTTGGCTCCTCCAGCTGCCTCAGCCGAAAAGCAGACCTGGCCTTGGAGCAGCAAAAGGGCTGGGCTGGGGGAGGGTGAGGGGCTCCCGGCCTTGGTCCGCACTGCCAGAGCTCAGCTGCTGCAGAGCCATCTGACGAGCACCCGGACTGCTAGCAGGGGAGCGGGATTTGCTGCTCGGAGTGAGATCACCAGGACATCACATCTTGCACATCACTGCTGGATGGGGCTGACGATCACTCACTTCCAGGAAGGCAGCCCCAAACAAATACTAGGATCGTGTACACACCCACCCCTCACCGGGACGGAACCACGCTTTCTGCATGCTCTTAAATTAGCCCTGCATCCCCTGCTGCGTGGGACGTGATTACCTCAGCCTGCAGTTCCACTAATCATTTTAAAATTACTCATCCCGCCTTAATTCCCAGCCTCTCGTTGGTCGCTGACCTCAAAGGATCTTTGTGTATATTGTATCACAGTTCTGGGCAAAAAATACCTCCCCTGCGTCATCACAGTTGCTCAAGCTTATCCAGGAAATAACGGGAAATGATGCAGAGGAAAATTGGTCATTTGAGAGCAGACCCCTACAGAGAGTCACAGAAGCGCCGGACTGGGCCGGCACCTCTGGGGAGCACCTCGTTCAGCCCCCAGCAGGGTCCAGCAGGGCCACCTGCAGCACGCTGCCGGGAGCCTGTCCTCCAGACCGCACGTCCCCCCCGTGTCGCACGTGCAGCCAGAGCTGAGGAATGCAACGCCGCTGCCTCCCCCCACCCACCAAGCTCCAGCAGCTGCCCCCCGTTCACATCCCCAAGCAATGTGCAGCTATGTGATCCGTAGCGTGACTGTCCCTTATTTACTATTACAGCACTTTGTTTTAGGATTATTTCAAAGTGGAGCAGACAACACTCAAAAACGCCAAGCCCTCAAAAGGTAAAAATAATATTCCCTGTACCGATGTAAACAAAGTGTGATTCTCTGCTTATGGATAAAGGATTTACAGCAGTAACCTAGGATAATGGACACTTCAGGCAGTCTCCTCACTTCTGCTGACACAGTTTCTTCCCGAAGAGCTTATGGGAGCTCTGCATTTCTACACAGACGCGCCAGCACCTGTGCCAGCGGATGGGTTGCGGTGGCGAGGTGGAGCCCCAGCTTTGCAGCGCTGCGGGACCGGCCCCAGCACGGCACAGCTGCGGTCACAGCGGCACCGGCACAGACCCTGTGCCCTGTGCCACGCAGGTGAGGACAGGAGGAGCACAGCCAAGCAAGTCGCAGAGACTTCCAGGAATCTGGCCTGTTTTCCCTTTCTGTTCTGCTCTCCACTACTTGGTCTCTCTCTCACGCACGTTTCCCAGCAAACCGATCTGAAAACGTCTAAGCACAGTGCTGTTGCCACCAGCTGCTGCCAAGCGCACTGATGGCAGCGTGTGACAGGCACTGTCGTGGTGGTTCCTCTGCACCAGGGGGCCACCTGAGATGGCACGCGCACCGCACGCGCACCGCACAGCTGCTCAGCTGCTGCACCACTGCTGCTGGCATGTCCCTGAGAGCACGGCCAAGCACACAGCTCTGCTCCGCCACCGCGATTATGGGCTAAAATTAATGCATCTGAAATTCAATAAGTTAAATGCTGAGCAACTCATACAGGAAAGAAAACTCAGGCACGCAAAGCTGAAGCGAAGGCAGCTCATTAGGCATTTGTAGCACAGAGAAGGAGCAGAGAGTGATACATGGCGTGACTCAACACGGCGGTGTAGGAACAAGGCTGCAGCTATGTCATTTATTAATAGCTCTGCCGTAAGAAAACCCAGCGAGGCAACCACCCTCAGCCTCCTGACCACGCTGGGCTCTGGGAGGCGCTTCTCATGGGCTCTGGGACCAGCCTGAGAAGATGGGTATTTAAACCAGTACGGACAAATGAGGGCTGCTTCTGAAAGAGACGCTGGTGAACATCTCAGGGATGGCTGCAGGAGGACCAGGCACCGGGCTGCTGGACGTGGCGGTGCCCCGCAGAGCCCACCAGCCCAGCTGGGCACATGGAGGCATGGGCAGCAGCTGCCTGCCCAGGGCAGCGCCCAGCCCCGCTCATCCGTGCCCCCCAGCACCCCCAGCCCTGCTCTCCGGGTGCCTGCCGGAGGGGCAGCACCTGGGGGCACCGGCAGCCCAGCCAGCGTGCCCCTCTGCGGGCTCCCCGAGGACACGGCTGCACCTGGGTCCTGCCTGCAGCCTGCGGGTGATGTTCACCACCCTCAGCAAAGCCTCGGCAGGGCCTTCACACTGCAGCTCTTCAGGGCACTGCAGGGCTGCCTGGGCGCGTGCTGTGCCAAGCCACTGCTGCTGGGTTCGAATACTTGCTTTGCATCTCAGCACTTTACTGCAAGACGCCATGGTCACCAACATCTGCATCCCCTGATGTTCCGTCACAAGACAAAATCTCCTGTTCGGCCCCAGTTTTGTACAGGTTAGTAAACACCACGATATTCCGCTGTACTGAAACACAGCCAGCTGTGAAAACATCCAGCCAAGCGTGCCTGTGCCCCTCCTATGCCTGCATCCCTCTGAACACTCAGCTTCTGGTTTTAGGTACTCAACCTGCAGAGGAAATGGCCTCTTGGTTTCACTTTTACTGATAAAAAGTAAAGGGCGTATTCGCACTCCCATCTTGTCCATTGTACAAGCCAACGAGCTGTCTGTAGCAGTGTTATTACCTTGACTTCAAGGCACAGCTGAGAGCCTGCTTTGGCTTTTTTCTTTGTATATCCTCATTGTCCTTGAAATATAAAGGCTCCGT
Source organism: Cygnus atratus (assembly GCF_013377495.2). Lineage (NCBI taxonomy): Eukaryota > Metazoa > Chordata > Aves > Anseriformes > Anatidae > Cygnus > Cygnus atratus. Next base: position 65,599,464 of record NC_066366.1, read on the forward strand.
AATACATTTTGGTCCAGGAACAGTTTCCAGTGAAGCACTGACTTTCTGAGGCAAAACTAAACAAGTGTACATTAATAGTTATCTGTAGGCAACAGATTTATTTTTTTTTACCACCTGAATTGTCCATCACTACTGCACTAGTTTTTCTTTTTGCACGTGTTGAAAGAAGTGCACGCTGACAGAAAGCAAGCAGCCAGAGCATCCTGCTCGGTGTTCTAAGTGGTACAGGTCTGCAAACACAGCGGGCACAGACTGCTCATCTTCTCCATATCTATAAACTATCTTTTATAAATTCTTTTCTTTTCCTTTCCTCAGCCAGCAATAAGCATTCATGCAGCCATACACAATGAAGGAAGCAGAGCGCAATTTCCTTTATGACTGGTGTATTAATACGCCATGCTCAGAGGGAGTTCCCATCCTTCCAGCGGAGAAGTGCAAGGATGTATTTTGCTCTTGATCAGCCCTCGTTTGTACGAAAATTCCCTGGGCACCCAGATGAGACTGTAACCCCACTTCTCCCCCGCTACTTCTGCCTTTGCAAAGCCGACGGTTTCGGGCAAGCAAGACCGCAGCAGAGCCAGAGGGTCAGGCTGGTGGGGTCAGCTGTCCTGGCTGAGCAAGGGGCAGGGCCCGGCCCCAGGGAAACCAGGGAGCAAGCGCTTTGAGAACCTTGGTTTTTAAAGTCAGAAACACCAAGCTATTACATTTTTCAACTGCTGGGGTATTGCCATACTAAATACTACAAAAATATGCTAAATGCTGACTGTAATATCAGCATTAATTGTGCAGCTTAAAAATGTGAGCAAGTCTAAGTGAATAAAGTGAATAATTGTTTAAACAAAACAGCTTTTATCTTATCAAAACATTGTTATTGAATTGGAGTATCACGGCATTTTCAAAACTAAGTGCTTTTGCAACATCAAAACACAACAGAAACGTGAAGGGATTTGCTTTGACACTTTTCTGTCACAAAGTTTGCCAAAATCGGTGCTTTCCCACACAACGTTTCAAAAGCAATGCTGCCGCGCTCTCCCGGGGAAAACCCTTCCACGTATTTCGTTCAGCCAGCACTGCCTGCTACCTGTGCGAACGCCCTGCCACAGGCCCCGCCGGCACAGCCAGGGCTCTCACCCCAGTGCACAGGGACAGAGCCAGGACCCCCCGCCCGGCATCCCCTGAGGCCACACCAGGAGCGGATGTGCCGTGCTGTGCTGTGCTGTGCCGTGCCATGCCGTGCCGTGCTGTGCTGTGCCGTACTGTGCTGTGCCGTGCCATGCCGTGCCGTGCTGTGCTGTGCTGTGCCGTGCCATGCCGTGCCGTGCTGTGCTGTGCCGTACTGTGCTGTGCCGTGCCATGCCGTGCCGTGCTGTGCTGTGCCGTGCCAGGGCGATGCGGGGCCGGGCAGCGACCAGCACCCACCACCCAGCGCCCGGCCTGCCTGACCCCAGGACCCACCCCGGCCCCGGGCAGCGGCTGCCGGCGGGGTGCGGGAGGGAGCAGGGAGGGAGCAGGGCATCGCTCAAGTTGCTGCAAAAGGATGCAGGGAGCCAAGAAACCCATCCCAAAACAGAGCGTTTCTGAATGGCAGGAGGCCAAGGAGAAGGAAAGCTGTCACAGCCTAGGGGTTTTGGCCGAGCGGCTGCCACTTCCCCAGTACAGCGTGCATCTTGCAGGGACACGGCTCCTCCGCAGGCTGCCTTGGCACTGTGAGCGGCTCGAGGTCAGCATTGCCACGGCTTGGCAGGGCACAGACCCTCCTGGCGCCAGCAAGCAGCAGAAATCCTGGGACTATCCCAGAACATGCACTTCAGCTTCCCTTTTTTTTTTTCATACTTTAAAGGAGTTCCTTGTCTTGGAAAATGCAGGTTTGAAAACTCAGCACGAAGTGGCCATTTCGGAAATGTCCAC